>NC_049223.1:21260782-21566565 GCF_011100685.1 Canis lupus familiaris | reverse complement strand
GGAAGGGGCCGAGAAGGGCCCAGCATGCCCAGCATGCATCCTTAGCTCCTTGTTCAGGTGAGCTGCCAGTGGAGCCTGCAGAGCCAAAGGCAGGGCCTGGGATCTCCAGGTCAGCAGTGTGACCTCCCTTCTGGCTCGTCTTAAATTTTCCTCACAGTATCTCTGTGATAGAGGAAACCTGTCCTTTCTGATGTGGGTGACCCTCTCTGAAAATGGTTCTGTGACGGGGTAAATGATTCAGAAAGTTTCTGATTCAGCTGCAAATGAAAGTGGGGAAGGCTCATTAAGGGCACTAATGAGTTGTCCCTTTCATTCCCGGAGCTATCTTGACTTCTCCAATACTGTTGCTGCAATGCTAGGCCCTGTGCTCTTCATGCGAGGGCACACTCACGGAGGTGGTAGAAATCTGTGAACAAAGGTAGCATTCTAGTCTGAAAGGCAAGGCCATCCTGAAAGCATCTGAAGATGTCATGGAGCTATGGCTACCAATGCTCCACAAGGATGGCCGGGGGCTAGCCTGGATTTCTGTTATTAGAACAGTACTCGGGACATAGAGTGCTATGGACTGCTTGCTGTGCCCGCACCCCACTTCATATGTTAATACCTAATTCCCAAGGTGATGGTATTTGGGGGTAATTAGGTCATGAGGCTGGAGACCTCCAGAATGGGATTAGTGCTCTTAGGAAAGAGACCCCAGGGAGCTCCCATGAGACTTCCACCCTTGTGAGGATGCAGAAAGAAGTGTTCTATGAGCCAGGAAGGGGGCTTTCATCAGACACCAAATCTGCAGACACCTTGATCTGGGACTTCCTAGCTTCCAGAATTATGAGAAGTAAATTTCTATTGTTAGTGAGCTACTGAGGCCGTGGTATTTTGTTATTGCAGCCGGAATGGACCAACACATATGACTTGACATTTTCTGATCAAGACGCCTAGAAAAGATGTGAGTGAATTGTTTCACAGCAGTTTTACAAAGATGTCTCAATTTTGTGCAAAAACAGAAAGTCTTGTCTTCTTCCCAGATGGTAAAGAAATGGTTAAGAAAACCGTGTCTTCTGCTTTTATCTTCTTTGAGAGAAACAAGATGTGTTGCGGTTTATGTCATAAAATGTCTGATCATATGGGGGGGTGGATTTCATGAATTATAAAATGCCGTTAAGTCACTCTAAAACTATGGGTTATATGTTTCATATGGAAAATTTCTATGCCATTTGCAAATAACTGCTTTTTTTCACATGGCGAAACATCCAGGAGGACACAAAAGCCAACCTTAACTTTAAAAAATTTTTAAAGATATATCTTAAAAATATATGTTATATTTTTAAAGATTTATTTTTTTATTTGTGTGAGAGAGATTGAAAGAACGAGCAAGTGAGGACAGGGACAGAGTCTACTCCAGACACAGAATCTGGAGTAGACTCACGCTGAGCACAGAGCACAAGAGGTGGGACTCAATCTCACGACTCTGAGATCACCACCTGAGCCGAAACCAAGAGTCAGATGCTCAACCGACTTGAGCCACCCAGGCACCCCAAAGCCAACCCTAACTTTTGACCGAAACAGTTAATTTGGTGAAAAGGGACCTAAAGCAAGAGTAATGTTTTATATACAGCTGTGAAGCCAACAATTTTCATTCTTTTCAGATAATAAAAATGCCTGACGTGGAAGTAGGTTGGCATTTATGGGTTAAACTGCTGTTGAAAGTCTGATTCAGAAGAGGCTGGAGGAGGGGGTCCCGCTATGGTGGGAAGAAAAGCACACTCCATATGGCAGCGAGAGGATCTGGTCATAAATAACTCGGGCTATACGTGAGAACACTCAAATGTTTCTTCTACCCCGAGACAACAGAATTAAAGAGCCGGAAAACCCAGAAGGGGCCATCTGTCCAGGACCTCCCTTCAGGCAGGTGAACACTGAAGCCATGACGGTGGCCTGTTTATTCTTGAGGATCTTTTGTGCAATGGGGACCACACACCCGTTAGGGCCCGACAGAGCATGCATGACACTGTTTGGTCTGGTTCAGGTTTAAAGGTGTGTTCCCCGGTGGTAAACAGAAAATCCCTGTTGGTATGTTTGTAGCTGTTTTTGGAGACCAGAGCTGCCTCGGTACTGACTAATGGCTTCTTTGTAAGACGGTGAGGGTTAATAAGTGCATGCGGGCGCCGTGCCTTCTCTGCCCGGGCATGCAGCAACACTATCCTTCCAATGAACAACATTGACCATCTGAGTCTTTGCGAGACCCAGTCTGATGAGGACAGCCCTGGGGTGTGGATCTCATGGTGGGGAGGTCACCATTATCAGGTGGAGCCACAATTATGTGATGTCATGTGAGTGGGGCTCAGGGCTGGTCTTACCCTGGGTCCCCCTCCATGCCTCTCCACCTGCCATGGGGCAATGGAAGTGATGGAGAAATAAATACACCTGAGCTGGAGGGAGGCTGGGAAGGCACCACGGTGCCCTAACCCCAGACCTAGAACCAATACACAAGACACAGAGTGAAGTAGATGAGGGGGCAAAAGAAAGGCATTTCCCGGGTGAGTCTGGTGAAAATTGCCAAGTCCAGGTCTTAAATACTTTCTCTTCCGTACAATTTTTATGTTACCTTGGGAGGATGAGATCTGCGTGGTTAGTCCCCTTCTAAACATGACAGGTCCAGCTGCTTGGGTTGGCCCTAAGATTTTTGTTTTGTTTTGTTTTGAAGGCAATGGTGAATTTTAATACTTTCCTTTCTTCTCTTTCCCTCCTACAGGAGACCTGGGAAAGGAACCTAAAGCCAGAATGCTATCAAATCCTTTATGAAACATTTGGGGCTAATTACCCTTGCTGGAAGTCTCCGGATTTTTTTTTTCTTTGCCCCCCCCCTTTCATTTTAATGGAACACAGTTCAAGTCTCATAAATGCTTAAATATGTAGTCGTAAAGTTTGAGATGTCTCACGGGCACCGCTGTCTGCAAATCTGCCAGGCAGGGCTCTGCAAAGGTTCAAATTTGAACTGGTTTCCGCCTCTCAAACAGAGCGTTATATAAACTGAGGGGAGACTTTCCATGCTCCATATGACGAGTCGTTCCATAAGGCTTTCTCGATTCTACACCCAGGGTCAGCCCCGGAAATCTTGCCGCCACCCCCGGCCCCTCTTCCATTTAAAGAGGGAGGAGAACCGAGCATTTGGCTGTTGTTTCTCCTCCTTATCCAGTTATCACCAGCAACTAGATCTTTCATTTCCTTGCTCATTACTCCAGGTTTCGAGAAAGAAGCCAGACCAGGCCAGGGGCAGATATTCCAGTTTCCCTTTTATCTGGCTGAAACCAAAGCCATAAATCATACATCCTCTAGGATTTGCCTTCCCCTCTCCTAGAGCAACATGCCAAGGTTTAAGGAGGTAAAACAAAACAAAACAAAACAAACAAAACCCAGGATCTTGGTGAAGAAAAACTTTGGGTCCCACAACTATGAGTTAGGATGGAACAGTGCAAGGGAAAGGATGCTGTGGACTCCCCTAACTCTGTCCCTGCTGAAGCCAGCACGCCTGGCCACAGCGGGGAGAATGCAGGAGGGATGGCCTAGGACGCCAGGGGCCAGGAATCCTTCCTGAACTTCAGGGCTACAAGAACAAACTTTCCAAGGGGGCCCTTCCCTCAACACAAAGAACCGTATCTGATGGCTGGAGGACCTAAGTCTGGGAATGAGGAACAGAGATGTGCCAGTTACCCAGAACCCCCTGCTCTATCATGCCAAGAGGCAGGGGGTTTCTCAGGAGAGGAAAGCATTTTTCTTCTCCCAGCAAAGACTCCAGGTGCTCCTGTGTAACGGTCACTTGTTTAGGTTCCTCCTATAATTTTCCTAATCACTCAGATGTGTCTTTTTGACTCACTGAGTACATTTTCATTTCTGTTGGGTCACTCTGTAAACCCTCGTGGCCGCTGACTCACTTTTGAGTGATGCTCTACTGTGGGAATAGAATCCAGACTTTTTTTTTCTAGTCTTTTCTTTCTTTTCTTCTTTTTTTAAAGATTTATTTATTTATTTGAGAGAGAGAGAGAGAGAGAGAGAGAGTGTGTGAGTGGGAGGAGAGGCAGAGGGAGAGGGAGAGAGAGTCTTCAGCAGACTCCCTGCTGAGCGTGGAGCCTGACACGGGGCTGCATCCCAGGACCCCGAGATCATGACCTGAACCAAAATCAAGAGTCAGACACATAACTGACGGAGCCACCCAGGCACCCCTCGTTGTTTCTTTTATACCCCCCAACTTCCACTACTTTTCTATTACACCATTCTCCTGGTCCAGCAGTAAAAGTACTCAATTGTTTAAAAATCAGCACAGACAGCCTGTCGTGATCATACATAAAGAGATACGTAAGCAAAACTATGGAGATAATAAACAGAATGTACAATGCCAAGAGTGAATGAACCCTAAGGTAAACTGTGGGCTTTGGGTGATTGTGATGTGTCATGTGGCTTGATCTTTGGTAACAAATGAACCATCTGGTGGGGATGCTGATGGGAAATGCTATATATGTAGGGGGTGGAGGTATATGGGGTATCTCTGTACCTTCCTCTCAATTTTGTGGTAAACCTAAAAGTGCTCTTAAAAAAATGAAAAAAAAAAAAAAACTTTCAAAAATTGCATATAAGAGAACTAGCCAAGTAGACTACTTGCCAAATGACTGGTGTGTTTAGTCAATGTGTCTATCTTGACACTTGGGGTCTGTTTAGAATTTTCATAAATGCCTCACTGGCTAGTTTATCCTTCACGCCATGAAGAGTCAACAAGACTAACTCTGTACTGGCCTTTTCAAATAAGCCTGTGCATGTGCACTGATGTACAAAGTACTTATCAAAGTGTTCCAGAGCTCTCTCTTTATTTGTGTTTGTGTGACCGAATATCCTTCCCAAAGAATGGCCTCGTCATAGACAAACGCTGTACGGTTATGCTGTTAAAGTGTCATTCTTCAGACCCGTTCTGTACATTGGGAGCTTAGCCTATGATTCCACATAAAAAAGTGTTCTGCTGCCGAAATGCTTGGCCCTGAGAGAAGCAAATGGGAACCACTAAAGGTATTGATACGTTAGCAGATGGGGGACGTATCTTGTGATGGGTGAAACAAACACAGGCGAGGACAGTAGGATAAAGGTTGAAGAAGGAGTTCAGGTCAGTGAGTGGGCAGCTCAGAGGTAGAAGCCAGGGTGAAAAGGTCTGGACAAGACGGCAGGTGGTAGAGACGGGGAGACGGGACCAGCAGAATTGACAAGCCTATAGAAAGAGAGGGCTCTTAAAAGTTAAGACACAAATAATTTATTTGATTGTTCAAACACCTTATGATATTCGCAATAGGTGCAGCCCCTAAAGTCTGGCTATTTGCTGGGACTTAGGAATGGGAATTTGCTCATTTTTAGGACTCATTTGCTCTTTCGCTGAATTAAATACCATCCCAAGCCTGGAATCGAATGATCTTTCATCACTATGTAGCCACTGTTAAACACGTCTCACTTTCCAGATCAATTAACCTAGTGAGAGCAAGTCTGCCAGGGAGCCCAGGGTAAAAGCTGGTGGGCCTGGTATGGGGCAGTTGATGAGAGGAGCTACTGTATGTTCTCAATAAGAGGCTTTCTGCTTGTATTTTCTAAATTTCAATTTTTTAAATACAGCTTTGCTTACTTCCACAGCAATTTCACTATCGTGGGCATCAACGTACGACTTCAAGTTTTTTCTTTGTGAGCTCATCTGCCTGATTTGGAAAATACAGCATGGGTCCTAGGATCAAAAGGAACTCTGGGAATATCTCGTTTTTGTGGCTCCAAATAATGAAAACCAGAATAGATATTGCCAAGACTTTGCAAAAGCTTCAAACATACTTAAATTTTTCTAAAGACCTTTTAGGACTTACAAAGCAATTTCACAAACTTGTGATCTTCACACCAACTGGATTAGACAGATTGTATGAATCGTATTTTGTAGATAAGGACACTGAGGCTCAGGGTGGGTGACAGTAAATAAGTGCTGCCAAGCTGATAACTAAGCCTAGGAGTGATATTGTGATTTATAATAAGAAATGTATATTTGGGGATGCCTGGTTGGCTCAGTGGTTGAGCATCTGCCTTTGGCTCAGGGTATGGTCCTGGAGTCCAGGGATTGAGTCCTCATCGGGCTCCCTGCATGGAGCCTGCTTCTCCTTCTGCTTTGTCTCTGCCTCTCTCTCTCTCTCTCTGTCTCCCATGAATAAATAAATAAATCTAAAAAAAATGAAATGTATATTTGGCTTTCACCCCTGTTCCTGGCACAGAGCTTCTAAAACTCTAGGCATTTCCTAAGTGGGAAGAGTGGTAAAGGTGTCTTTTGTTATTCATAAAAAAACCCTTTCAATCATATTTGAGTTTATGTTAATGGAGTGACTTTTGGAAAGCCCCAGAGGTTGAGGGCACCTGCCAAGAGAGCCAATCGTGAAATTATAAGGGTAGGAACTTCCCACATGCACCCCCTTCCCTCCAGGGATGGAGGAGAGGCTGGAGGTTGAATCAGTCTTCAGTGGCCAATAATTTCATCAATCATGCCTGTGCAATGAGATCTCCATTAAAAAAAAAAGTGACATTTTGAGAGCTTCAGGTTGGTGAACATGTGGAGATGTGGGGAGAATGACACTCAGAGAGCATGGAAACCCATGCCCTTCCCCACATACCTCGCCCTACGCATCTCTTCCATCTGGCTTATCTGAATTATCTCCTCTTATAATAGGCCAGTGATCTAGTAAGTAAAATGTTTCCCTGAGTTCTGTGAGCTGCTCTCGAAAATTCATTGAACCTGAGGAGGAGGTCGTGGGATCTTTCGAGCTACGGCTGGTTGGTCAGAAGCAAGAGGACAAGCTGGACATGTAGCTGGCATCTACAGTGCGGGTGGAGGTCTTGTAGGACTGGGTCTTTAACCTGTGGGGTCTGGTACTATCTCCGGGTAGACAATTGAGAAATGAGTTCAACTGTAGCTCAGCTGGTGGTGCAGAACTGCTTGGCGTGTCACACATCTGCTGTCAGAAGTGCAGCAGTGTGGTGGTGACTTCTGAGGGTTTGGGGTGGCCAGGGGGTGGGGAGGGACCCCAAGCACTTTCTGTTCATACTAGATTTTCTGACTCCAGGTTATACCCTCAACCACCGAAATTTCTCTGTGTTCTGTTTCAGAAGCGATGGTTACGGAGAGCAGACATCCACATCTGTGTGTCTGTCTCCGTGGAATGCATGAAATAAAATGCTGGTCATCCTCCCCATCATCGAGAGTCAGCCCTTCTCGTGACAGATCACAGTCTCTCAGACAACGTTTAACGAGCGGTGGTGCTGGTTTTCCAACGTGCAGACCGTTTCCCCAGGAAAATCTTCTGGGTTAATTCAGTGTGACCTTATCCTGTGTTGGGATAAGAATTCTCCTCCACCCACGGCTGGTCCGGCGGAGATGAAAAACATGCACACGCCCTGAAATCTTGTCCCAGATGAGTGGCTCTGGGGGATGCCGAATTCCCAGGCAGGCGGAGACAAAAGAGGAAGGGACCCTTGCCGTAGATGTTCTGGCTGCATTGTACTGATGGTTCAGGGTGATGTTATTTCTGGCATCATTTTGCTTAGTGATTCAAAGACTGGTTTTAACTTGGGGAGAATCATGCCTCTTAACAGATTTCATTTCTGTTTTCTCTCCTTCGCTAAAATTCAGCTAATTTTGAGACTGTGTTTACCCAGTGCTGGAGGGGATAGAGAAACAAGTAAGATCTGGTCCTTCCACTCGAGAGGCCTACAGTAGGAGATGTAAGGCATTATGTAAATAACGCCATTACAATGCAGGATGATAACACCGATAGGATTGCCAAATGAGGTAGGAAGTTAACGTTTCTTGGAAGAATCAACCTTTCCCAACATTCCTTTTTTTTTTTTTTTTTACTTTCCCAACATTCTTTCTTCCACTCTCCCCACTGCTTATCACACTATCTAGCCATGCTGTTTTCTTTCTCTTCCTAGAGCATGCCATATTTGCTTCGGCCTCAGGACCTTTGCACCTGCTCTTTCCTCTGCCCTCTGTTCTTCCTCTACAACTTTGCTTGCCTCATTCTTTTTCAAAATTTAGGTCTTGGCTCAGATGTCATTATGTCAGGAAGCCCCTCCTGATGACCTTATCTTACTTATTTGTTTCGTTATTGTCCCTCTTGTCCAACAGAATGTAAGCTACCCATATCTATTTGGGAGTCAAAACATACTGAGATTCAAAGGCAGTAAAGTTAGCCCTTGAGCAACACAGAGGTTAAGGGTGCCATCCTTCCACAGAGTCAAAAACCCATGTATATAACTTTTCACTCCCCCAAAACGTAACTACTAACAGCCTACTGCTGACTGGAAGTCTTACTGATAACATAAACAGTCAATTAACACAGATTTTGGGATGCCTGGGTGGCTCAGCGGTTGAGCGTTTGCCTTCAGCTCAGGGTGTGACCCCGGGGTCCCAGGATCGAGTCCCACATCAGGCTCCCTACAGGGAGCCTGCTTCTCCTTCTTCCTGTGTCTCTGCCTCTCTGTGTCTCTCATGAATAAATAAGTAAATATTAAAAAAAAAACATAGATTTTGTGTGTTGTATGTATTATATGCCGTATTCTTATAATGAAGTAAGCTAGAGAAAAGGAAATGTTAAGAAATCATAAGATGGGCACCTGGGTGGCTCAGTGGTTTAGCATCTGCTTTTGGCTCAGGTCATGATCCCGGGGTCCTGGGACCGAGTCCCACATCAGGCTCCACACTGGGAGCCTGCTTCTCCCTCTGCCTATGTCTCTGCCTTTCTCTGTGCGTCTCTTATTAATAAATAAATAAAATCTTAAAAGAAAATCATAAGAAAGAGAAAATACATTTAAAATACTGTACCGTATTTACTGAAAACAATCTACATGTAAGTGGACTTGTACAGTTCAAACTTGTGTTATTCAAGGGTTAACTGTATCCAGAGAGAAGAGAACAAGCCTGGGAATTGATCTTTGGCTTTATCCAATTTAGGTGGAATGAGGAGCAAAAGACACCAGCAGTAGGAACTGAGAAAGATGAGGAGGAGGGGAACATAGAAAGAGAGAAGCCAAGGGTACTGGGTGCCTTCAAGCCAGAAGCTGATCCAAGCTACAGAGACATTGAAGAGGGTGGGAAACTGGCATTGGATGTGACAAGTGAATGGTCACCAGTGGCTTCTGAGGGAAGCAGGGGCAGTAGGGGCAGAGGCCCAGATGATGAGGGCTTATGGAGAGGGTGGTGAGGATGTGGGTCTCCAAGAACAGCACCCTCCACCTGCTTGTTGGTAGGCAAGAAGGAGAGTTAGTGTGCCATCTTGGGACTGCAGCTTGAGAGAGCCTGCTTTGGGAATAGATGGGAAGGTGTGAGTTTGAGTGCAGACCAAGAGGAAACCACAGACGGGAAACACGATGAAGAAGCAGGGGGAGTTTTTGCAGGGAAGGCTGCTGGGAGATGCGAGAGAAGGAGAGGCAGAGGCCACGGAGGAAGGCTAGGGCCAGGTGTGGGGACCAGGGTGTCATCCTAACCTACAGACAGAATGCTGAGGATGGCCACGAATTACGACCTAAAATTTTGCAGAGAAGTGGTAGGTGAGACTATCTGTTCCCTCTGCGTTTCCAATTTTTGGAGTTCTTTTCTTAAGAACGTTCCTTCAGATTTTTCATCTTAAATTAGAAGTGCCTTGTTTTAGAGCCAATTAAATCTGGTTTTACAAACATCTCTGAGATGAAGGAAACGTGACTTTTCCCCCCCACAACATATATGGTTTTTCACGCCTTCTTTACGCCCTCAATTTAAAAAAAAAATTCAGGTAATATATGCTCATTGTCAGAAGCAAAATTGGAAAACACAGAAAAGTGAAAAGAGGTTAAAATGCATCTCTATTTCTACTACCCAGAAATAATTGCTCCAATACAGCATGGTGACAAAAAGCATGAATTCTAGAAGCACCTGCCATGGTTCAAAACTGCCTCCATTGCTTCCTCCAGAGGGATAGTTGCAAATGACATCAACTCTAAAGTTTCAGTGTCTTTTCACATGAGATAGAGATGGTGGTAGCAGTCAATGCCCAGCGGGGCTGTGGCGAGGATTAGATTGGGTAATGTCTCCAGAACATATGCCTCAAAAGTGTCCACTTTTATGATAATGGGGCATCTTCCAACGCAAGTCTTTGAACATATAGATGTTCTGCCCCTTGTGAAATGGGGATTGCTTTGTCTGAATATTATGTATCCTGTTTTTGTTCCCACATACTGGTAACTTGGGAACACCCTCCTGTAACATCTACAACATTTCCTGTTATCCTAAGGTGAGCAAGGGCAGGAATCCCACAGATCGAAAGAACTGCTTGTCGTCATGACCTGGCAGGATCAGCTGTTTTCACCCTCTGGAAAGCTGAAGAACTCTGCCTACCATAAGCACACAAGGAGTTCGCTTTACAGAGAATCATCACAGGGCAGCAGCCAGTCCTTATTCCTTCTTTACAGAAACAAAAGAGAAGCAAAAACGAAGGATCCGGCACCGTGTCAGGATGTCAGGGAAGAAACAGACTGAAATGAGCCCCGTTTTCAGTTCTCCACCTGGTTTTTGCAGCTCCTCTTTTGGTCAGACTGTGTTTGCACAGAAAATAAAGTAAGAGGAGGGTCCCCTTTCTAATCAGAGTCTCCCTACGGTGCTCAGTGGCATTGACGGTTCAAGGAGCAGGAGACAGACCCAGCATGAGCAACTCATCCCCAGCACTACTGCAGCCCTTCCAGACGCTGGCCTCACAGGCTCAGGGCAGCATTTCCCCATCCCCACCTGCTGGCAGCCGATGTGGTTGTCGGGGTCATGGGCAACGCTCCTCCAAGGCAGGACCTGGAGGATATTACAGACCTGCAGGCCTAGGTTCAACACCTTGGCTAAGCCCTCCCCAGAGAGCCCAAGTGAAATGCAGGGTCTGCACACAACCCTGGCTCTATCATTACCCTTTTAATTGGTGATACTTTAGATCATTGGTAGGCTAGAAGCAATCAGCAATTGTCTTTAAAAGCAATTTGAATTTTCTTCTAATAAAGGACATGGATTTTAATTCTTTGAGCCACAGACACAATTTTCTTTAGTGGATGGGCCCCATTTATCAAATGCCACAGGACCTTAACAAAGCATACATCATATTCAATTGGGTGAGGTAGTCCTCCAACCTGGTTTTAATAATTCTGCTCTTAAATGCCATTTAATGGGTCATCGATCCATCGTCCTCCTAACCCAAGGTACTGAATTGTAAATGCACAAAGAAGGATCTGGAGGCCGGTGAGGCCAAAGAGTCAGCAGGGGTGGAGAAAGTTCTCGCTGGCTCAAGGTCTCTCCCTTCTGCAGATGTGTGGTATTACTTGCCCGTGGGCTTTTGCACAGGGCTAGGAGCTACCTTTGTAGTCTGCAGTTGCAGCTTCTTCCTTAATTCAAAACACATGGTAATACCAGAAATGGTGCTTGATCTGATGGCAGGCTGATTTGCCAACGTGAAGACAGTGCCCTGACGGGGTCTACTTTGTTTTGGAATTTCTAGTGTATTAAGACCCTACAGAGAAACTGTGCTCCATATGTGGGGATACCCAGCCGTCCAGAAAAGCAGAGGTGAAGGAAAGGGGGGGGGGGTTGGTTAGTAGTCAGTGCTGGGAGGGGGAGGGCATTGTTCTAACACATAAAGTGGTATATATGAAGAACATTTCTATATTTTCCAGGCTCTCCCACTCTTGGTTTGAAATTGGTAATGCATGTAAAAAATATCGGGGTGTTTTTTGTTTTAAGCCTTTTCAAATTCCTCCCCTAAAGCTGCTGCAAAGGGTCTTCCAAGCGAGGATAGATTTCCAGGAGTGCTTAAATGGTGAATGAAGAATTGATTATGAAACTACTACCACTTACTGAGCACCTTGTGTGTGCTACATAATGTGCTGAGGGCTTTAGGTAGGATATCTTTTTCCTAAAACAATCACATAAGAAATTGGTTTTCATCCCCCATTTAGTAGGAAAGGAAACTGAGGCTCAGAACAACTAAATAGCTTGGCAGGTTCATGCCACGGGTACACAATGGACCTGTATTTGGTGGAGACAGGTAATGTGAATCTGTATCAGTTCGATCTCCAAATCTCTCCTCATCTTAGGCACAGCATGATGCCAACCTAAAATTATCAGCTGCACCCCATGTTCCTTGCAGCATTATTTTAAAAATATTTATTTATTTATTTTAGAGAGAGAATGAGCATGGGTGGGGGGAGGGGCAGAAATCGAGGAGGAAAGAGAGAAGCAGTTTCCCTGCTGTGTGTGGAGCCCAACGCAGGGCTCCATCTCATGACCCCAAGATCATGACCTAAGTGGAAATCAAGAGTCGGATGCTCAACCAACTGAGCCACCCAGGTGCCCCTCCTTGCAGCATTATTTACAATAGCCAAGGCATGGAAATTACCTGACTGCCCATCAGTGGCTAGATGAATAAAGAGGTTGTAGTATATATACACAATGGAATATTATTCAGCCATAAAAAGAAGGAAATCTTGCCTTTTTTGACAACATGGATGGATGCTGAGAGCATCACGCTGAGTAACATGTCAGACACAGAAAGACAAATACTGTACTATCTCACTTATATGCAAAATCTAAAAACAAAACAAAAAGCAAACTCATAGCAAAAGCGATCAGACTTGTGGTTATCAGAGGCAGAGGGTAGGGGGTGGGGGAATTGGAGGAAGGTGGTCAAAAGGTACACACTTCCAGTTATAAAATAAATTAAGTCATGGGGATTTAGTGTACAACCTGATGACTGCAGCTGACATTACTCTATGGCACATAGAAAAGTCGTTATGAGAAAAAAAATCCCAAGAGTTCTCACCAAGGGCAAAAACATTTCCTTCCTTCCTTCCTTCCTTCCTTCCTTCCTTCCTTCCTTCCTTCCTTCCTTCCTTCTTTCTTTCTTTCTTTCTTTCTTTCTTTCTTTCTTTCTTTCTTTCTTTCTTTCTTTCTTTCTATATGAGATAGATGTTAACCAAACTTATTGTAGGAATAATCTCATGATATATGTAAGTCAAATCATGATGCTGTATACCTTAGACTTATATAGTGCTTACGTCAATTATACCTCAATGCAACTGGAAAAAAATTAATTACTAGCTAGGAAAAAGAAAATAATTGTGAGTGCATGGCTTTGTATTTTTCCCACTGGCATAGAAAATTGTGAATTGATTTGGCAGTGAGTTTTAAGATGCACATGAATTGACATGAATTTCTGACCAGCGTGAGCAATTTGGAGAACAGCACAAAGTTGGATGAGAAAACAAAGCAAATGAACTACTCCCAAGTCTTGGCCTTCAACAAATGCCTGGGAGGGGCAGAAAGCAAGAGATTTTGAGCATTTTTGAAAACTGAGGTTCACCATGAGTTCCACATTCAGTTCTGATCCTCCCTCCTGCCTCCACACTGGACACTTCCTCCAGGCCTCAGAACTGAGTGTCTGCTTGTCCAGAACATTCTTGTTAAATCACTGGCTTGGAAAGTTGTGAAAAGAGTCAGCAGACCCTGAACCAGAGGGTAACCCAAACAGTTTATAAATGACAAGACCAGCCCTCTCTGGCGGATGGCTCTGACTCTGCCCAGATGTCTGTGTGCAAAGGCAAGTCTGTCTTGAAGCTGAAAGATTAAACAAATAGGTGGGTACCTC
Source organism: Canis lupus familiaris (assembly GCF_011100685.1). Classification (NCBI taxonomy): domain Eukaryota; kingdom Metazoa; phylum Chordata; class Mammalia; order Carnivora; family Canidae; genus Canis; species Canis lupus. Next base: position 21,552,856 of record NC_049223.1, on the reverse strand, counting down.
CAACAGGCTATATACTGCCTGACTGCTGATGTTTATGGATCTTACCACTTCTTTTTGGTCTGTATTTTATCTCAGGCAGAGTCCAAGGAAAAAGGAGGTAGTGTAAATCCTCCTTTGCCGGGAATGAAGTGTCTCATATGGAGAACCCAGCTGGGAATTGGGAATCCTTGATGTTATTTCTGGCTGCAATATTAATTCACAGAGTTGAGCAAATCACAAATCATGAGCTTTTTTTCTGCCTTTGGTTCCTCATTCTATTCCTTCCTATTTGTGTCCTTGTATCTCTTTGCCCCTGCTTCTCACTCCCACCCCTACCTTAAGCCACTTAGAAGGTTGATCATATATGGTAACCGTGGGTACATTGTATGTTTCTTTCCCTTTGCTTGCACTGTTCTCCTATTTGGAAACCGTGTCCCAAACTACAGCCTGGATAAATTCTGTCTACTCTTCATCTTGGGCCTTGAACCCTGCTCTGAGCACCTCTCAAATACAGCAGCATTTGTTGTCTGACCTTCTCACGGTCTCTTTTGGCTCCTGCCGGACATAGCCAGTTACTTCTTCCCCACTTGCCTAATATACCCTGTTGCCTTAAAAGTTGCAGTAAATATCTTGTCCTCTTCTTTTATGTTTCTCCCTCAATATCTATCAGCACATAGACTGGCATGGAACTCAATAAATGTTGGTTGATGAAATGTAAAACACTGTTAACACAGTGGCTACCTTTTTGTATTGAATGGTTATTGTCTACTGAACAATGCTAAGAGCTTTGCAGTGCAATACCTTACTCATTACAACAACGTTTGGGGGGTCTTGTTAATGCTCATTTTACAGTGGAGGGAACTGAAGTTCATTAACAAAGTAGTGATCCCACAACTAGCGGGTGCAAAGACTGAGATTTAGCCCTAGAGCTGTAGGTTCCATTATGCTTGCACTACCATGTCCCCTTGCTCTGGTCAAGAAATACTGGATTGATTACAACAACAATGGTACAAGGCAGGAGCATTTGCATTCATGATTCCTGCGGCTGGCGGTAGGAATAGTAAGTAGGCAAGTAAAACAGGAAGAGGAAGGAGATAATGTGGGGATTCCATGCAAAGAGCTTGGCAGGCAGCAGATTCTCAAGTGGGATCCCCATGTAGGCCACACTGCTGAGTGCTTCAAATCCTGAATTTTGAACTTAAATACTGACTGGGCTTGAATCTTGGCCCTACAACTCACTAGCTGTCTGATCTTGAGTGAGTGACTTAAACCTTCCCTGTGTATATTATTGGACAATATGGTATCTCCCTCATTTGGTTGCCTTGAGGGTTCAATATACACATGAGAAGTGCACATACAAAGTAATGTCAGCTATTACCATCAAGAACCTCTAACTTAGACCAAAGCAATAGAATCTAGGGGGGAAGAGCTCCTTTTTTATCCTTCAATTCCTAACACAACAAAGAAACTGCAGATAAGTAGTTTCAGAAGAGGGAGAAAGGCAACCCAAAGACTGTGTCTTGAGGATTTCCAGACAGGCTGCTGCGGTGCTGACCCGAAACTCGTGACGGAGGTGAGGGACCAGGGTGGGCACCAGGAAGGACCTCCTGCTGCTACACACTTGACACTGTAGTATGTGAATTGGTGTTTTCTACAATCACTAAACACAGTGATGAAGAGCCGGTGCAAATCAGGCCTGTGATTGTCTCGTAGGAGCTAGGTGACCTTGGGCTGAGTGACCCACCCTCCACTTCTTATCTGTAAAATACAGTAATCATAGTAGCTACCTCAGGGGATCCTTGGGAGAGTTAATGTATATGCAGAAGATTTGGAACCAGAGAAACACTTTTAATTTATTTTACTTTTTATAGTTAGAACCAGTCTAGACAAGTGGTTCCCTTGAGTGGTTGAGATGTAGCCTTGACAGAACAGAAGGGCTTATGCTACCTTAACAAGATTCCCCAGCACTCCAAGTATTTTATTCTACAAAGTGGATTAAATATGGGAATTTTATTAGACAGCGTGGCTGGAACTCTCAGAATCCCCTCTCAGCAACTCCCTCTCTGCAATGGTTATCTGATAATGTCTATCAAGATTCAGAAGCTGTGAATTATTTTTTTTCTTTTAAGACTTGATATCATCAGGTGATCTGCTCTGAATATCCTGCAGAGAGCTTTCAGAGGAAGGCCAAGTTGTGTGGCAACGGCTGAGCCAATTTTTTCCAAGGGTTTACCTAAGGCTTCATGGGTGTGGGAGGTAAACTAAATATAGCATCAGTTGCTAAAAGGAGGCCAACCAACCTCATCCGTGTCCCCGATTCCGACCCCAGCACACAGTGAGAGCTGGCATTTCACGCCCTGTCTGCTGCCTTGCCTGGATCCGAGCCCTCCAAAGAGGTGTCAGCTGCAATTTGCCCCCCAGGGCGGAATATCAACAAGCACTTCCTCTTGCTCAGAAAATGCTTGGGGGTGCCCTGAGCTCTTGGCCAAGAGAGAAAACAAACGGCAGGTTATTTGGCCCAGACCAGAAGGCGCTGTGGAAAAGCCACAGAGGCCTCCCCAGAACAGGGAAATCACAGACAGAATGCTCCCTTAGGGAAACACAAACAAAGCTGCATGGTGTGGGAGACGCAGCCCCCCAGCCTGGATCCAGGCTCCTCAGGGAGGAGAGAACAGAGGGCCCTTCAGATTCCTAGGAACCACTACCCTGTGACTTTCATTCAGCTCTGAGTCCCCTGTGGCATCTGCTACCTAAAATGCCAAATTGCCTGCTTCTAAGCGTGGGTCTCAGCTTGTTTATTTTCCAACAGAATTGTCTGTCAAGAGACTTCCTTAAATTTCCCCAAGAAACTTAAAAGGAAGCTCACAAATAACAGTCCTACACACATCTTGGAAATCGAGCGTTTTTTTTTTCTTTCTTAGAGAAATCAAGAAATACTGTTTTGTATCTCCACTCATTTCTCAGATGAGAGAATACAAAATGACTGGATATCTGCAAATTTGCTTTTATTTTGTAGCAAATGAATACACTGATAATAATGGCTTGATATTTATCTAGCCCTTACTATTTATCAGGCATGGTCTAAGTATTTTATATATAACCTCTCATTCCAGAGTTTTTATTTCCATTTTACAGAGGAGATTTGGTCTGAAAATTACACCTAATTCACTAACCCCAGGGGACATGCCCTGATCCTTTGTGATGGGTGGGCCAGCTGTCCATGCACCTGCTCTTCCCAGTGTCCCTGTTGGGGGTAGTCATGTGACTGTTCGGGCCAATGGGATATGAATAGAAGGGAAGACTGCCATTGCTTGGTCTGACACCTAAAAAAGTCTGATGGGTGCTTCCCTTCTCTGTCTTCTTTTGGTAAATGAATAGGTCACTTGGTCCCTATTAGAAGGCAAAGTCATAAAATTACCCTGAGTGATCCCATGGAAGGCTGTCTACCAACCAGAACACTGTTGGACTTACTATGAGTGAGAAATAAATTTCTGTCATGTCAAGTCACTTAGATTTCCAAAGTACCTGCTGCAGAAGCCCAAGTTACTTTAACTGATGTGCCCTATGATAAAAATGAATTGATTCTTAGTGGGCCCTTTATAGTGGAATGGGCAGATAGTTCTAACGCACATATTTTCTCTCAATCTACAGGGTGTGCCACCCTATTGAGGAAATTCTCCTCACTTAGAAAGATGATACGGAACACATACCCTGTTTCCATCTTCCAAAGGGAGTCAGCATGACATGAAAATAATCAGATTGCACAATCATCATTTATTGGGAACCCATCTGGTGTGTGGATGAGCTCATCCCCTTGAGAAAAAAGAAAATTTACAGCTGAGGCTGGTTGGTGGGGCCTTCCCAAATAGTCCAGCTAGTTTTCAGAAGGTCCAGTGGTAGCTTAGGATGCTGCTAAGTCAAGAGCACCCAGTGACCACACTGGTCAAGCAGTATCATTATCGTAAATGATAGAAAACACATTACACCTATTAAGTCAGGACAGGTGATAGAAGGCTTGACACATTCCGTTTTCTTGTTCTGTGTACCGCAGCAACTCTGAATCATGTTATTCCTGCCCATCTCCCTCCTACCTCTTAGCCTTGTTAACTCCCACTTGTCTTTAAGATCTCTGTTCATGGGTTGCCTCCTCAGGAACACTTCCCTGAACATCTAGGAACAGGCAAGTATTGGATCCTCTTACACGACCAGGTACCTTGTCCTCAAACATTGACTCATGAATGTAATTTCATGTGAGTTTGTATAATTATTATATCAGTGCCAATGCATGAATGAATGTCAGCTCTCCACCATTGGCATCTAACCTCTATAAGTATATGGAATCATGTCTGGTTTTGTCCACCATCCCATCTCCAGAACATAGCTCATAGTAGGTGTTTGCTCATTATTTGTTGGATAGATGGGCAAACACATGAATGAATGAGTGAATCTGCACTTTTAATTAGTGGACTAGCTGAGGCAGACATAGGCCATACCCAGATTTACTGTAAAAGCTAGAAGTGTAACTTAGAATACTTGGCTGCAGCAGCTCGTTTTCCAAATGACTCCAGAATCCACTCAAATTTGCATAGCTGAGTATTGCCCCCAGAGCAAGTGTCTAGCATTGCTCCTGAAATCTTTGTCCACAGAAGGCCAACCACAAGCTTCCCGGAGCCTAGGATGTGGTCCCCTTTACTTATAACACTCCCAGTGGTGTGGAGAATCAGAAAGAAAGGAAAGTACAGGTAAACTATAACAAAGATAGGCCTGGGGCGCCTGGGTGGCTTGGTGGTTGAGCATCTGCCTTTGGCTTGGGTCATGATCCCGGGGTCCTGGGATCGAATCTATGTCTATGCCTCTGTCTCTGCCTCTCTCTCTGTCTTTCATCAACAAATAAATCAAATCTTAAAAAAAAAAAAAAAAAGATAGGCCTGTGTAGTTCTCTTGAAGTTAAGAAGTGTGAAAAATTATCTCTCCTATGATAATGAGAGATGGGATTTTGAAAAGACACCAGTTTGTGAAGAATGGGACATTTTGAGGATGTCAGGTAAAAACTCTTGATTTAGTTATCATTTTTTCACACGATGGCAGAGAAATTAGGGCCCCCGTGGACTCCATCAGCTCCAACCCAGAGACACCCAAATGTACAATTTAAGTGAAACACTGGCTACTCCCTTTCCAATGGGATTACTATCCACAGACCCTACCTCTGGAGAATTGAGAAGCCCCTACTGTCCAAAGGGAGTCTGATATTGGTCCAAAGCTAAAATTCTGAGTTGATTCTCACAGTGCTTTGGAAGTAGATTAGCATGTGTTGGGAGGGACCCACCCAAAGTGAGAGATGGCTGAGGTAGTAACTGACTGGAGGGCGGCTTTCAAACCTCCAAAGTACTACTTTCTTACTGGAACTGAGGAAAATGCCTTCCTGGAGGATGAAAACATACCACATGTGAGACTCAAAAAATATTTGACGAACAAAGTAAAAATCGAGTTCTTACATCGGTTGCAAACTCTGTCCACATCAAAGAAGAATGAGAAAATCCAAGAATGGGAGTTTCGCTCCCGGTCTGATTGCAGAGACGTGCTTCCGTGTCAATGTGGGAACAGACTGTTGCAAAAGACAGGGTGTGTGACGTTCAAGCGCTGGGGGAAACGCGAACACATCATCCTTTACTGACAGGCACCAACCAGTGAGTGGCAGAAAAGGGTAAAACACACAAATGCACAGACTTGACAAAACTTAGAAAGACATACGATACTAGCTAATTGTTCTTCTGGGTGCAAACCTCCTTCCTCCCCCCCCCCCCCCCCCCCCCCCCCCCCCCCCCCCCCCGCTCCTTTACCCGGAACACATGTTACAGATCACTGGAGAAAACTCTAAGCCCCACACCATCTGTAGGCATTAAATAATACAAAGGGCACAGCCCTTTGAAAACATACATTGCCATAACGCAATGATGAAAGGGGAACAGCCAAAATAGCAAATTGAGAATCAAAGCCTAACTTTCCACATGTGGAAACGTTTGCTGGAATCATGGCAAAATCCACCGGTCCCAGATTGGTTGTATTAGTTGTTTCAGAAGATACGGATGGATCGGTGAAAAACCCAATCTCATTTTGGAGGACTTGCTCATTGTTAGGGCAACGCAGCCCTGACATCACTATAACTCATCATGCAGACAGCTGACAGAGTTGCACCTTCAGAATAGTTCCATCTCTAGAACCTCTCAGTTTCAGAAACAGGTTTTCTACTAGGAAGAAAACACACACACCTTTCTCTTGGACAATTCACCCCATCCCACGAGGGTAGGGCCAAGCTCATGGATCAGCTCACTTGCCCCAGTGTGGCTAGATCATTGCAGGCCTGGCTCTGTGGCATGAAGAGCTGGGGGCAGAGCACTGCGACGGAACTGGCACATATGATTTAAAAAGGACTCTTCCCTGATTCCTGATACTCGGGTGGTCACGAGAGCCACGGCCCTGTTTCCTCCCAGAAGCAGCAGTGATGGGTGAACACAGATAATTTGAAAACATGGAACAGACCACACTTCCTGGAGGAAGATGGGAATGTGCCCTGGGACATTTTTGCAGCCCTACTTTCTCTGATACAGCTTCCATCCTGAAGTCAGGAGGACCAGGTAAGTCGCCCCTTTTGTGCTCTGTTCAGCAGGCATTAGAAAATAAAAAGCAGAAACAGAGTTGACAACTCTCATGAAGGGTGCAGTTTCTACAAATAGACCAAAAATAAAAAAGATAAATTTTTAAAAAAACTGATGACATCCAACTTAAAAAAACTATCACAATCTAAAACAGGCTCACATATGCCAAACATATGTGATCCCCATCTTTGGGGCCAGAAGCAATTTATGGCATGGCAATAATTCAGGTTATTGGTCTTATTTATTTTATTTTTCCTATAATTCATGCTGCACAACCAAGGCGGGTTGGGGGGTGGCTGGAAGGGTACAGGGGTGCATTTATCATGAAGCTTAAACTTCAGGGCTCCTTACTTCTTGGGGTCTCTCTCAAGTCTCCAGGACAATTCCTGGCAATATGTGCAAATACTCATATTTGTAGAAGTGAGCTATTTTAATTGTCATCAGTTATGACTCATGGCTCTTTCTGCACTGCCCTCCCCTCTATTAAACTTTCCCTCTTGAGGAGGTAGCTGGGGGCATTTTTGGAATTCAGCTAAGGGTAAAGTTGAGTAGAGGTACATGTAGTTTGAGTCTAGTGGGATATATGTATGTGTGAGGCTCACAGTCATTTCCAGCTATGAAAAGGTGGAGGTGAGCTGTACCAGTGTGGAAATGGGTTCTAGCCAGCTTCCTCACCCCTAGGTGCTACTGACACCTGTGTCGTCCATGACAGACCAGAGAGAGATTTTATGCAGATATTACTACATGTTATAGCACTTGGCTGTGGAGGTATGTGACCTCCATCCACACAGGAGAAATAAAGTTTAAAATGCAAAGAGCCAAAGGCTCCTGGGTGGCTCAGTGGGTTAAACATCTGCCTTCAGCTCAGGTTACAATCCCAGGGTCCTGGGATGGAGCCCCTCATCAGGCTCCCTGGTCAGCGGGGAGCCGGCTTCTCCCTCTCCCACTCCCCCACTTGTGTTCTCTCTCTCTCTCTCTGTCAAGTAAATAAATTAAATCTTTTAAAAAACTAATAAAATGAAATGCTAAGAGCCAGAATCTAGTCTGTGGAGAAACCTTCCAACTATCAGACTGGTAAAATTATAAGTAAGGAGTTTGTCAAGGAGTGGAAGGTTTTCCCTCTGTCAGTAGTATATATAATATACAACATACACAATCACAAAAGCACCCTATAATTTTCTTTTTTTCTTATCAAAGGGAATAGAATGTAATTGAATTTCCCCAGAATTCCTGTGTTTAGAGGGCACGTACCTGTGCTTTTACTGTAAACAAGTATGTTCGGTAACAGATCATATGGAAATGAAGCCTGGCAGAAGGCTTTCCAAATTTGACAGCAATTCCAAAAATTTGCGCACTATTTCCAACAACGTGTTGGGCCTCTGAAAGAAAGCTTTCTAGCTTAACAGTAATGAAGGGACACTTTTTGATCAGCCGTGCTAGCGGAAGAGAGTGATTGCCCAGGGAAGAAGAGATCACGGAGTAAGGCAGTCATAAGATACAGGACAAAGAAGGGTAACAGCGATGTGTCAGGCAGTTAATTAACGGACACGTCATTTCTCTGGATTTCATGATGCTTATGGTGTTTGCTTTCTTACGTTGGAATGGGCTGTGATTTTCCCTTCACACCTAAGTTTGCCTAATTTTAAGTTATTTTTCTTTTAAGTTATTTTTAAGTTATTTTTCTTTCAAAATATCCCTACCCTGGATTATCGAATTATAGATTCTGTATCGATTGTAGGCTCCACAGTGAGGCCTGGTCCGAGAGAGCGATGCGAGAAAGAAGTGCTGAGCGCCAGCCACTGCAGAAAGGCAGATGTCCCTGTGGGGAAGAGCTGGCGCTCTGGGCAGCGCTGCCTCCCACCTGCCTGGAGAGTGATGGGGATCTGGGAACAAGGCAAGTTGCCCCCGGGGGCTGCCGTCCTGTTCTAGAGGGGTCACTCTGTGCTGACTGACCATCATACCTCTGTGGGAGCTGTGTGATCGTGTTCGTTCTTGTGACACGGAAAGCTGCTAACATTTATGGAGCGCTATGCGCGTGCCGAGCAATGGGCTGAAAATGAACTGAATTCTTTCTCATGATTATCTCATCCTTAGTTATAACCCTCACTTTTTAGGGGACATATAATGCTTTTTTTTTGTCTTCCGTTAGTGGTTCTTTCTGATATTGTGGATCATATACAGATTGCCAGGCCCGATACTTATTCTGAATCATTAGGTATAAGGTGGGGCTCATGAAATTAATATATGTATGAGTGTATTTTAAGGTGGCCCCTTGTGGTTCTGCCAACATCTGCTTAGTGTCTGACAGTAGACTGGGCCTCCTTCTGCTCAGGGACCCGCTGGCACATTAGAATCACCTGGAAAGCTTTAAAAACAGACCAATACCCAGACTCCACTTCTGATATCAATTATATCAGAATCTCTGAGAGTTGGGCCTGGGTATGGGGAGTTTTTAAACCTTCCTAGTTGAATCTGAAGTTCAGCCAGGATTGACAGCCATCACTTTAGCCAACAAGAGAGACTGTAAACCATGAAACCACTGCTATGAAATAATAGAAAAAATATATATTGGTCCCTGCTCCTCCTTCCTGGCGCAGAGCTCCTAAAACCCTTTTAATTTTCCTAAGTGATAAAAGCAAGGGGAACATCTTCTGTTCTACTATTTGGTGTTTGACCCTGGTTCCTGGAACAGAACTCCTAAATCCCTTGGAATTTCCTGGGTGGTAGCTGTGTTTTTTGTTCTAATGAGGCGACTCTGGCTGGGCTCCTGGATGGGGGCTGGGCACCAGAAAGCTATAATTAGAAGCTTGGAACTTTCAGCCCTACCCCTCCAACCTCCAGGAAGGGGAGAGGGACTGTTAATAGAGTTAATGATTGATCATGTCTTCATGAAGAATCATCCTGAAAGTACTGGGTTCAGAGAGCTTCCAGTCTGGTGAACAAAGCTACCAGCCGGGAAGGTGGCACAACCCAAACTCCAAGGGGAACAGGAGCCCAGAATCCTCCCAGTCACCCCCTGTATATCTCTTCATCGGGCTGTTCATCCCAATCCTCTGTCATAGCCTTCATCACATAATACACTGGTAAACATAAGAAGCGTGTCCCTGAGTTCTGTGAGCTGTCCTAGCAATGATGGAACCCAAGAGGGGGGTCCGGGGACCATCTGATTTGTAGCCAAGTCAGACAGAAGTCATGTGTAATCTGGGACTTACTACTTGTTACTGGCATCTCACGTGGGGGTGCAGCTCCTAACCTGGGGAGTCTGTGCTCTTGAGAGTCCATGCCCTAATTGCTTGGTGTGGAAACCCCCCACACCTGGTGCCAGAAGTGTCATGAGTGTGGAAGCAGGGTGTGAATAAAGGAGAGCACCTAGACTTAACAAAATATATAGGAATGGCCATTAGTCACCTCATAAGGACACTCTCGATGAATTCTTCCCAAGATAAAAAAAAAGTTAAGAGTATAGTATATATTTAAAAAAACCCAGCACGTCCCATTTCTACATGCTTTGGTATGCGTAGCACACTCACAAATGTGTCCTTCTTACTCAATCCGTGCACCACTTTGAACTATCACCCCTACTTTACAAGGGAGGAAGCAAAGGCTGTGAGAGAATACAAGATTTTCTGGTAAAGTCTTCCCCTAGCAACATTAGTTTCTCTCTGCTCTTACCTTGAGGATGTTATTAGTCAAAATGCAATTATTTGGTTTCTCGATTCTTCCCCAGGAGGCTGTGAGCTTTTGAGGATGAGCCAGTATTTTATTCTAAATGTCCTTTCAAATCAACTCTGCTTGCCAGTGTGAGTGGGGGCTGGGAACAGGTAAAGCTGCCAACCTGGACCCCTGGGTCAGTGATTAGACTTGCCATCCTGGCTCCCTGCTCAGTGACTGCTTTCCTCTGGCACGTGTGGGCATTACCTGCTGGCTGTGGACAAGGCTGTGCAGGTCACAGGCATTGGCCCCGGGCTGACCAGCCTGGCTCAGCCACAGGCAGGCGGTGAATGAGCCCAATGTGCAATTAGCTTCTCACAGGGCTGGTGAGTTGAGGTAAGGCTGAGCAGCAGCATTTTTTTTTTTTTCCAGGCCTGGAGGCCAATAATTCAGTGTTCTCTTCAGGACACTCACAAAGTTAAGGGAAGTCCTGGAAAAAGCCCCTTGAGTGGGGGCTAGCCCGCCCTGCTTACTTGATGTAGAGTCTTGGTTTTTATATAACTTGATGAGACACCAGAGAAGACAAACAAGAGATAAAGTGGGAGATCCAGGTAGGGACCCGAGACCCCCAGACTCATGCGCAATCACAGCAACAACTAAGAAGAATTAGATCATTAGGATGGTCCTGATTATGGAATTATACCAAATGCCAACCAGAAGTACAGGAAAAGCTTCAGATGGGCAGACCAACCACGTGACTACTTGACTCTCCCACCTGGGAGACTTTGTCCAGGATTCTTTCAGATTCACAACTCATCGTTTGGAAAAACCGTATGCATTTTTCAGCCCACTGTCAAATCTGGGAAGACTGCTTTCAAGTTTCTTTTCTGATCTATTACAGACAGATTTGCTGTTTGTAGTAACACTCAAGGTATGTGCCCTTCAAACACAAGAGTTCTGGAAAAAGAGCTCTTTCCCAGAAACCACCTGAACCGTGTGCACCCCGTCTGCTGACGAGGTGATGAAGAAGCAGGAGTGGGAGCCCTGGAGGGCTGTGTCCCTCTGTGAAATCAACGCAGGGCTCTTGGGCACGTCTTCCAAGGAGACGTCCCTTCAGTGAGTCCAGACATTCCATGAGGAGAGGTCAGGGGAGGGGAGGCCACATGGCCCCGCACTGTTTAGCCATTACAGTTCATTAAGGGATTATATGCTGCCAAATTATGCCTAAAAGCACAAAGGCCAGCTGTACGTCCTTGGTTCCAAGCAGTGGGGTGAGCCAGCTAACCAAGACAGCAAAACCACTCAAGTTGACTTAATGAGGGAAACCATCAACGGAGGAAGAGCTAGTGACAGCCCCTTTGAGAGCAGTCCGGGGAAGAGCCCCCCCTTTAATGCTCTGCCTTCACACCCCTGGTCAGGTCTGGTCCTTTCTCTCAGTCTGAGCTGGGGCAGTCCCTGTGGCAAGCGGAGCCTGGGGGAATGCCACCAGTCTGGACGGATGGCTGGGGACAGCAGACCCTCTCATTTTCCCCTGCGAAGTGCCTTGCACCCCCAGCCGGTGGACTCAAAAGAAGGGCCACCCTCCTGCAGGCAATGTTCTCTCTTGAGAAGAAGAGGCCGTGTGTGGATGTCTGACTTCAGAGCCTGCCGGGGAAGCCACCAAAGGGCAGCGAGGTGAGGACAGAGACTCAGTGCTGTTTCTCCGCATTCTTCCCTCCTTGTCTCCTGTGCATGGCCACGGCTCCTAACTAGCTGGCCACCGCCCCCCCACCCCCCACCGACACACGGACACACACATGCACATCTTTTGAGAAAACAGCATCTCTCATGTGAGAGGAACATGAGCTCACGGAAAAGGCATCCTTGTCTTTATAGCCAGAAACCTTTGCTTTAAATCACAGGGCTCTGTCCTTCACCAGCAGCGTGACTTTGAACGAATGATAAACTTCTCTGAGTTCCAATAACCTCATCTCAAAATAGTGACAAAAGCACCTACTTTATCTGGTTGCTCAAAGACTGAATTGCATCCTGTGTACGAAGCACCTGTCGCGGTGCCTGGTACCTAGAAGATGATGTTTGATCACCATTAGCCGCTCCCCCATTATTACACCACTCATCAAAATACTAAACATGTGACAACAGCGTACACTGCTCCCCCATCATCCCGCACTGGTTTCTGATGCTACAAAGAAACATAAGAAGAGCTTCAGTCCCACCTGGTAGACAGCCCTGGAGATGCACCATGGTTTCAGCATCAGCTGCAGGACCCGAAGGCGTCCCCCTCGGCACGTCCTCAGGACCCGGGAAGTCAGGCCCCACGGCAGACGGTCCCAGCTACATAGCAGGTCTTCCGAGCCAAGCAGCCCTGCAGCCATGCCAGCTCCAGGCCCCGCCTTTACCCCTCTGGTCCCAGGCCCCACATACAGGGCTGTGTTCTTTTAGTAACTCAAAGTTCAAATGTCACCAAGATTTAATCAGGCAAGGGAAAAATGCAGTCAAAATAACTCTGTTTCCTCTGTCCCACTCTCCTCTCCTACCTTCCCTCTACCCTCACTAATCTGCAGGGACTGTTTTCCCTCAAGGATTAGCAAATAGCTCCTAAATCAAAATGCTTTCTCTCTGTCTCTGGGAACTAACCAGGGACAAGGTAAAAACAAGTCTCTCACCCTGCAGATAATTGCACAGCCCTCCCTGTCGGGGAACCGCTTTGGACACAGAACTGACTTTTGGGGCAGGTCAACCCAAAATTTAGGGAAGAGCATAAGCCCGGAGGTTATCACTGGGTTCTCGTGGTTTCAAGATTCCATCCAGGGTGAGAAGCAAAGGGGAAGGAGCTCTGGCTTCCCCTGCCAACATTCCCAAGGCATTCCATCTATTCTCTTAACTCTTTAAGACTTAGAGAAGCAAAGAGTTTCTGTGTGGTGAAGCAAAAATCTAACTTTATATCAACACTGGAGGGGTTGCTATTTCTGGGGGTGCTTTACCAAAACACAGGCATTTTCTTTGGAAATTTCCCAAGTTTACATTAGGATTAAAAGGGCTGTAAGAAAACTTATCTATCAGATTTAATATCAACATCTGTGATTTTGGGGGAAAGCAGATAAAAGAGGTAAAGGCAACATATCTCATTTCTCCCCACGATGGGGCATTTTCTACAAAAGCTCTTGTGGCTCTATCACGTGTCAGATAAGCCCTATGAAGACCTCAACCCAAGGGAAGATATCCAGTTAAATGGGGTATAGCTATTTTCCATCTCTATTAAGTTTTTTGAGTTTTGATCATTTTTAAAGATTTATTTATTTATTTGAGAGACAGAGAGAGAGAGAATGAGCACTAGCAAGCATGGGGGGAGGGGCAGCGGGCAAAGGAGAAAGAGAATCTCAATCAGACTCTGTGCTGAGCACAGAGCCCACTGCAGGGCTTGATCTCTTGACCCTGAGATCATGACCTGAGCTGAAACCAGGAGTTGGATGCTCAACCAATTGAGCCAGCCACCCAGGTGCCCCAGGTTTTGATCATTTTTAACCTTGTTTCAGAAGGGTATCTGCATCTGAATTCAATAGGTTGTTATATGCCAAAGAGGAAATAATGAGGTGCTATACTTAAAGTGGATAACACAGGGTGTGGCCGTAGCTGATTTTTATTTTTTTGTGTTTGTGTGTGCACTTACCATGATCAGGCAAGTCAAGGACATGCCTACCACTGATAATGCAAAACTCTAGTGATGGTTTCCAATGTTGTGTTTCTATAAATCATCTTCTCTTAATTCCTTTCCCTTTTTGCTATGGGTAAAGGCATTAATTAATTAATATGTGAGGAACATTTTCATTTAAACTCTTCTTTGATGAATTTTATCACCATGAGTAAGAGCTCTAGGGTAAAACATTATACATGATTTCATTCCTACATATTAATCCTTTATTTCCACACACTCTGTCATACAAGGCAAGGGGATACTAAAGAATCTTGCTTTTCTACAAACACTCCATCACCAGAGGTTGTTTCATTAAGACAGAAGGAAGGAAGAAGGGAAGAAAGGAAGGAAGGAAGAATGAAAAGAAAACAAAAGAAAAATGTAAAACTAATAGTATGTGGAAAATGATTGCTCCATTAACATTAGTTAACCACCTTGGAATTCTCAAGAAAAAACAAATGCAAGCTACATCATAGTCAGCTTTTGCCTGTGTCCCTGAGCTCATGTTCTCCATCCTCTGGGGATTTTGGCTGTGAACCAAGCTCTTATCCAAAGCGTGTAATTACGGAATAGATAGGGGCAGTTTTAAAGGCACTGTTTTACTCTATGATTCAACAATGTGACTTTAAAACAATTTTTAAAGTTAAATGTATATTTAGCTTATGGTCTGGGAATCTTTTAAGTATAAAGGTGCCATAATAAGCTTTTAACAGCATTCCCGAATATAAACCTATTAGTTCCTGAGAACAGCAAGACTTACTCCAACTGACCTGAAATCTTTATCTTTATCATGGGGACAGAGACGCAACCTCTCCAGGGTTGGTAGCTTCAGCAGATGTGCTGGTGGAGGACACTGCCCAGTGTCTTCAGCGTATCTGATTCTGCCCGAGATTTGAGGTCCGTAACTCAGACTTTGGTGGGGCAGCTTCCTCGACGGCATATGGGATGTGGTGCATGCAAACAGCACCACTGCCATCGACCACGAAGCCCGTGCTTTGAAAGTGGTTTAGAGTGCGCAGAGCAACGAGACACGGATGTGTGTGTGTGTATGTGTGTCCACACATGCGTGTCTGTGCACGTATGTCTATCTGCGGGTCTGAGTTTGCATGCCTGCGTGTGCATCTGGGGGATCACAGTGCAGAGGGTGGCAGTGACCTGCTCAGACCACATGCACATTATAATGGAACAGGGACATGATCTCAGGGCTCAGCAGGCAAAAGAAGGATCTGCACTTGCCTTGGTGACTCCTCCCTCTCTAACCACGTTCTTTATTCTTT
Organism: Canis lupus familiaris; assembly: GCF_011100685.1. Taxonomy (NCBI): domain Eukaryota; kingdom Metazoa; phylum Chordata; class Mammalia; order Carnivora; family Canidae; genus Canis; species Canis lupus. The sequence goes on along the minus strand of NC_049223.1, from coordinate 21,537,599 downwards.
CTTTGAAAGTAATAGAAAATCAGGGTTTTCTGGGCAGCTTACCACTTACACAGTCACTCACTAGATTTTAAGAGTGATGAATCATTGGCCCTGTGGGTGACTAAGGGGTGACGAACAGCATTTGAGATACCAGGAAGGCGCCGGTAAGAGCGATTACAGAGTCACTTCTCCTTTCAGGAGACTTCTTGCTAACATTTGGGGTGAAAAGAGTCTGAGGATTGAGTCAGTTGGCAGGATTGGCCTTGTTGCTGAGTGTTGGCCCATCGTACCCCCTGGGGAACATCACAAGTGGGAACCGAAGTCTTGGTCCTGTGGTTCCATATTTGGGAAGGGACTGGGGCTGGAAACTCTAAGTCAGGTGCTGACCTGGGGAGATGGCAGGTGTGGCCAAGCCAGGAGCTCCGGCCCAGGGTGATGGCAGGAGAGGCAGGTGGGGTTTGCACACGGAGCCACCCCTACCCTGCCAGCTGCTCCCCGCCTTGCACAGCTGTTCATCTTCCTTGTGTCTACCTCCGCCTCTGGGTTTTCTGTCCCTGCTTCCAGACTCTCGTTCACTGTATTTGTAAAGACAGAGGAATTCTTCTCAAAGCAATAAATGCCTTTGCCCGACTCTAGGGATGTTTTCAGACATAATTACCGCCTCAAGAAGGACTTGGAAAAGCTCTAAGTTGAAAGTAATATGCAGCGCAATTAGGGACGAAATTTGCAAACACATAAAGATACAGGAAATTGTGTGCACACGGAGAAGTATATTTATAGTAGCCCAAGAAATATATGCAGAAATGCATTCTAATGTAATCCATTTTAATTATTTAGTGATTAGTTACCCAACTATTTTAGAAAATGTCAGCCCTAAGACTGATGGAGAACTGTTATGGTCTCTGTCAGGTGAAAGTCAGCTGCTGAGAGGCACAAATACCATTTGTAAAAAAAATTCTCTTGGATGCATTTTGTTATCTTTGACAGAATCTGAAGATAAAGGGCAGTTGCTCCTATACCAAAGCTCAGTCCAGGGACCACGCCTGGGTGGCTCAGCTGGTTAAACATCTGTCTTCGGCTCAGGTCATGATCTCAGGGTCCTGGGATCGAGCCCAGCTTTGGGCTCCCTGTTCATCAGGGAGCCTGCCTCTCCCTTTCCCTCTAAACTCTCCCCTTCCCCCAAATAAATAAAATCTTAAAAGAAAAGAAAAGAAAAGAAAAAAAGAAAAGAAAAAAAAAAAAAAGAAAAAGCCCAGTCCAGATATTTAAGCCAGAATAAAGGCCTTACTCCAACCAGATCTGTTCTCTTAGAAGGACAGGCATCGGGGGATCCCTGGGTGGCTCAGCGGTTCGGTGCCTGCCTTTGGCCCAGGGCACGATCCTGGGGTCCCGAGATCGAGTCCCGCATCGGGTTCCCGGCATGGAGCCTGCTTCTCCCTCTACCTGTGTCTCTGCCTCTCTCTCTCTATCTGTGTCTATCATAAATAGATAAATCTTAAAAAAAAAAAAAAAAAGAAGGACAGGCATCAATGGGTAACTCACTCCAAAGTGAACCTGAGAAGGTGCTGGAAAATAATAAATGAATCAACAACAGAGAGGGGAAGGCAGGGGCTGTGTTCAGAAATACCCACCAACCCTATTTCCGGGTTTCATAGAAAGCAGATTCCGTTTGGTTTTTCTGTGCAGCAAACATTTCTGTGCCACATGTGGACCTTTTCAGTTCTCAGCTACTAACTCACATTTTAATTCTACATTCGCCTCCTGACTTCCAACAGAGGACTCCAACTTAGGCTTAAATTTATTGCACATTTTGTTCTTTCCTTGCATTGAATGCTCTTGTGATTAAATCTCTATGTGTAACCAAAATGCTGGTGTGGGGTGGAGCTGGAAGCTTTATTCTTTAAGTGAAGGAGGCCCATACTTCTTTGTTAGTAATTCTTAAAAACAAAACAAAACAAAACCCAGCACTTTATTGAGGTATAATTTACGGACCATGCACTCCAGCCATTTCAAGTGTACAACTCAATGGTTTTTTAGTATATTGACGGGCTCTACAACATCACCACAATCTAAATTTAGAACATATTCATTACCCCAAAAAGAGAGCCTATACTTATGAGCTGGCACCACCACTCCACATTTTCTCACCCCTCCCCTGCCCCCAGCAACCACACATCTACTGTCTGCCTCCACCCATGTGCCTCTTCTGCAAATGTTATATAAATGTGATCTTTGCCATCGGCTTCACTCGCTCAAGCATAATGTTTTCAAGGTTCATTCATGTTGTAGCAGGTACCATACCTCATTTCTTTCTCTTGGTGAAAACAATCCCATCGTACGGATGGATCACATTTTATTTATCCGTTCACCCACTGGTGAGCATTTCCATCATTCCCACTCTTGTGCTCTCAGCAGTGATGCTGCTATGGATATTAATGTACAAGTTTTTGTGTAGATGTATGTTTCTCAGTTCTCTTGGGTAGATGCCTGGGAATGGAACTGTGAGATCATGCGGTAACTCTATGCTTAAGCTTTTGAGGAACTTGCACAGTGTTTCCAACAGCAGCCACACCATCCTACATTCCCACCAGTGGGGTGTGAGGGCTCTCCTCTCCCCACATCCTCACCAACCATCTTAGCGCCTGTCTTTTTGATTAGAGCCATCCTGGTGGGTGTGAGGTGGTAGTGTTCTTGCTTTCCCAATCAAATTCTAGGACATGCCTTTGAGTAGAGGGTGTGTGGTAGCACGTGGGAAGGGTGCCTCTCAGGGGCTACCTGCTGTTTCCCCTGGCTGAGCCCTGTCCTTGCTGTTGCACATGGATTCCGGGAAGACGGGATGGAGGGTGCTGGAAAGCCCAGCATTTCCTCCTCTGTCCTTGACTGCTCCCTCCGCCATGTCTTCCTTCCCATCCTGACCCTCTCACGCCCACCATCAGGGGGGCAAAAAGTTCAAACATTTTTGGACATTCTCATTTGTCCCTTTATCATCCTAGCACCAGCTCTTTGGGAAGAGGATATTTAGAAATAGCACTGGTATGGTTAAGTGAGTGGGCGAGGCGCAAAACCCAAACCCAAACAATCTTTTGAAATCCAGAGGCGTTTCAGGGCCACTCGCTAACATATTTAATCCCATATTTGGGTCTGGAAGAGGTCCCAGCTCTGACAAAGAGTCATCACTGCATCATCATTCCTCAACCTGAGAACCCCAGGGGCCCGTTTATATAAAAGCTAGGGAGCTCACTCTGTTCATTTGGGAGAATAATTTTTAAAAAACGCTTGGCTGTGTATATAAAAATATTTTGGATCCCTGGGAAAGTAGAAGAGAGGCAGAAGCTGCCCTCTGGCTTAAGCGCTTCCAGAGCAGCATGCCAAGAGCTATGTTTAGAAATATTTCCCCCACGCTCCACAAACCATTATACAAGTGGTCCTAGGGCCTTAAAAGTGATGTCATCCTATCAATTACTGTGGTTATGAAAGTAAGTTCTCATACATATGCCAGGCCCCAACAGAAATACAATCAGGGCCGTCTGAATTCAATCAGTCGGGGCCCTGAATGAGAAATTAAATGCTCTCAGCTCCTCTTTTCTCCATCTCTTATTATTTGGTTTCCATGGAACTTAGTGGCCAATGATGATTTTTGAGCATATATTCTGCAAGCGTGTGTTTATGAGATCAGGGCCTTCTGTGAAAAAAAAACAAAACAAAAACGTTCTGTTTAGTTTAGGAGTCGTGAACACTCGGAAGAACCATGGTTTGGGGCCTGTTGGGAGTGAAGTTCTAAGACTGGGGGTCCCATTCACAGAAAAAGGAGGTCTGGCTGCTTGAGAGCCACTTCCACCTCCTCTCACAGAGGAAGATGTGTTAATGCTTCTAGGAGAGTTGTTGACAGATCATCAACACTGGCCCTCCACATGGGAGCTAAGAAGATATTAGAAAACTTGTGTCTAGATGCTGGGAAAAGGTTTGAGGATAACTCAGTGAGGAGGAACTTAAGGTTTCTCCTCCAGATGTGAAGGAAGACAAGTAGACCTGAGTAAGACATAAACCAGAATAAGGACACTCAGTTTTTACCTAGAGCTTAAATTCCTTTTAGCTCTTCACTCAACTGTGGGTATTACACTGTTTATAATATTGTGTTATTATAATATATTAGGAGTTTTTTTTTAAATTTTTATTTATTTATGATAGTCACAGAGAGAGAGAGAGAGAGAGAGGCAGAGACATAGGCAGAGGGAGAAGCAGGCTCCATGCACTGGGAGCCCGATGTGGGATTCGATCCCAGGTCTCCAGGATCGCACCCTGGGCCAAAGGCAGGCGCCAAACCGCTGCGCCACCCAGGGATCCCTATTAGGAGGTTTTTAAGAAAATCTGTTACTCGTTTCCACTAAAGTCTATTTCTTCTCTAAAACTCCTTCCAATTTAACAATCTTACTTAAAAAAAAAATCCTTAGTGTTTGAACTTAATAGAAATGTAATAACTATGGAATGAATAAAAATGTGTATTTTAGGGGCCCCTGGGTGGTTCAGTGGTTGAGTGTCTGCCTTTGGCTCAGGGAGTGATCCTGGGGTCCTGGGATCAAGTCCCGCATCGGGCTCCCTGCGGGGAGCCTCCTTCTCCCTCTGCCTATGTCTCTGCCTCTCTCTGTGTGTCTCTCATGAATGAATAAATAACATCTTTTTAAAAATGTGTATTTTATATAAAACCATAGGCTTGGGGCTTTTCATGTTGCTCCTGGGTGCTATGCCTTCATAAAATCTACCCCAGGGTAACTTCAGTTCCCTAATGGGAAGTTCTGTTGTTCTTGTTTTGGCTTCTCAAAGAGCAGGCACATTAGGGTTAGCCCTCCATCCCCTTTCTTATTCAGTAATGAAGACATGACACACGATGACAAAGACAATGCAGGAGGCTTGATGAATGGGAATGGAATGGCCCTCCTAATGTAGGTAGGGTCAATGCAGCTCTGGGGGTCAGAGGCAATTTTGGTGAGCTAATGACTTTGGGAAGCCATTTTCAAGGCCACATTTTTCTCTTGCTTCCTTAGAATGCTTTTCTCAAGGGAGAAAAGGAAAGCAGAGATGTAAAAGATGCCTGGCCATCCCATGAACCCAGCCGGGGGACTATCTGCTGACTACCACTTTGTCTGACCCCAGGGCTCTGTATCATTAGTGTCACTGAGTCCAGAGGTCAGGACGTCAAATAGCCCAGAGTTATGCCTGAGTCTAGAGACCATATTCCAGCATAACTGTGGCCGAAAATCTATTCTGCTCTAGTCCATCCCATTTTCTAAAGTTTACAAAAGTTCTCTGAATGAAAAGCATCTAACAAATGACAACAAATCTCCAAAATGCACAAAACAAAACAAAAAGCAACCATGAGTTCTTTACTCGAGTTGGTCAATGGGGATTGGATTAGTCCGTCAGCTGGACTTTGGTATTACAAACTCCACGTGAGCCAAAAAGCAAATCCTTTGATATATATACAAATTAGGCCTGTTTTAGGATAAGTTTATTGATGTGGTGAGTTGCCTAGACTACCATGGAAGAACTTAATACTGTATTTTTTTTCATTAAGATCTCTTTTCAAAAAAGATTTATTTATTTATTTGAGAGAGATTGAGAGTGAGAGGGAAAGAGTACACACATGAGAGCGGGGGAGAGACAGAAGGAAAGAGAGAAGCTCCAGCAGGCTCCCGCTGAGCACGGGGCCCGATATGGGGTTCCATCTCACGACACTGAGATCATGACCTGAGCTGAAATCCAGAGTGCGACGTGTAAACAACAAGTCACCCAGGTGCCCCTTTCTCATTAAGATCTTTTATAGATAAAGGCATTTATTTGGAGTGGTGCTTTTTGGGACCATTTAAGCTAACCTGACCATAGATAGCAAGATCTCTCTGCAACCACGACTGACTGAGGATAGCAGGGGTGGGTTAGGATTTAGCCACAGAGCTTGGAAAACCAAGAACTCTATTGGTGTTGGGTAGAGGTCCGGGCACATTCTGGTTAGGAAATCAGGACAGTGGTCACAGACATCCAGAGTTATCCAGCTTTAAAGGTCAAGGTGAATGAATGAATGAATGAATGAATTTATTTTTAAAGATTTATTTATTTATTCATGAGAGACACAGACCGAGAGAGAGGCAGAGACACAGGCAGAGGGAGAAGCAGGCTTCTCGCAGGGAGCCCGATGTGGGACTCCATCCCAGATGCCAGGATCACGACCCAAGCCAAAGGCAGGTGCCCAACCGCTGAACCACCCAGGCATCCCTGAATCAATGAATTTAAAACAGGCAATCAGAATGTCTGTCAATAGAGAATCCAGAGTTTGGGTCAGCCAGAAGGCCAGAAACTAGATGGGTAAGAGCAAACAGACCAAAAGATACATGGCAAGCCAGGGGTGGCCATGGCTGGATGGAAGCCTGAAGGAGAGCCAAGCAGGCTGAACCCAAAGTGCAGGTATGCAGGTGAAGCCCTGCCAGGTACTTGTATCAACCGCTTAAAATTCCCTCTGGATCTCTTCTTATGTCCTGCCGTCTCTGACCATCTAAGTGAAATATTGACTGATCCCAAGGCTCAGCATGTCCCTGAATTTGCGGGAGGCCTTCTTCCTCCTTTCGCAGCCCTGCAATCGGTGAACCGCGGAGACAACCGATGAAAAGAAAGAGAATGCCTTTTAACGACTCAAGAGAAGAAATGTAATTACGCCCGTGCAGGCCATGAAAGCATCTGAAAATCTATAAGGAAATCTACCTTAGACTTTACGGTTGGGTTTGTCATGAAAAATAGAATATAATGAATTTTCCTCCTTTTTTTCAAAAAGAAAAAAAATCTCTGTGTCATATAATTTGAGGTAAATCTCCAGGAGAGAAGAAGGAAATTGGATCGGGGTATTGGTTATTTCCCCCTTCATGCAGAAACAAAGGTGATGATTTAAGGTTCAGCCGGGAGGGGATGCGAAGGAGCTAAGCGCCTTCTGCTAGTGTCACTTAATAAACCCAGGACAACAGCCTCCCGGTACCGCAGAGGGACCAGGCTTCTCATTAATTAAGCACTGGTAATAGGCAGGTCTGAGCTCCCCTTGGTGAGTTTGACCACAATTAAGTGGCCTGGGGCACTCTCTCTAGTGAGCCCTCTATCTCCTCCACCAAAATTCAGGACAGATTTCAAAATGTGAAAACCAGAGCAGCCCACGTGGCGGAGGTTTTGCAAAGCTGAACACGTGTTCAGAGCCCAGACCCAGGTTAAGAACCCCTTCCTCACTTCCAGTGGGTTGAATGGCAGCATTCCCGTGTCCCATTGCACACCCCCAACCCTCCAGCTTTCCAACATTTACTGTTTTTTTTTATCATGGTAAAATATATGTAACATAAAATTTACCATTTTGACTATTTTTAAATGTACAGTTCAGTGGCGTTAAGTACATCAGAGTGTTTGCAAACATCATCACTGTCCATCTCCACAAGTCTTTTTCATCTTTTTTTTTTTTAAGATTTATTTATTTATTCATGACAGAGAGAAAGAGAGGTAGAGACACAGTCAGTAGGAGAAGCAGGCTCCATGCAAGGAGCCTGGTGTGGGACTTGATTCCGCGACTCCAGGATCATGCCCTGAGTCAAAGGCAGATGCTCAACCACTGAGCCACCCAGGCATCCCAAGTCTCTTTCATCTTGCAAAATGAAACCCTGGTAATTATTAAACACTAACTCCCCATTCCTCCCACCCCCAGCCCTTGGCACCCACCATTCTACTTCCTGTCCTCGTGAATTTGGCTGCACTAGGTACCTCGTATGAGTGGAAGCGTACATTATCTGTCCTTTTGTGTTGGACTTATTTCACTTAGCATAGTGTTCGAGGTTCACCCATATTGTAGCAAGTGTCAGAGTTTTGCATCCTTTTTAAGGCTGAATAATACTCCTCTGTATGGATGGACCACATTTTATCTATTCATTTGTCTTTGGATATTAAGGTTGTTTCTACCTTGTGGCTGTTGCGCATAATGCTGCTATGGACACCGGCGAACAAATGACCTGATTGAGCCTCTGCTTTTATGTCTCTTGGGTATCTACCCAGAAGTGGCATTGCTGGATCATATGATGATTCTATTTAATCTTTTGGGGGACTGCAATTCTACTCCATACTAATCTTTTCTATCTACTGCTTCTGCCCTGTCCAGTTCCTAGGCCTTTCTGGAGGCAGGCCAGGACTTTGCCCACTGAGGGACATACAACTGCCAACATCTAGTTGTTTGTCCCAGTGAATCCTGTTCATGAGTGGCCCCAGGGTAAAGCTATGCTTCTTTGCACGCAGGAGCCTCGGCTAGCCCTAACCTTTGCTGTGTCTGCTGGATTTGCATCCTCATTCCCAGGCTGGATCTGGGTTCCAGCTCTGAAGTCTAGCTCAGGTATTTGGTGTTGAGGCATCCTGCAGGGTCCTCGTCATTCTCTCCTCCTGGACACACAGTGCTGGTCACTCTCCTTGTCATGCTCCGTGGGGCCTTAGCGGCAAGACAGGCAGGTTCCTCAGCTGAGGGGCAGGGAAGAGGGAAGGACTTTGGGAATGGCTGGTGCCCACTGAGCAAATCACACTGGTCCAGGGCGTTTGGGGGTGAGGGGCCAGAGGCTGCTTGAGGCTGTGGGCCCATATAAACTACCCTGCACACAGGCTAGTGGGTGTGAGTTAGGGTCAGGCATCAGGGCGTGGGAAGCTACCAAAGATGAGTACCCCTTCTGATTTGAAGAAGGGCCCCCAACTGGGAGCAGGATGAGGAAGAGCAAAGCAGAGCCTTAGAACTACAGCCCTAGGGCAGCCTGGATGGCTCAGCGGTTTAAGCACCTGCCTTCCGTCCAGGGCGTGATCCTGGAGTCCCAGGATGGAGTCCCACGTTGGACTCCCTGCATGGAGCCTGCTCCTCCCTCTGCCTGTGTCTCTGCCCCTCTCTCTCTCCCTCTCTGTGTCTATCATGAATAATAATAATAAAAAAGAACTATAACCCTAGGGGCGCATGGTTGGCTCAGTGGTTGAACATCTATCTGCCTTCAGCTCAGGTTGTGATCCTGGGGTCCTGGGATTAAGTCCCACATTGGGCTCCCTGCAGAGAGCCTGCTTCTCCCTCTGCCTAAGTCTTCGTGTTTTTCCTAGATGGATAGATAAAATCTTTAAGGAAGACCAAAAAAAAAAAAAAAAAAAAAAACCCACAAAAAAAAGAACTATAGCCTAGCCAGTTCCAGCCTCTGTGAGAAGAAAGCAGACACAAGTCAGGGAAGGACATGAAGCCATCGGTTTGTCCTGGGATTAGGAAGAAACATCTACAACATGGGTACCTATAGGTCCCTGGCACACCCTAAGCCATTGTGTGCCAGGCTTCAGGGCCAACCAGCCCTGCCTGCTAATGCAGGTCAACTTCTGGAACTCTGCCAGTCTTGCTCAGTGCCATCTGAGTAGCGGAGTGCTGACAGTTTTCACACCTGCAGCCAGGAAGGGCTAGTGAGGTGGCTCTGACAGGTGCTGCTGTTGGGCTCTCCCCACCCCCCATGGTGCCCACTGATGACAGTGAAACCACCAGTGGCTTTGTGGCTTTGGACATCTCTGTTGCCTGGCAGGGCAAGTTTGCAGGGCTTGCCCAGACCCTTGAACCACAGACTGCAGGCTCCCTTTCCTGGGCATTGGCATTTCAGCTGCCTCAGCACCCTCTCCTACCTTAGTATCTCCATTGCCACTGGCTAACGGTTGTCCACCTTGGCTGGTCGTTAGAGTCATCAGGGAGGCTTTTACAAAATGTTTTTACTTGGGCTCCACCCTTAGGGATTCCAATTTTATCCATCTGGGGGAGGGACTTGGCAGTGCTATTTTTAAAATGCATGCCAGGGGTTCTAACGTGCAGCCAACGAAAAGAACCAGCACCGAGGTCTCTGTCCTGCAGACAAGTTCCTCTGAGTCTTGCGATGACCAGTTCTCACATTGTAGCCTGTATTAGAATCACCTGGAGGGCTTCTTAAAAACAGATCTCTGGGTGGGGGTGGGTGCCTGGGTGGCTCCATCAGTTGTGCAACCGACTCTAGGTTTCTGCTCAAGTCATGATCTTATGGGTCATGAGACTAAGCCCTGAGTTGGGCTCAGTGGGGAGTCTGCTCGCAGATTCTTTCCCTTGTTCCTCCCCACCACTCGCTTGTGCACTTGTTCTGTCTCTCAAATAAATAAATAAATCTTAAAAAAAAAAAAACAAACAAACCCACAGATCTCTGGGCCTCATCCCAGAGTTTTGACTCAGCAGATTGGGTGTAGGGCCTGGGCATCTGCATTTCCAACACAGTCCCTGGTAAGGCTGAGTCTCTGGCCCTGAGACCACACTTTGAGAGCCACTGATCTAGGCCCGCCATGGCCCTTAATTCTTACAGTTAGGGTGATTGAGAGAAAAAGAAGGGGGCTGTGCAAGTCATGTGTTTACTGTTTATGGGTTGTCTTTTTCAACAGCCTCTTCACCTTGAGACTCAGCCTTGCGTTCACCTCCGAGTATCACGGGAAGGAACATTCTAGCGGAGTAGCTGGTCTGTGGTAGCAGCTCCTAAAAGACCTTTCCCGCATACACAAGATGGCAAATCAACACTTAAGGACCCTCCACCCAATGTTTCCTCACCCCCTTCCCTGAAAGAATCATTAAATAGTTGAAAGAAATGATTTGGTAAAAGGAATAGAATTTCTCCTCCCATCACGAAGACTGCATACTGACTTGAAGAGCCTAAGTATTAGTCACACGTGTTTATTTCTAAATTAAAATGGTTTCTCCATGATGCGATATTTCAGTCCTTGGGTTCCCCAAAGGCAGGAATGAAGCAGCCACATGGAGACCCTGAATCACTTACTCCTTTGTCCTTGTGTCTGGGAGGCCAGAACATTCAGAGGTTACAATCCGGCATCAACAAAGAGCATTTAGACTCTTGTTTTAGAAATGAGTGACTCATCTTCGGGTCATTTTCTTGTCTATCTGCCCTCTCTCTCTCTCCACTCTCCCCTAACCGTGAGGAAAATGCAGGCGACACACTTGCTCCTCTTTATCTCAATACACAAAGAATACAAATGTTGCTGCTCGCAGAACCCGACTTCCTGTGAAGGAGGATATCCTACAATTTAATGGAGCAAGATTTCTAAGCAAAGCAGAAAGTCAAATGATTTCAGAGTTTGCTTCCCACCTACAATTAACGAGGCTACAGCTGTAAAGGAAGAGGGAAAAAAATTAAATCACTCCAAGGCAGGAGCAGTTGATATCATCTGTGGCTGAAAAATGAATACTTTTTTTTTTTTTTCTTAAGGAACAAGTTTTAAGTTTCACAGAAACAAAACATTTGAGATATATAGAAAATGAAAAAAATATCTATTCAGACAAAGGCTGGTGGCTCAGGCCTACTTATTTTATTTCCTACTCATACAAAACAGAGAGGGGGGTGAAATAATCTCTTTCTGGCCTGAAGGCCATGATCTGCCTTCCATCTGTGCACAGGACTTTTTTTAAGGATGATCCACAACCCATAAACATTCCCTTTTGGTCATTCAAGGGTTACAGGTTTTTTTGTTTGTTTGTTTTTTGTTTTTTGTTTTTTGTTTTTTTAAAGACCCGAGACTGCTTCAGGTCTGTAGGAATTCCAAATTTGGCAAATGTAAAAGTCTCCTAACCGGCCTCTTTGACCTTGGTAGGATGTCAAGGAGGGAGAGCCTGTTCACAGGGGATTATATTTTAAGTGTCCACAACATGCAAGGAAGGAATGCTTTTCAGAAAAGGATATCTCACTGTGTCATGTTCCTTCCTTTCTCTCTTACAACCTCCTGCACCAGGAAGGACCTCATTTCTTGTCGTGCACACTGGACACTCACCCTGTTCTTGCCTATGTGTTTGTATAAAATGGTCAAGGCAAAGATAACGGGCATAGGGGTAGTCAGAGAGATGGGTGATATCTATCAGTTAAGATACTTTAGAATCTTGCTCCACTAAGTGTTCTGCGTGGACACTGGTTTCAGCATCACCTGGGAGCTGGTTAGGAATGCAGATTCTCAGGCCCCGCCCCATGCCCCAGACCTAAAGAATCAGCATCTGCCTTTGACAAGATTCCCGGGTGATCCCTTGTACCCTGACATTTGAGGAGCCCTGCTTTATTTTTTTTTATTTTTTTTTTATTTTTTTTTTAGGAGCCCTGCTTTAGAACATATCAACTTAGAACTGAAAACAGTTGTCTTTAGTGACTTTCAAGTCAGGGAAACCTCAGCCCACATGAAATCTCAGGTAGAAACATGAGAAATATGTTGGAACTGTTCTGGGGCAGCAGGGCTGAGCTAGGGATCTAAGTCTCCCCAGCACCTTGGTGGCATCTCCCACCCCCACACGTCTGGCCCCACTTCTTTGGGGCGGCAAGGGTTCCCAGTGAGCATCCCCGGACACCTACTGGCTTAGAGAACACAGGTCATCCCTCAGGGTCTTCCGAACAACGTTCTAAGCCCTGGTATATTATGAGTGCTCGAGTAATATCAGATGATCATCAACTGATTTTTATTTATTTTTATTATTTTTTAAAGATTTTATTTATTTATTCATGAGAGACACAGAGACACAGGCAGAGGGAGAAGCAGGCTCCATGCAGGGAGCCCGACGTGGGACTCGATTCCCGGGGTTTCCAGGATCAGGCCCTGGGCTGAAGGCGGCGCTAAATGGCTGAGCTACCCAAGCTGTCCAAACAACTGATTTTTAAAGCAAGAGTATGTACAGAAGCCGAGCTCAGAAAATTCCATAGGAGGACCTAGGAGGAGAAATCACGGAAGGCAGGGGGAGAGCATAGTTAATATGAGAGGAACATCAGAAAGATAGAGAAATGGAAGGGATTCATACAGTTGCCAGATAAAATATAGGACACCCAGTTAAATTTGAATTTTGGGTAAACTGCACAAGGCATACTTACACTAAACAACTATTTGTTGCAATTCAAACTCAGCAGAGTGTCCTGTATTTTCATTTGCAGAACCTGATTGTCCTGGTTCCTCCCTCAAGGACACTTCTCAGCACCCTGGGCCCCCAGGAGTCTCACCGTAATTTAGATCCCAGGCAGATTCCCTCCACAGAGATCCCTGGAGTCAAACTGCCTGGGTTCAAATCCCAGAGCTGCCCCTGCTGCCTCCCTGACCCTAGGCCATGATTTCATCTCTCCCCCATCTTTTTTCCTCTTTTATAAAGCAGGGATGCACATCACCACCGGCTCATGGCGTAACTGAACTTTACACAGGTGCCTATCAGGTCCAAGTCTTCTGAGTCTCAGCAACTTTCTGTCCAGCATTGCCCATGGTCATTTTCTTGGAGACCTGAGATCAATGTGGAGAGGTTGGGGAGGGAGAGGAAGACACAGTGCCTGAAAAGCCATAGGAGGACGTGCTCTCCCCTCCTTCCCCAGGGGCCTGGCTGGCGTGTCTATCCGGTCAGTGCATTTCCTTCCTCCTGTTCCCAGAGGGCTGTGTCTGGGGATGTGTTGGGGAAGGAGGGAGGAAAATGTGTCACTTGATATTTGCTCCTTGACCCGGGCTGACCCAGCTAATTCACTACAGGATGGAAGGAAGCACACTCAGGAGGACTTCCTTTGCCAGAGCTTCTTGGCCTTCCATCTCAGCGATCAGCAAGCCAGATCTTGCTTCCTTGACATTAGCTGAGCAATGGGAGAACCCATAGCCTGGCAAAGTGGACAGGCCCTAGCCCAGTGACATCTTCTACCTCAAGGTCAAAAATTCTCAGAAAGCTTCTAGATCCCAGAGCCAGCACTTGGGAATGTTATTTCTTCCTCTCGGAGTAAACCTGACCCACCAGGGAAGCCTCATTGTCTCAAAGCTTTTATTATTATCTTTCTTCCCATGAACTGCAAGATCTGAGACTAAATTCCAGGAATGGACTGTTACTAAACATTAAACAAAACAAGAGGGCCAAGGTATCTGGAAGCAGGTGGGGCTCAAAGTCCCCCCGGAGGAGATCCCGGGGCCAGGTTCTGAGGTAGATTCTGACTCGGAATCCCTAGTGGAATTGAACAATTATCCCGAAACTGCTATCTGAATGCTGTGGTTTCCCTAAAACAGCGTTCTTGGCTTTCCTATTCCTCTTGGCACTGACCCATCGCCTGCAGCAGCAAATCTTTCCCAGGAACCTATTGTTATTTGTGTATCTGATAGTTTACAGCCGAGCACACTGACAGCAACATTTAGAGAGAAAAAGAAAAAAGCAGGGGAGGGTGAAAAGGACAAAACGGAGGCTTCCAGCATCCTGGTGGGAACTGTAAGCCAGAAACTGCCTCTTTTTTGGCCCACTGCACGGCGAGTTAGGACGCTACAGAAAAGTCATTGTCAGGGGTAGCTGCAGCTTGTTGGGGAGGTGGGCATCAGACACAGGGATTCCAAATGGGAGCAGGCACCTTCTGACCCTCCACTGGGGTACCTGTCTATAGCGTAGTCTCTGTTCTCCCCAGGAACACCCCTTCAACAGCCACCAAAGTTGAAGCTGCGCAAAGTCACCACGTACATGCAACACACAATAGGGTGAAATGGAGTAGCTCTGTTTTGTCAGGGCTGAGCATTCCGAATGAATCCATTCCCATCTGGGAAAAAGAACTGCCTTGTTCAGAGCACGGTGTTCCCATGTCTCAGCTTACCTATAAGCATTTCTGATACACCTGTTGGGATCATTAGTTCTGCCAAGAGAAGGGAAGTAGCATACTTTGTTCTATTTTTTACTCTCAATGGACTGTGTTTCCATTGTGTTGGTTTCCCTTTCAGAAAGGAACACAAACAGGAGGGCAACTTACAGGATTCCATGCTGCTTGGCAGGGGTGAAAAATATAGACGTATAAATAAATACACAGAAAATGAGAGCAAACCAGGAAATGAAGGATAATAGAAATAGAAAAAAAGCTACTCAGAAGGGTGGGATCAATGTGAAAAGGCCTATTCCTTAGCTGGCAGCAAAGGTTAAAAAAAAAAAAAGGTAAGCAAGTCGAATCATACATGTACTACTTATCATATCCTAAAAGGAATTAATAAGGTGGAATTTATATAAAGGACACTGAAAAAAAATAAGGAACAATATCTTT
Source organism: Canis lupus familiaris (assembly GCF_011100685.1). Taxonomy (NCBI): domain Eukaryota; kingdom Metazoa; phylum Chordata; class Mammalia; order Carnivora; family Canidae; genus Canis; species Canis lupus. The sequence continues at coordinate 21,522,516 of NC_049223.1, read as the reverse complement.
TTTTTAAAAAAAAAGATTTATTTATTTGATAGGGAGAGTAGGAGAGAAACAGTGCAAGCAGGGGTAGGGGCACAGAGAGAGAGGAAGTTCTAAGAAGACTCAGTGCTCAGTGCAAAGCCCGATGTGGGGCTCGATCTCAAGACCCAAGATTGTGACCGGATCTGAAACCATGAATCAGACGCCTACCTGACTGCACCATCCGGTCGCCCCAAGGAACAATAGCTTTCACTGTCATTTTGAAAAAGCCTTGGAAACATTTTTGTACATGTCTCTTTTGTTGGCTTTCAGATCAAGGTGGTCCCTTACTCACCCTCTCCCTGTGCTCAGACACGCTGCAGCTGTGTAAGTGCTTCATGTGGTTCCCCCAGACTCTTCCTCCTACCTTCTGCTTTGACTCTACCTCTCTCATTTCTCTGGTCTCTGACTGTTTCATTCCAAATGTTTCCAGCTCTAACACTTTCAGACTCATGCCCCATTAACTTGTCTATGGGGCTTGTTTCAGAGATCACGGCCACTAGCAAACTCTTTTATCTGGCCTTGGTTTTATATTCTGTAACTCCTGCCTACTCCACTCCACTCCACGTCCTGTCCAAGACCCAGGTCAGCCAGCCAGATTCAAGTCCAGAATGGGCTGCTGCTTGTCTAATAAAAGGATCCTAAACATCAACACTCAATATATATGAATAAAATCTTAAAATATTATCTGCAGGGAGTATATTGATATATGATTATTTAATTTTGTAAAGATATAGCATAATGGAATTAAAGTAATGAACAGCTAACGAATGAATAGCTAAGGTGTACATTGATCTGCTTCTCCTGGGATTGGATGTCCCTAGGAAGCCTCGGGCTAAGTGCTAGGAGGCAATCAGTTTACAGTGGCCGTACTGGGAAGAGGCAGAAATAAAGCTATCCTGAGATGAAAATGAAAGAGACACATCTCTGCTGTGAAAATGATAAGTGAGGGCTGCTATTCAGAAGGGACAGTTAGGAAGTGTGACTTGCATTGTCATCCAGCCAGATCACCCTTCCACCTGGTAGGATCAGGAGACTAGATGGGAAGAGCCAATGCTTTCATTAGAAAGGGAGCTGTGGATCCGTTCAAGTTCTTGCTTAGGGACTTGGCCAAGACCCCAGAATTCCCTTCCATCTAGCATGAAAGAAATGATTTAGAACTAAAAGGTTTTAGTTCAGCTGTTACCAGTCAACCACCTTGATCATAAAAGAACCTCATTTTGGTTCTCATGTGGCCTCTGGTTTTGAGTAGGACCACACACCGCTGGTCTGTAAATATGAGTTAGCAGCAAACTATATGCCCCTGGGTGGTGGAACAATTGCTTCATTGGATGAAATTGTTAGGTATGGTTTTCTTTAACACTGGGGAACATCTGCTGAAAGCAGAAGAATGTGGCTGATGCTAAGCTGGCCTATCAGGCAAAGTAATTAGACTGTAGGTTCTGTTCCTCCCAAGTTCTGTTCTCTTTGCTAGGTGATAAAACTATGCTCTAAGCCAAGAGGATGCTGTCTTCCAATTTCCTGTAGCTATAGGACATGCATTCAATTTATTTAAATGTATTTTAAAATTTGCATTTAACCTGTCAAAGGAGTTTTTTTCCTTTTTATAAAAAAGAAATTCTGATTTAGCAGTAGGATTATGATGCCAGCTGGAAGGCCTGAGGATCTATTCCAGGATTAGTATTCTTTGTATGCAGATTTCTTCTTTTTATGAAATTCAAGACTGGGGAGAGAGAATACATAGATATTTAGGTTGAGGTGGTACTCATTTTATTGTAGAAGTTGAAAACTGGCATCTTATGGACCAAACGTAGCCCACAAATGTGCCTTGTTGGCATGCAATGTTTTTTTTTTGTTGTTTGTTTGTTTTTTTTTTTTTTTTTGAGCTTGGATCAGTTGCCAGCATATAAAAATTGAGATATTCTCTGTCTCTGTCTCTGTCTCTGTCTCTCTCATACACACACACATTTTCCCTTACTTAGAAGAAAACTGCACAAAGAGTTTTTTGGAAAAGTCAAAGGGCAAGACCAGCAGCCCTGACTCCCCATGGCAGAGCTGAGCCGTCCTGGCCCCAGTACTGGGGGCAAGGGTGCCTTTCCTTGTTGTGCTACATTTATTTGACTGCCTGGCTCATATAGGGTTTGAGTTATAAGGCCTGGATGGCACCTTATTTTACAGGACACCGAATGTCAATAGAGGCGTTCCAGGACTAACATGAAGGATTAGGTCCCAAGGGGACCGTAGGAAATAGATAAAAGCTCTTGAAAAGAACCACTTTCTGATTGGTGAGTCTCAGAAGGGACCAGAAAGTCTTGGCCTGCACATTATACATGTTTCTCTCATGCCACCTTAAGGCCATTTGACTGAAGGGAAAAGGAAGTCACCAAGTCTCAAAGATACTTTAATTTGCTGTTGGGCACATTGGTTCAGTACTGTCCAGAGGGGAATCACAGAACACACAGCTACAAATAGAGGACAATTCAGATGCTCTGAGAACGGACTCCATGACTGAACCTAAAGCCACAGGATATTAGTATTATCCCCCAGAGGTGACATTGAATGGGATGGCACATGGCCTGGGGAGCCTGGCTCTTACTCTTTGGGCCTTGGTCCCTAGGAGAGACTGCAGAGCTGCCATTGGAGGCAATCGTGTGAGTATGTTGCTCTGTGCTGCTCAGTTCAAATCAGTAAGTGTTTCTGGAGGATTTTTTTTTTCTTTTGTAGTTCTTCTCCCTAAAAGCTCAGCTACTTGAAAAACCAGAGCTGTTGCCCAGAAGGATGAGGGGTGCCATCTCCTTTCCCTCTCCTTATGTAGTGGGTTGACATTTAACAATAGAGGACCTAGGACTGGCAGCTGCATTGTTGCCTATATGGATGGACCTGGCCATGCAACACAACCCTGCAAAAGTGAGGGTGTTACACGTATGCAGAAGAGTGTGCTCCAAGCACTAGCAACTGAACTTATCCACATTCAGGCCCACCACTTCCACTCCAGAAACAAAATAGGCTTATTCACCGTCATCAGCCCAGAATCGTGGGAGGGACCCACAACATGTCTGCTGTTGAAACTGTTCTCTCACTAGTTCAAATTTGATGTGCCAGAGGCACCTGCTTACCTAGAAGAGGAAGATGGTGGGGGGAAGGGAAATCTAGAGGTTGTAACTGGGTGAACACTCTGATGGGATCTACCTCAAAGACTGCGTTCAAATCGTTGATGGCCGTTACTTTCCTTTGACCCAAATGGCAGAGAAGAGCATGATTTTCTTCTACAAGAGTGCCACGAAGACCCAGTAAAACAATACCTGATGTCAAAGACATAATTTCTTCCATTGCAATTCAAATCCATTTGCTTTTACAGACCAGTTCTGAGGCCCTAAATTCAGAGTTCAAATTAGGACTTGCTCATTTGTGTCCTTCAGTGGCTGGCTCAACCCTCAACTAAACTTTCTAAATATATTCTGGGACTTGGCTGGGTTTACGAAGCCCTGACACATGATCACACATCAATCAGTTTTTAAAAAAATTTTCAGAGGCAAAGTAAAACAAAAGAAAAGAGGTTTTATTCAGATAGATCTTAGGAAAGTTAAGACTTTGAGGTGGATTGCTAGCTTTTGACATAGGTGACCAACAAAAGACATTGAAATTTTTCATCTTCTTTCTTGCACTGTGGTGTTTTGTTTTTGGCTGGACAAGCTGTAAGGGACAACTGCAGTTCTACTTTTCTGATACAGTGGTTTAAGTGGGTGGGGTGAGGGGAGGGCAATGTCAAGTAGGAATACTGTAGGGACACCTGGGTAGCTCAGTGGTTGAGCATCTGCCTTTGGCTCAGGTCATGATCCCAGAGTCCTGGGATCAAGTCCCACATCGGGCTCCCTGTAGGGAGCCTGCTTCTCCCTCTGCCTATGTCTCTACCTCTCTCTGTGTGTCTCTCATGAAATAAAAACAAACAAACAGAAAGGGAACACCGTATTTCTAGGGTGCCATCAGGAGGAAGATTCACTACTGGCCTTTGTTGCCATAAGCTTCACCTCGTTCTCCATCACAGCCTCTACTTGCTGTGTCTGGGATTGACTCTGGTTGAGTAAAAATTGTCCTGAGACTATCAGGAGTCTCAGCTTTCCTGTCTGCATTATTTCCCCCTTCCTTTTTTTTTTTTTTTTAAGATTTTATTTATTTATCCATGAGAGACACAGAAAGAGAGAGAGGTAGAGACACAGGCAGAGGGAGAAGCAGGCTCCATGCAGGGAGCCCGACGTGGGACTCGATCCTGGGTCTCCAGGATCATGCCCTGGGCTGAAGGCAGGAGCTAAACCGACGAGCCGCCCAAAGATCCCTCTATTTCCCCCTTCCTATGCTGTGCTCTCTTCTCTACTTCCTCTGTGCCGATGCTTCTGGAAAACTATACTGCAGGTACTCTTTTTCAAACTTTAGTTCATGTTCTATGCCCCAGAGGTTCAGATTCAGTATGTCTGGGGTGGAGACTATGCATCTGTGATTTAGAGAACATCCAGAAATTTTGATGCGTGCAGTTTGCACACAAGCTTTTTGATAACAGTGCAGTAAGATGATTTTCTAGACCCTATCTTCCATGGCTATCAGCAGCACTGGACAACCCAACATTCCCTTCTGCAAATTTCTCTTCAATTCTCTTTCTACCTCACTGGCTGCTCCTTACTAGTCTTCTTTGCTGGTTCCTCCTCATGGAACTGACCTCTAAACTTTAGAGTGGCCTTGGGTCTAGTCCTCAGACATTTCCTTGTCCCCATTCACAAAACATTCCCCAGGTGGTATCTCCTGGTCCTGTGGCCTTAAACACCATCTGGTGGTGGTGCCCTACTTTAACTATCAACTCTCTAGAAGAAAAAAAAAAAGCCATGATTTGTAATGTTTGGTAATTGGTATGGTGCATTTCTCCCACCATGACCCATCTGAAGCCATCCGTGTGTCACCACTGAGTGGGGAGTTGGGAAGACATCCGCACACTCAGCTTTTGAAAGCCTGGACAAGCCAGCTTCAGAGCACCTTCAACAATGTCCATGTTTACCAAGAAGCCCAGAACTCTCACCTGCACACGAAACTTACATTCTTAATGTCCTCCTTTTGAATTTTAATCATCTCAAGGTCATCCCATCCAAATAGAGCTCTCAGACTCCTCTGCCTCTGCTGTCACTCCTACCAGCCTCTTGGCAGCGTCTCCAATCTTAGGCTCAATCTCAGGCTACAGCTGCCTAGGGGTCAGTCTTGACCTTTCCTCTCTCACTCATCGCCTGACCCATCCACTAATCCTGTCAACTCTACCTTCTAGATAAATCCAGAACCCATTCTTTTCTCACTTCTCAGCATCTCCGGAGTATCCTCTGGCCTTAAACCACCATCATCTCTCATCATAGCGTAATGAGTCACCTTACTTCCATACATTTTTCTATCAGCCTTGTAGCCACAATGATTCCTTCAAAACATGTCAGCTGGAATTTCTGGGTGGCTTAGCGGTTTAGTGCCTGCCTTTGGCCCAGGGTGAGATCCTAGAGTCCCAGGATCAAGTCCCACATCGGGCTCTGACATGGAGCCTGCTTCTCCCTCTGCCTGTGTCTCCACCTCTCTCTTTCTCTCTCTCTAATGAATAAATAAAATCTTAAAACAAACAAACAAACAAACAAACATGTCAGCAGATGTCATCCTTCTGTCCCCAAACCACTGGTCTTCTGTCTCATTCAGAGTAAAATGCCCAAGTCCTTATCATGGCCCCCACAGCTCTCTGTCACCTGGCCTTCTAGCACTTTCCTGACTGCTCTTTCATTCCATGTACCCCATCCCCTCACTCTGCTCCAGCTCCTGCTACCTGTCCACCCCCCCCACCCCCCACCACACACACACCAACTAGTTTCAAGCCCATCAAGGATGCTCTGGCATTGTACTCCTTGTGTACTGGTGGTTTCTTCTGCAGGGCACATTCCTTCCCCAGAGGGCTCTACAGCTCATCCTCTTACTCCTGCACGTCTCTTCTCAAATATCTTTACCAAGAGTCACATCATATAAAAATGTAGCACCTCCCATCTCTCCTCACTTTTTATGCTGCTCTTTTTTTCCTTAGAGGCCTTAACATCACTTAAAAGACTTTGCTACATCCCTGGGTCTAGAATGTGTGCCTGGCATGTAGTAGTTATTAAATAAAAATCTGTGTAATTAATAAATAGTGTATTGGGTCCTAGGTATTACATTCCCTGGGGTATTTGTATTTTGAGACTGATTTGATTGAACTCAGACCACATTTTCCAGAAATGATCAATATACTTCTAAGCCTTATTGGTTTTCCTGATTAATGTTCCAACAGAGGTATTAGAGGACCATTTGAAAGCATTATCCATGTGGAAATGTGACCTTGGCCTTTTTGAGAAAAGTCAGTAAGCAATAGAGGAAAATGATCAGAGGCATATTTATTGACTATTTCAAAATACTCATATACAGATTCTGACTGGGAAGGAGGAGGGCTGCCCACACACTCAAAAGTGTTGTGTAGTGGAATTTCAGTGAGTTTTTCATGAGCAAATTCTCTACCAAGAAGAGCTAGCATCCTAAAATAAGTCACCTGCTGGGACTAACAATGATACAAGTATTTATCTGCATAAGAAAGGCAGGCACTTTGCAACCCTACTTTTTGGGTGACAATTCTATTTGATTAAAGGTCTGAAAAAAAAAAAAAAAAGGTCTGAGTTTATGACCATGAAGACATTCTTTTTGCTCATCTGTTCACATTCATTCAATAAATATTTATTCGCCCAATATACATGCCAGGCACTGTTCTAGTTTCCAGAAAAACTGGTCAAGTCCTTTGAAGCAGTTAGTTACTGAGTGACCGGAAAGGAAAAGAAAAGGGACAAAAAATCCACAGATGTGGTTTATCCACTCCCAGCTTAGAAAACGAAGATCCGTGACCATAGTTTCTTCCATATTGTTTTATACACCTAAGATAATATTGTTCTCAGAGGTGCATTGATGAATCAATACAAACAAAAGCGGACTGTTTTTAACTGTGTGTTCAAAGAAACTCTTACGTTACACAGGTGGATAGTATTCACTCTGTGAGAGCAATTTATAAGAGATCTGTTTTCAAAACACCCATAGAAAGTGTTCAGAGATTACATGATTGATTTTGTGGACATAGCTGCGATATGGCAGGCTGAAAGCTCGGAATGGGGCTTTGTTCCTGCTCCAGTGGAGAAAAACTCTGCAGGGCTAGCTGGATTGGGTGTTTCTGATCTCAAACTGTCTGGAAGTCCTGCATAAAACTAGTTGCTGTGACTTCAGAATCTTCTGTTTAATTACCCAGAAAGTGGTCTCTGAGTGCTGAGCACTACATAAGATGTCCTAGAAATATGAACCCAATGCTCAGGGAGTTTAAATGATTTTTTTTTCCTATGGAGAATGACACTTTTGACTAAAAATCCAACATAATCAACTCAATTATTTCCTTTTCATGTGAAGACACCAGAAAGCACAGTAGATAATTTAAATAATTTCCTAAAGCTCCACCTTGCCCAGATGGTCCATGTTGGCCGTAATCTTACCTCAGTGTGCAGCTCACACTAGAATTTCCTGGGACTTAAATAGCAATGCCTGGGTCCCTTCTCCAGAGATTCTGATACACACTTGTCAGGGAGACAGCCTGGACATTGGGATTTTTTAAAAGCTCCTCAGGGGCTTCCCATGTGAAACCAAGGTTGAGAAGTGCTGCTTTAGGATGAGTCATGGCATTGGGCCCACGACATCAGTGAGAGTCCTAAGAAGCAGTCAGGACTTGGGGCCAAGGAGTCTATAGAGAGAAACCATCGCTTGGTTCCATGCTCAGCTGGATAAATGCCATTTGGTGCCAGATGGGGAAGCCTGGGGAGGGGGGGGGGCGGTGAGGGGGGGGCTTACCATTTACCAATGGTCCTTACCATTTGAATAAGAGGATTCCTGCCCTGCTTTCCACCCTAGCCCAAGGAATGAAAACTCTAGAGAGGGGTAACAATAGGGACAGCCTTTCCTCTGTGCAATCTCATTCCAGCCAAGATGGGAAGTCACTGGTTTAAAACTTGACAGAAGCTACTGTAAGAAATAAAGTCAATGTCAGTTCATCAAGTTTGAGTCACTTAAAATCGCACAGGGCTACCAATATGGGGGCGGCGGGGGGAGGGCTTTCAATGAGGCCTGTGAACCAGAGATCTGGGGTCCCTGATAGTCCGTGCTCTCCAGAGAGAGGTATATTTATAGCAGGAACAAAACCCTATGCAGGATGAGGGCGTTGGATAATAATATGTGTGAATACACTGATCTGTCTGAACAGTTTCTTGGCTGTCTGCTTTCAATGGTAATAAATATCCACTAAAAGCTGTCTGCTGTATGTGTTTCTGGTAAAGTCTCACACTTCCCTGCATGAATACATTCAGAATGTAAGCACCACACACTCGACTATAGAGACTCTGTTGTATTCTGAATTCTTAAGTTATGCAGCTTAGCAGCTGTGATAATGTAATGGTTTGCAAAATAATAGACTGGCAATACGTCAACCTGAAATAACACATCAAATAATGAATAATGTGGGTGCAAAAAGGTTTAATTTATACTGTGTTAAAAATACTGCTCCAGAAATATCACACCATTTCAGTCTTTCCAAGACAAAAAAAAAAAAAAAAATTCCTTTCACTTAAATATTCAAATAATTGTGGTAAAAGAGAATGCTTTCTTGTTTCTTTTTTTCCTCCCCAATAAAAATGTCAAATTTACATTACTCTGTGAAGAGATATATAAGCTGAGTCTGGTCAGTTGTTCGCACACATGCTTCATTCTGCTTTAAGACACATGGCTTGGTCTTAGAGTTTAGAGCATTTGTATCCACAGTTTGTATTAACATATAAAAGTGAACACATTTCCCATCAGTGATAATTGGGCATGGAGTAATTTAATGTTAAAAAAAAAAGAAGTTGTTTCTATTTATGTCTTAATTCTGCTCTTCTTCTCAAACTTTCTCACTGAGGGAAGTTTATAAGAACTTTCAGATTTCATTTATTTTCTCATCTAGGGAATATTTATCACACTCTTAACCAGAGACCAAGATATGTTCCCTGTCCTCAAGGAGCTTGTCATCATGTGGAGATTTGACTTGATAGAAACAGGATGGAAATAGGGGGATTCAATGAAGTGTGATCTGTGCTGCTGTAAGGAAAATGCAGAGGGCTAAGGGAACCCAAAGGAAAAGCACTCGTTCAGACTTGAAGAGCAGGTAGGGTTTCTGAAAAGCCTTCCCAAGGGTGTTACTTTTAGGCTGAAAGGATGTGACTAGGAAGTTAAGGAGATAGAGTGAGGAGGCATTGTGTGTTCAGGCAGACTAAAGCATGTGCAAAGGCCCTGAGGCAAGGGAGAACATGGCAGTTTGAAGGAATCATAGACCCGTTCAGTGTGGTTGGAGTCTAGCATTCTCAAGGTAAAGAAGGGGGAGAGCTGAGGCTGGAGAGGGTAGCAGAGTCCTAATCATGAAGACCTCTATTTACATTTAGGCATTTATCTAAGTACTTATCTTGAAGCAGGGGACCACTTAAGGGTTTTAAGTAGACAAGTGGACATGACCATGCCTATGTTTTAGAACGATCACATTGCTGCAACACAGAGCATGGACTTGGGGGAACAAGAATGGCAACTGTTTGAAAGTGAAAGATGATGGTGGCCTGAGCCAAGAGAAGGAAGGAGGCAGGGAGGTCGCCTGGGTTCTGCTCTGGGTGTTCAGGTAGCTAGTGGACTGAAGGAGGAGCAGGACTATCAGTGAGGTGATCAGTTCCATTTTGGATCATGTTGAATTTGAGGCATTGTATCATTCAGGAGAACAAAGATGTCCAGCCCTTCCTGGGGTATGTGGGTCTGGATGCCAGAGAAGATACATTCTTAATAAATGCATGTCTGAAACAGCTCAGGCTGGGCCACAGAAAGATCCTTATTCTTGGGTTTTGGATCTATAAAGAAAGGTAATCTCCAACATGACACCACTTCTTCATAATGCACGGTTACAGTAGTTTAATAAAAACATTACCCTTGCTCCAAGGCAACCCCCCAGGAAAAAGGTCCACGTTTGCTCTTTCCTTAACTCATTTATATGTTGTGCTCTTACAGTCATTAGAATTTTTCATGAAGTTCATTTTTACCTCTGAAGTAACAACACCTGGTTTTGGGAGGGAGAGATCCAATAGAAGCATAGGGGCTTGAGTAAGTGTAGTTACTTGGCATTTGTATGCAATACATTTGAAACATTTTGTTTTCTATGTGTCTTACATAAAATCGGAAGTCCAAGGCAAATTATCACCAGGAAATGCTGTCTGTCTTGGCTTTACTGGGTAAAGATCCCTAAAGGACCTCTCCAGATGAGTGAAGTATGATCAAGAGTGTGTGTATATGTATGTTTGTAAAGACTATCAATTATTAAACATACAAGCCAAGTGCTCCTCCATTCAAAGATACGAAATTTAAAAATACCCCATAATTGATTGCTTTCTATATGTGAGGTGTTGTGTTAAAAATCCTTATATAAGTGACCTCTAATCTTAAAAACCACCCTCAATAGTGGATAGTACAGATGTATAACCTAAGAACTCTGAGGGCAGCCCCAGTGGCTTAGTGGTTTAGCGCCACCTTCATCCCAGGGTGTGATCCTGGAGGCCCCGGAATCGAGTCCCACGTCAGGCTCCCTGCATGGAGCCTCCTTTTCCCTCTGCCTGTGTCTCTCTCTCTCTCTCTCTCTTTGTGTCTCTCATGAATAAATAAAATAAAATCTTAAAAAAAAAAAAAAAGAAAGAACTCTGAGAAAGTCTGGCCACTCTGCCAAGATCACACAATTAGTAAAGGGCGAGGCTCTCAGTTTTGGGAACCCTGTGACTGCAAACCCTACCCTTTCCACCCCACTTTGCTGCTTTAGGTAACACCTAAATTGTCTTCATTTCTTGTTTTGTAGCTAAATGAGTGCCCTGTTACATCATTACTGTTTTGTTTATGTAAACCCGTATCCCTAACTTCTCCTGTCTTACCAAGCAAAGTATTTTATATTTTGTTGTTTCCCTTACCTTGCCTAACTCTGTGATGGGCTCGTGGCAGTCTGAAAATATGAACAAGAACTGAGTCTGGTCTCACAGCCTGAGTGTTTCTGAAATCAGGATTTGATAAAGGTCTAGATAGCATAGTTAAAAAGGTCTGTATCTTTTCTTTTTCTTTTTCTTTTTTTTTTTAAGATTCTATTTATTTATTCATGAGAGAGGCAAAGACACAGGCAGAAGGAGAAGCAGACTCCCCACCGGGAGCCCGGTGTGGGACTTGATCCCTGGACCCCAGGATCACTACCTGAACCAAAGGCAGACACTCAACTGATGAGCAACCCAGGCATCCAAAAAAAAGTGCATTTCTTTTCTTTCAACTCAACTGGCAGTTAGAAAACAGGAGCCACATGCACTCCTGGATGCCTGAGGGCACACAACCAGCCCTAGAAATCATTAGCTATTCCTCTTGGTCAAGAGTCTTCTATATACCCTTTCATGAGAAGTCCTGGTGACAAGCTGGTTACAGCCCTTTGCTCAGGGACAGGCTGCCGTGTGGAAGCTCCCCCAGGGACCAACGGTGATGAAGCAGGACAGAAGATACTGGGTCCTTGGACATGGGTCCTGCTCTGTGGTTGACTATATGTCCCTGAACAGAAGATTAAAGATGAACACTACCTCCCTTGCCTTGGCTTCTCTCTTCCTACAGGACAAGGGTGATAACCCCCATTCCCTATGTCTCACCAGCAACTCAGGATCATAATATGAATTAACGAATAAAAAAATTCATTGGAGTAAAGACAGTATGGACATGAGACCTGAAGATCATTATATATTGTGAGACAATGGAAATCACCCTGAATGGCTGCTGATGTCACTGGAAAAGGTGCTGTTGCTTTTAATTCAGGGAGTTCCAAGAAAAGAGTGCTGGTTCTCAGTTCCTGCCCTTAAAGCAGTTGCCACATCTCACCTTTCGCGTCCTCCTTTTACACAAATGTTTGACTCTGATTCTGAAAATTGTCATCAAGTCGGCAACAGTATAAAATGCCCAGTTGGAATTGACACTTTCATCATAGGTTCCAATTAGTGTCATCCTCCCTTACAGTGGAGGGTGAGATGGGCGGCTCATAAGGAACGCAGGGGTGCTCTTCCTGTGAGCCATGGTGTCCCGGCCATATCGCTTCACCTCGAAAAACCGAGATGAATGGGATGTCTGGTGCTTCTCCTAAGAGGCCAGCAGCTTGCAGATCTAAGACCCGTGCAACACTGGTGTGTGTGCCCACGGGCAGAAAATAAGTCTGTGTGTTTTGAATGTAAGTATATGCCAGCACATGCGACAATGTTTTATGTATGACGCTGTAGACTGTCAGTCTTTCTTAAATTGGTAAGCAATGAATAAAAGAAATGGTAACTGCATACATCTGGATTTATTAAAAGCCCACAATCTATCAAACATCCATCTGGAGATTCTCATGGTTAAATAAAGGTTACTATGGATTTTTTTTTTTGTGCCTATGCCCAGATAACTCTCCCCTTAGTATTGCCAGGTTCCACAACCCCAATGCATATAATTCATGTTTCTAAATGACTAGTTGTGAACAGAACACATTCTATAAACTTAGTTCCCATAAAGGTCAAAATATTTTCAACAAAACCTAAAATCATATTCAACATAAGCCTTTTAACATTTGCCGTAACTGTCAGTCCCATGCTCTAAAGCTATTGGATAGGAGGGAGCATGCGATGGGCACTTACTGCAGATTAGTTGATGGCTCTGATATTGAGCACAAGAGATATGTCTCAAAGACCTACATAGGAAGTGGAGCTTTTTTTTTTTTTTTTTTTCCCATCAGTACTCAGATGGCAGAAAGAATGTCACTCATCACCAGTCAGGAAATCATGCCCACCTGGATTCTAGACAGACCCTCATGTTTTAAACCTTCAACTGTGCTTTCCTTAAATTTAAAAATCACCGAGTAGTCAGTTTACCAACCAGAAAAAGTTATTCAAATTCAACCCCATTCCCCTTAAGAAGATGCAGCAGGTTGCTTATCTGTCAAGACAGCTTTTGGTGAAGCTATTTGCCTTTATGGCTATTGGAGTACACCTTCAACTACGATGTCTAAGTAGATTCCGCAGCTCACAGAGGGGACTGTCATGATTCAAACAGGGGCTTCTGGGTTTCTGAGACCTGCAAAGCATTCCACCCCAGTGGGGGTGTAGGCATTTTGTCCCTACATGAATGAGCCCAACATCCCAGGGAGGCAGCTAGCTCTGCATCCCCAAAAGTGCATTAGTCACTCCACGGAAAGACAAACCCTTGTTATTTTACAGGATCATCTCTGATTACCGCAAAGTAAGCATGTTTCAAAAATTAACAGAGTAATTTTGAGCCAAAATCTGTAGTAGTAAAAAAAAAAAAAATCCAAAATGATCACAAGGTATGTGAAACAGCAACAACACAACAGGGGGATCTTGGGGGCATCATTTAAACCCACCAGGCATCAAAGCTCCTTAACATCGTCAGCGCCTTCTTTGAAGACACAGTCACCCCACAGAGGAAATTTGCAGCTGTGCTGCATGAATGCATCTGTTTGCAGCCCCTGCTTTTCTCTCCAGGCACTCACATCTTCCATCCCGATTCCCAAGCGCAGTCCCTACCCCAACCTCTCCCCTCCTAGCTCATCTCTCACAGCACCCCCACATGCGCAGCTGGCAAAAATTTGTTTCAAACATCTCATCATTACCCATTAAGAAGAAAAAAAATATACACATGACATAGTACTCTACTGTCCCAGGAATTCGCATTTTTCAGGAAAACAGGGCTCCCCGAAGGGATGCTACGTACAATGCAAACAAACATCTCCTTTCCTTTGGAGCAATCGCTCCATGCCAAACCAGCAGCCCGCCACGTCGCTTACCCTCTCCACGCTGCGTCTTCTCAGAGATCCATACGGAATTTTCAGTAAAAGTCTTTGAGATCTATTCGGAGCCACTGCAGCCTGAACCACCATGGTGTAGAGCCGCGTGTGTGCGTTCCTCTGTGTGTGTGTGTGTGTGTGTGTGTGTGCGTGCGCGCCCGTGTGTTCCCAGCAAAGTGCGAGACAAGGCTTCCTCAAAACTAAGTTATGGTCTCCTGGAGGTTTCCCAAATATCAAATAACTGAACGATTTTTTTCTTTGGACCATATGAGTCAAGATGTGGTTCCTGGGGGGGGTGGGGGGAGGCGGGGGCAGGGGGATGGCTTTAGCCGCCCCTGGTCTGTCCCTGCCTGTCAGTCCCTCGGCTGAGACGGCATGTCCCAGAAGTTGGCAAGCGACGCCTCTGGGGAGAGTGATCCAGAAATGTCAACTTTGCTTCTCGTGGCTACAGACAGTAACCAGGTCAGTTGTCTACTCGGAGCTCTACCAGTCCTATTATTCATCACATCACATGACTCCAGAGCCCCTGGGCCGTACAGTAGGTCACATGCTCACCTTTTAAAAAAGACTATTTGGAATATCACCATCTGGTGCGGAGATTAATGTGAAACCCTGCATTCTGATTTCTCCCTCTTCCGAACACGGGAAAAATATTTGCAGACCAGTGACATCACGCACTGGGGACTGGGAGGGACGGCTGCTCACGGTCATAAATTACACGGGTGACCCTGAGCATCGGATGCACATATCTGGTTTTTCTCTCCCTCTTTCCAATGCATAGCAAATAAATGTAGGAGTGCAACTAATTATATATGTGAATGTAGTCCACAAAGATAGAGCGTGAGAGAAGGGGAAGAAAATGTTGGTGTCACATGGTTCAGATGCACCGAATATACCGGACAGACTCGCATTTGGCATCTCTTCATTTCAATGTTTGTGTTATAGAACATTTATTTTTACATGTGCCGGTAAACATGAAGAAGTTTTGCTTGATTTTGCAAGGCTCTGATGAGGACTAAGTTCAGATGCATCCATCACGTTTGCCTATTCTTTTCTAATAAATAGTATGTGATTCCACATCAGACAATCTTCTGAGGGATGGTACACGTGGTCTAAAATTTTAACTTTTCTATAATATCTTGTAATTGATATATTCCTCCCCTATGTCCTCTCCCCCTCTAATCTATTTCTATAGCAGAGAAAATTATATAAAGGAAAAACAAGGGGCTTCTAGAATCGGAGTTTTCTTCTTTTTCATGTTTGTAATGTATTTCTACATTCACTGCTCTGGGTTTTAGGAAGGGGATGCCATTTCCTTTGTAGTAATCGTGCTTTGGTGTTAGCCTGATATCACTTTTATGCTTTGGGATCCGGCTTTTATTTACTCTCTGCAGACCAGTTTATTGCAAACCGTGGAAAAGAAAGTTCTGTTTATTCAAAGACTCCAATAGGAAGTGGGATGGGGTGCGAGGGGAAGAAGTGGAGGTTTGCTCTGCTGGAAAATGAACCAGGAAAGCCTCTCGGAAGGGGGGTGCTGGTGGGGGCGGGGTGGGAAGGATGGAAACGTGGGCCTGGTCACTCAGTGCAGACACACATTAAGAGGCAGTTAAAGAAAGCATCAAGTTGATGTGGGAAATTCCAAATATACAACAATCGGGCTTTGTTCGTAATTGGTTCCATATGTGCATCGGGGGAGCCAGTGAGAGGGTGAGAGAGAAGGCCAGCAACAAGAGAGACGGGAAGTTGCTCAGCCTGACTTGCGGAGCGTCTCTGGCTAGGTGGCTGAGGTTTATATACCTTTTTTCCCTCTTTCTTGCTTCCTTTCTGCACTGCCTGGTTTCAAGCTATTTTGGGGTAGAAACAAATCTGGAATGATCCCCAACTATCTGGCCAAATGTGTCGAACTTCCTTGATACAATCCCACTTGACCACGTAGCAGTTTTGAACAAAGGACAGGCACATTTTCAAAATACTGATCTGTCGAGAGTCCTGGGGCTTCTTCCTTCCAGAGCAGTTTGAGAGGGGGCGCTGGACCAGATCAGCTGAGAAGTCAGTCTCTCTCCTGACCTGGGCCAGGGCAAAGCCCCTGGGAACTGAATTTATTTATATTAGACTAAATGCAACTTCCTGTTTCCCAGGGGTATTAAAGAGTGTTTCACTGAAGAGCTTAAGGCCTCATGGCATAGTTCAGATCATAAAGGACACTTTGATGAACTAAGTGCAAATAAAACAAAAACATATGCATTTGATTAAGGTTAAAATACATATAGAAGAGAATGTTAATGGAAACAAAAATAACCCTGAGTCAGACTCGCACACATTTAAGCCCCATATACTCTACCCCCCGGGAGGGTGAGGAGTGGGATCATTTCTCATATCAGCACCAGTGCCTTCTCCCAGCTAATGGGGAGGAGGAGGTTGGCTCTGGAGCCTTCCCCAGCCCCCACAGAGTAGCTGGCGGCCTCCTCTGACAGATCTGAAGGCTCTCTCAAAGGTCAGCTTGTCCAAAACTGTCCTTTTGATTGTTTTGCTGTGGGTGTTTAAGATTTACACATTTAAAATTAGTTATTGAGACTAAAGCATTTAATTTCAGAAGGCCATTGTTATAATACAAATGTGTTTCCCAGGAAGGGATATGCACTCATACCTTTGCAGATATGACCAGTTTAGGAGAGGTGAGAGAAACTAACGTTCACTGAGAACCTAGCAGTTGCCAGGCAGCGGGCTAGAAGGTGACCCAAGGCTATCTCAATGGCAGAAATGAGCTTCATGGTCCATATTTTACAGGTGGCTCAGAAAGGTTTAATAATTTGGCCAAGGTAACACAGCTAGAACTGTCAGATCTAAGATGAAACCCAGGTCAAGGTGTTTGATTTCAGGGCCTGACCTGGTCCATTATACTCTCACATGCTACAGAGGACTATATCAGATTACAGCAGGTTAGAAATCCAGAAAGGACATCTATCCATGAGACCTAACAGAGAAAAGGAAAAAGTCCCTGTCTTTGCAAGAGAGAGAATTTAAGTACAGGAAATGGCATCGGAAGGAGCAGTTCTAGAGTCTCTGAACTGCTGCTCTAATGTCCCCTGCTAAGAAGCATGAGTGACAGAAGAGAAAGAAGCCCACAGGAGCTGGGCAGGCAGCACAATCCCTGGCCTGAGGGGTAAAAGGAGGAGCCAGATTACTAAGTGACTAGGGCCAGGGCCACCTTGGAGAGGCTGGAACCCTGTGGACCCACTGGGTGAGACCCCATCACAGCCAGAGCCACGGGCCAAGGCCGAGTGCAGGGTGGTGGGGAGGGCCTCACTCCCCCCTTGTGACTCCCCTCCAGTCTCGGCATCCTCTGTGCACTGATGCCAGCCAGCTGACATGGACCCCTGGAAACAGCCGTAGGGGTGGGGGAGTGAGAGAGAAGGAAGGATGCTGAGGGTAAATGCCCAGGATCAGCACTGTGACCAGAGACGTAGGAAAAAAGGACAGGGAGATGGTGAATAAGGAGTAGCTAAAAGAAAACGGAAAAGCCTAAGGAGAAAACCCTCAGAACAGAGTATTACTTAGAGCCAGCACGTTTTTGCCAGGATGGTGGGCACTGAGGTTCCCCAGACACCCAGGGCACAGTGTAGTGGCCCATGGAACAGATGGGGTGCTTGCTGCGGGGATGCAGTGTGAGCGAGCCCCCGGGAGATGGGGTGCAGAAGACCCACCTCTGCTCTCCAGCCTTGGAAGCGGCTGCTTTTGATGGCGCTTAAAGCAGAGCATTTAAGGCTGGTGGAGCCTTTTGGTTTGTTGGTTTTGAACACCTCCTTCCCATCTCAGTAAACATGTACATTCAAACTCCGGAGTGAACATGCATAGGCATCTATTGAACCATATTTAGGAAAATCAATGGCTTGATACACCAGATGTATCAAATCAAATGGGTGTTCGTGGTCACGAATAGCAGGAGGTGGAAGAGGGGGTGGCAGGGGTAAGGACCCGGCAGAGAGAAAGCATTTGACAACAGCAGAGCTAGTGGGAGGCAGCCGCAGGACAGGGGAGAGGCTGCCTGCTGAGTGTGTGTGCAAGGGAGCCGCGGCTGTGGATGAGGCCAGGGACCATGCTGACGCATGCTCAGAAGCCAGGGGGAGAGTGTGGGGTGGGCATTCCTGATAGGATCCTGAGAACTGACACAGAAACGGGGACTGGTCAGTGCAACCTCTTGTCCACACTGTGCCTGGCCTACCAGCCTCAAGTGTTTGCCCCAACTGCAGCCCAGTGCCCGAAATGACCACTGGTGAGGCTCATCCCTTCAGCCCCCCGAAGTTCCTCGTGTATGCCTATCTCACCTCAGACCTGTAATCACTGGTATTAGGTAAACTGATCTGGATGGCTTTATTTTCTTCATTTGCCAGAGAGAAGGGACAACAGGACAGAGAGGTGTGGGCCAGGTTTTGGGGGTAACAGGTCACACAGTATAGAAGCTCCTGGCCAAAGGGCAGCCTGGGATCAAGGGCAAAGGGCAGGGAGCCAAGCAGTGTTGGGTGGGTGAGTTGAAGCACCCTTCTGGAAAATAAGGACAGAATCATTTTGAGAGATGTTACCCTTGTCTTTTCTTGTTCTTTCTTTGGTAAAAGGTGAAATATGGCTTATGTTAAGGACACAGACACAAAGCTGACAGTATAAATGCCTCTTCTAACATCCATCTCAAGGCATTATTTGTTGAAAATTTAGCATCATGTTAAAAGAGGACTCCTGGTTTCATTGGAGGCATCAATCATTCCCTCTTTTTCCACATCTGCATGAAGTGTGCAAAGGAAAGTCTGAGACCAGATTTGGGGTCCCGTGGTGACCTGGCCTTGCAGACCATCAGCAAAGGAGTCAGAAGAACAAGGACGGTGGGAGCCTGCTGCTCCTCCAAGCCCCGTTGACACCTCAGGCCCAGTGAGGAGCTCTAAGGAGCCTGTTGGGAGGGGTTCAGTGAGCTTTTTAGGGGAAATGGGCTGGCGGAAGTGTGGATGGCAGCCAAGGGAAGGGAAGAGTGGTGTATGGGAAGTAACTTCAATCCCATCATCTTGGGTCAGATGTGGGTGCCTTAGAGAGGTGGTCTTGGCCTGTCTTGGGTGCTCAGGGTGTTGTACAAAGGGCTAGGGAACCCAAGGAGAAAGGGGCCCGGGGTATGGGGCCCAGAGCAACAGGGGTTCTTAAATGACTGAGTGGAAGAAAGACCTCCCTTGTGCCAGGGGACTGCAGTGGGAAGGGAGCAGGGTCTTCAAAGAACCCATGAGGCACTCAGCTCCACTTGAACCAGAGCTGGGTTTAGACGCCATCAGTCCCATGGAGAAACCAGATGTGCTGCACGCAGCCTGGTGAGCAGGGCCCGTGAAGAAGGACATTGGAGATGGAACCCCTGACCCACGCCTGCCTTCCCCACGTACCCCTGAGCTGAGGGATGGAAGACAGGCTTTGAATGAAGTTTGCGGTGTTTAACTGTTGTCCTGTAAATGGGAGATGGGAAGATAAATGGGATGAGATTGGACCAGAGACACACATGAAGAACTCCTCAGCAATCTGGAACATTCCTGGAGTAGGGGTGAGGGAAGTTGGGAAGGGAAGCCCTGGATTTCTTTAAAGGCCCCATCACCGTTCCCATTAGCTCCTAACTCAGCTAACCTGGGTCATTCCTGTCCTGTTTTATCTAAGTAAGCTCTGACTGAGGTTATGCAAACAGAAATGCTGCCTGCATCCATAATTTTATATTTGAAAAGTAGCTGGAACTTAGGCCGAACATGAAACCCAATACCCCCAAGGGCAGGAGCAAAATACCAAGCAACACAGTTATCATCAGACCTCACGTGCCCAAGGTCTGCAAGATTATTTGCATTTCCCCCAGGCAGGATAGTTGAGGGTTCTCTTGGTTTTCACAGAAGTTTGCACTAACTGAGTGCGTTGTTGGCATTGTCCATCTTTTGATGGGCTTTCCCTCCTTTTATGGCATTTGGAAGAAACTGTAGGTATGACTGTAGCTAGGATGCATAGGCAGATAAAATTTTCCTTCCTTTCCCTCCTTCCCTCCCCCCTTCTTTCCTCCTTTCCTTCCTTCAGTCCTTCTTTCCTTCCTTTCTCCCTTCTTTTCTTCCTTCCTCTCTCAAGCTTCTCTTGTCTACTTGGGTGACATTCTGGGCTTTATTTAATAGTTTTCCTCCATGACCAGCCAGGCAAAGAAAATAAAAGATGTTGGAACTGAATTCTTCAACTTGACTCCTAATTATTGTTGCTGGTAGAGGTCTGGTGGACTGAGATGAGTCGACTACTCCCGGATATTACATTGTCTGTGCTCTACTTGTATGCCATACCAAGCTCTGTTCTATGGGCCTTGCCTTTGTCTAAACCGATTTTTAAAATATCCTTTTAAAAAAATCCTTTTATTACACTGCACGATCCATTCAATAGTTATTTAATTCAGTGTCTAATAGAATAATGGTAACCCCCTGACATGGTGCAGTGTGTTGCAGACACTATTCTAAAAAGGCTTTTTAATATATTAATTCTTTAATTCTCATAACACCTTATCAAATAGGCATATCCCTTTTCCCTCGAGGAAGATGGAGACACTGAGGCATGGAGAAATGATGTAATCTGCCCAGGGTCACACTGCGAGAGACTTTGGTGTCCATTAACTGCTGGACTCTGCTAGATGGCTACTATGTATCTGGTGCTGGGCCACGAATTGAGGATATAAGGGAATTTCTGCTTTTTGGAAGGGTTTGTTTTTGTTCCTCCAACTTATTTCATCGTGGGATAAGGTATCTGTAGTAAAGCACAAGAACCTTATACCTGATTTATACCTGGAAGGTTCCTGAACAACTACCCAACAGGATGAAATGAAATTTGTCAAAGTTCTTTGTAAATGGTACACACACACATACACACTCACTCATTTCTGCACACTCTTTTCCTATTGTTGCCCCAGCATAAGAGCCTTCCTGGATTTCACCATCCATCTCTCTGCCTCTTCATACATATTCTCCCATAACATCCATCTGCA
Source organism: Canis lupus familiaris (assembly GCF_011100685.1). NCBI lineage: Eukaryota > Metazoa > Chordata > Mammalia > Carnivora > Canidae > Canis > Canis lupus. The sequence continues at coordinate 21,501,502 of NC_049223.1, read as the reverse complement.
TTCCTTAAAGGTCATCCAACTTAGCCACACCTACCCGGTGGTAAAGAGGCTTCTTCTTGGACCTTTGAAATCACTCTGTTCAGTAATGTCATTGGAGTAACCAGGAGTAGAGAATTAGTTAGCCCAGAATAAGACCCCCATCCCCATCAACTCAACAATACACATCCCACTACCAAGGAAACCAGACCTTACATTCTTCTAGGGTAAGGAAAAAAATACAACATTTGGGGCACGGAAACCTCATGTGTTAATCGGGCACCCCAGAACCTCATTCAATCTTTATGGCAATGATCAAGCTGTAGAGAATGTCAGGTATAAAATATTAATGGCCCGTGTGGAGGATTGGTCTATATTGTCTTAGGATTCCTTACTTCACGGACTTCAAAATCCAGCTCATCAGCATGCTGGCAGGATTATTCAACTCTTTACCCAGAGAAGGAGGGAATGGGTAGAGATCCTGCTTGCAAGCAACAGACAGATTTTATTTTCCATATGAGGGTCCTTCACATCTGCCCTGGATGTGATTTGCCCCCATCAGAGCTCCACTTGCCCTGCCCAGCGTCAGGCTAAGTCAGCCAATCAATGGCTGCAGCGTAGGATAATGGCTATTCTGCATGGTGGTAATGGCTTATTGCACGTGCTATTAGAAGTGATGTCATGTCCAGGTCTTGAGGAATCGATAAGATTGCCAGGATGCCTGTGTGATTAATCAGGTAATAAGCTGACCTGTGTGGGGCTAGCTGTGTAGATTGGCTTTCGAGACCATTTTGCAAAGCTCTCTTTCATGGGCTATCCATCCATGTGGATGGATTTTGATAACTAGCATTGATTTGCCATTTTTATGAAGTGCAGTTTGCACAGGGTAAACTGTGTAATTGCACCCAGAATGGCAAAATAAATAAGGTTCTTATCTATGGTATTGACGACCTAGGATTAGCTGAATATATATATATTACACCTCCAAACAAAGTCAATGGATGTTGACTTTTGATTTTTACTAGGCTCAGCTCTCAAATTTCAGGTGTCTTAGATAAGCATTGGGTGGCAAATGATCAACTTTTAAATCTGCTTCTAATTTCCATGCTTCCTTTTTCCAGGGGGAGAGGTTTTAATGTAATTTCCTTCAATAGGAGAATGATTGTCTTGGTTTAAGTAATCCCTCCGGTGCTGCAAAAGAGGGTGGCTTTCTTTGGGGCCATCAGATTGCTTTCTGTCCTGTGCCCAGGATCATGTCACTCCCAGGGGCAAGTGCCCATTAGCCCAGGGGTCTCTGGGATAAGTCATGTGGCCTGTATTTTCCTGAGGTGAGGAAGGAAAGCACTTGATCTGTTAAAAAGATAAGTACTGAAAAATCTCACATCATGGGAATACGGTTTATCTTGAGTGTGCCTTAGAGGACTCCCGACATCCCATAAGTCAAAATGAGAAAGGGTCACCCATCAAATTGTAATCCATGGGTGACCCAATGAGACACCACCTCCCACCAGTGAGAATGGTGAAAATTAACAAGACAGGAAATAACAAATGTTGGAGAGGATGTGGAGAAAGGGGAACCCTCTTGCACTGTTGGTGGGAAAATGAACTGGTACAGCCACTCTGGAAAACTGTGTGAAGGTTCCTCAAAGAGTTAAAAATAGAGCTACTCTATGACCCAGCAATTGCACTGCTGGAGATTTACCCCAAAGATACAGATGCAGTGAAAAGCCTGGACACCTGCACCTCAATGTTTATAGCAGCAATGTTCACAATAGCCAAACTATGGAAGGAGTTTCAATGTCCATCGAAAGACAAATGGATAAAGAAGCTGTGGTCTATGTATACAATGGAATATTACTCAGGCATTAGAAATGACGAACACCCAACATTTACTTCTACATGGATGGAACTTGAGGGTATTATGCTAAGTGAAGTAAGTCAATCAGAGAAGGACAATCATTATATTGTTTCACTCTTATGGAGAATATAAGAAATAGTGAAAGAGATTAAAGGGGAAAGGAGAGAAAATGAGTGGGAAAAATTAGAGAGGGTGACAAAACATGAGAGACTCCTAATTTTGGGAAACAAACAAGGGGTAGTGGAAGGGGAGGTGGGCGGGAGGATGGGGTGGTTGGGTGATAGGCATTGAGTGGGCACATGACAGGATGAGCACTGGGTGTTATACTATATGTTGGCAAATTGAACTTCAACAAATATATATATATATAGAGAGAGAGAGAGAGAGAGAGAGAGAGAGAGAGAGAGAGAGAAAGGGTCATCTAGTAGAAGATCAAGCCAGAATGGGCAAAATATGCACAATGGACACATACTGAGATGTAAATGAGGATGCTTAGGGGACTGTTACTGTCTGCATGGGGTACTCCACTCCATTTGAATTTTTTAAAAAAGATTTTATTTATTTATTCATGAGAGACAGAGAGAGAGAGAGAGAGAGGCAGAGACATAGGCAGTGGAAGAAGCAGTCTCCTTGAGGGGAGTCCAATGTGGAACTCCATCCTGGGACTCCCAGACCACGTCTTGAGCTGAATCAACCACTGAGCCACCCAGGCATCCCCACTCTGTTTGAATTTTAAACTTTAAGTATGAATGCAGATAATAGACTTGTTGAGAAAATTAAGTGAGACAGTGGAATCACATGTGTAGGAATAAAGGCAGTAAGAAATGCCATTAGAGCCAGATTCTGACATGTATACTACAGAAAAATATATTTTAGGCCTTATTCTGTGAGCAACAGGGAATCATTACAAGTCACTTTTTGCAAGGAAGTGATAGCATCTAACCTGAATTTTTTGAGCTTGAGTAATAAAGGCTGAGTGTTAGAATGGAGAACCCAGGTGTATCAGAAGCCAGGAGAGCAGCTGCAAGGTTACTGCAATTGTCCAAATGAGAGGTGATTATGCCCAGAGCTGGGGCAGTGGTGAAAGGCTGGATATAAGATGTTGGGGAACAGTAAATGGTAGAGGGAGGTGTACAGTGATCCTCTATCATGAGTAGAGAAGGATGGTCCTATTAGCCAAGTACCCAGGAGGAAGGGCAGGTTCGGGGAGAGGATAATGAGTACCTCTGGACATACAGAGCTCCCAGGGCCCAAACATTTTGACCTGGAACTTAAGAGGGGAGTCAAGTCTGGAAATGGAGCTTTGGATTTCAACCACAGACAAGTAACCACTAGTCAAGTTACTAGTTAAGTGTGAAGGCAGACATTCAAGAAAGCAAAAATTTATTTCTCATGCAATTCTTCTCCGGAGTTTACTGGAAGAGTCTCCAGTAAAAGAAAGTTAAACCTACAAAGGGGGGGGGGGGGGCTGGGGGATTTGAATTCTAAGAAAAAGAGAATGAATCCTAAGAGAGCTGAAAAGACAGTTCTCAGAATTAAGAAGAGAGGAGCCCCAAGGACACAGTCATGCAAGGGACTTGGAGAGGAGCTGGCCCAGGGGATGTAGGAGCCGGGAGGGAGCCAGGAAGGAAGGAGTCTCAATAACTGGGGGGAAAAATGCATGGATTGAGTATCTAATGAGTGTGCCAAATTGAGAGGAGATACAAAGCTCTACTAAAGTTCTTAGAAAAAAATGATTGATAGGTACACAGAATATCAAGCCCACAATGAAACCAGGCAATTACTACCACCTGGAAAAACATAAGGTTGTAAAATCCAGGATATGCAATCATAATATACACCATTTCTCCACTATAAACAGTATATTGCTAGTCATAATAAAACTGAATTTTGATTTAAACTGTGATATAGATATACTGGTAAAGATAGAGGGAGAGAGATAAGTGAGCCCTTATAGCAATGTGGAGTAAGGCTTTAAGTAAGTCAGAGCCTCAGCTTTTAAGGGAGGTCCCTGGGGAGAGGACGCAGCTCAGGAGAAAGGGTTGGAAGCCTGGCATTTTTCTTTAGAAGCCTTGTAGCACTCTTCAGCTTTCCAGTATTATGAACATTGCCTTGGACATGTACTATTTTGCTAAAAATGAGAACTGTAAACAGCAACAGAGCCAGCAGACAAGGGCTGGGAGCAGTGTGTGGCGTTCAAGGGTCACTGGTGGCCTTGAGAAAGGTGCACAGCGTGCTGACAACAGAAGCCAGACCGCAGGAGGGAGAGTTGGAGCCGCTGGGCCTCATTCTGAGTGGGCAGATTTGAGTCTAGATATGGGGTCATTCAATCTGACAGGTAATGTTTCAGGAGCCCTGCTTGATTTTCTCCGTTTTCCTTTCCTTCAGTGTATGTTTCAGGGCTCTTAGTCTATGGATCTGCTATTGAAAAGCCTCTAAGCTATACCTGGAAAGGAAGAACTTTAAATCCTTTGAAACAAGAGGAGGACAAAAGGAAGCAGGCCAAATACATCAGCAAGGACATTGCCGACAATTCTGGATAGTTCTGAAGAGCCTTTCATGTACTTTCGGCTGGATCTTCTGTGCTCTTCACTTTGGTGTGATATAGTGTGTGTGCTTGCATGAATACACGCATGTACACACATATGTGTGTTATTTGCTCTCATGAACCCAGTGGCATTGCAGTGGCTACAGCAGCCCCAGAGTGGTGACAACTAATTATGAAACACCAGGTCTGATATGTTCCTTTTATCGCATCTTGCAGAAGCCTTGCATTCCCGCAAAATCCCCCAGTGGCCCTTGGTAATCCTGGAAAGGAAGTGTCAATCTGGAAACAGCTGTTCTTGAGATAGTGGGTTGACATCCTAATGAGCATGTTATGAGCAACAGAGGAAACCCAAGGCTAATGGGACTGTGATGCAAATATTTTTTCTAGACAATTAGACTTCTACAAGAAAGCCTATATTCTCTAGCAAGGCTGAGAGGAGTCATTGACCTATAGATGTCAAGTCCCCTAGCCCTGTGGGATGTTGGACATTTTCCTTGGCTCTCTCCTGGGAGGTGGCTCTGGCAAGGGAGTCCAAAGTCACTTTGCTCAGAAGCCCCGCCAGGGAAACCCAGCTAGAGAGCAGAAGAAGCCAAGTACAGGTGTGTCCCCAGGGCTCCATGCCCGTGTAGGCTGCAGAGCTCAGGACCAGGTAGCTCCTGCATTTTGGGAGCAGGCAGGAGGAATGGCCCCAGATTGATGAAGTGAATGCTGTGCTTTGGCAGAACCAAAACCTCTGCTAATTCCAAGGAGAAGGTTGAGTAGGAGTAGAGAGAGAGAATGCTTAGGGGTAGAGAAACAGAAAGTGACTTATTGCAGTTCAGGGGTTGAAACAGATGCCTTTTCTAGGGGAAGGCAAATGGAAAACGAGGACTAACTCATGACTACCTCCTTTGCAACAGGCATGGCCCTGGGCAGTTGCTCTAAATTACCTCTTTTAGATCTTCACTATGATCCTGTAAGCTGGGTAGCATTAGCTACACTTTATTGATAAGGAAATCAAAGCTCAGAGAGATTAAATGCTTGCTGAGAGTCATGCAAGTCAGACGTTGTGCTGAACTGGGATGGAGACCCAAGCCCATGTGACTTTAAAGCCCATTTCCAATATTCTTTAGGGATGTGCACATGGAAACACATCAGAGCATTCTGTCCTCAACAAAGCCTGCCCTCAGAGGAAACTATTTTATGAAAGCCTAAACAATGGGGAAGGGAAGCCTTTCTGGGGAGTGTCCCTGGGGGAGGGAAATACTCAACCTCAGCTGGTTCTACCTTTCCTTGTGGGGGAAGGGAAATGCCAATTCCATCCCCTCCACCTATCCTGTCTCACCTCAGGGAGAAAAGCACCCTGAGAAACTCTGGTGTAGTTCATATCCTAAGGGCACAGATTCACCAAAAGCTCAAGAACTAGCATACGACTATACAATGCCTTTCCTCCTCCCATACCTTACTACCACATTCCTAAAGGCCTATTTCCCATAGTTCCTTTCATACAGTACATCATGTCTACTTTGAAATTACAAGGCATAATAAGAGGCAAAAAACACAGTTTGAGGAAACTGAACAAGCATCAGAATGAGTAAGACATGGCAGGATTGTTGGAATTATTAGACCAGGAACTAAAAACTTAACTAAGAGTTATATCCTAAGAGATTTAATGGAAAACGTTGGCAATATGGAAGAACAGATAGATAAATAAGGTAAACAGAGAGATGGAAATTCTAAGGATCAAAAAGAAACTCTAGAGATCAAGAATTGTAAGAGAAGAGTGCCTTGACATGTTTATTAGTAGACTGGACACAGATGAAGAAAGAATTTCTGAGCTTGATGACATGCCAATAGAAACTCCTAAAATTGAAAAGGAAAAGGAAAAAAAGACTGAAAAAAACAAAATAGAATACCCAAGTACTGCAAGACAACTATAAAATGTATAAATATGCATAATGGGAATAGAAGGAGAAGAAAGGAACAGGAGCAATATTTGAAGAAAAAGTGACTGAAAATTTCCCCAAGTTTACTGTCAAGCACAAAACCACAGATCCAGAAAGCTCAAAGAACACCAAACCAGATAAATGCCCCTCCCAAAACAAAAACAAAAACAATCCACAAAAATCCAAAACATAAAAACCCTCCATGATGCTTCTAGGCATATCATGGCAAACTTCAAAAGATGGAAGATAAAGAAAAAGTTTTGAAAGAAACAAGGGGAAAAAAAAACACCTTACCTATTATAAAGCAAAGGTAAGAATTATATTCAGTTTTCCCTCAGAAGCAAGTAGAAGGTACAGTGAAATATTTTTTTTAAAGTACACCAACCTGGGATTCTGTATGCTGGGAAATTATCCTTCAAAATTGAAGGAAAAATAAAGATTTTATCAGACAAAAGAAAATTAAGGAAATTTGTTGCCAGGAGACCTGCCATGTGAGAAATGTTAAAACAAGTTCTTCAGAGAAAAGGAAAATTATATAGACTGGAAATTTGGATCTATGTAAAGAAAGGAAGAACATCAGAGAATGAATAAATGATAATAAAATAAAATTTTACTTATTCCTTTTTTAAAAGATTTTATTTATTTATTCATGAGAGGCACAGAGAGAAAGAGAGGCAGAGACATGGGCAGAGGGAGAAGCAGGCTCCTCACAGGGAGCCCGATGTGGGACTCGATCCTGGGTCTCTAGGGTCACGCCCTGGGCTGAAGGCAGTCCTAAACCGCTAAGCCACCGGGCCACCCAATTTTACTCATTCTTAAGTGATGTAACAGTTAATAGTTTGTTCAAATTAGTAATAGTAACAATGTATTTGATCATGTATGTTCATGTACATATACATATACATACATGTATATGTAAGTATATATTAAGTATAAGTGTAAAAAAATGACAACAATGATACAGGGAACAGAGGGGAGGAAGAATTAGGAATATTTTGTGAGATAAGGTACTTGCACTTCCTATATGAGGTGGTATAGTGTTATTTGAAAGTGGACTTGGATTAATTGTGAATGTATATTACAAACTCTAGAGAAACCACTAAAAAAGTAAAAAAAAATGTATAATTAATATACTAAGAAAGGAGAGATAATGGAATTATATAAAAGTACTCAATGAAAATCACAAAAGACAGAAAAGTGTAGAAGACAAATTAAGAACAGAGAACAAAGATAGCAAATAGGACATAGTAACAACTATAGTAAATGTTAATGTAACAATATCAACGGTCACTTTAAATGTCAGTGATCTAAATAAACTATTAAAAGACAGAGATTGTCAGAGTGGATGAAAACACAGGACCCAACTATAGGTTTTCTATAAGAAACCCACAGACACATATAGATAGAAAGCAAAGAGATGGAGAAAGATATACCGTGGTAACAACACTAGTCAAAAGAAAGTGGGAGTAGCTATATTAATTTCAGACTCAGAAGACTTCAAGTAAAAGTACCAGGAATAAAACAGGCATTAAATAATGATAAATGGGTCAATTCTCTAAGAAGACATAACAATTCTTAACATATATGCCCCTAATAACAGAGTGTCAAAATATGTGAAGCAAAAACTGATTGAACTGCAAGAAGAAAAAGATAAATCCACTATTATAGGTGGACATGTCAATACCTCATTATCAGAAATGGATAGATCTAGCATGTATAAATGCAGTAAGGATATAGTTGAACTCCAAAACACCATCAATCAACTGGATAAGATATATGTCTATAGACTATTTCTCCCAACAACAGCAGAATACACATTCCTCTGAAGTTCATGTGGACCATTCACCAAGATAAGCCATTTTCTTGGACATAAAACACACTTTAGCAAATGTAAAAGATTAAAAAATCATACAATGTCTTCTCTCAGACCACAATGGAATTAAACTAGAAATCAATAACAAAAAAGAGGGCAGCCCGGGTGGCTTAGGTTTAGCGCCGCCTTCAGCCCAGGGCCTGATCCTGAAGACCGAGGATTGAGTCCCATGTCAGGCTCCCTGCATGGAGCCTGCTTCTCCCTCTGCCTGTGTCTCTGCCCCCGCCCTCTCTGTGTGTGTGTGTGTGTCTCTCATGAATAAATAAATAAATAAAGTCTTAAAAAAAACAAAAAAGATACATAATATTTGGATATTAAACATTATAGTTCTATATAACACAGAGATCAAAGAAAAAAATCTAAAGAGAGGGGATCCCTGGGTGGCTCAGCGGTTTAGTGCCTGCTTTCGGCCCAGGGCCTGATTCTAGAGTCCCGGGATTGAGTCCCACATCGGGCTCCCTTCATGGAGCTTGCTTCTCCCTCTGCCTGTGTCTCTGCCTCTCTCTCTCTGTATCTCTCATAGGTAAATAAATAAAATCTTAAAAAAAAAAAAACTAAAAAAAAAAAAGAAAAAATCTAAAGAGAAATTAAAAATTTTTGAACTAAATGAAACTGAAAATACAACTTATCAAGATTTATGGAGCACAGTGAAAAAAGTGCTTTGTGGGAAATTTATAGTATTGAATGCATAAATTAGAAAAGAAAGCAAGAAAGATCTAAAAATCAGTAATATAATAGCTTCCCATTAAGGAAAGTAGAAAAAAGAAGAGCAAATTAAATCTAAAGGAAATAGAAAAAAAAAAAAATTAGAGCAAAAATCAATAAAATTAAAAACAGGAAATCAATAGAGAAAATCAATCAAACCAAAAGCTGGTTCTTTGAAAAGATCAATAAAAGCAATAAGCATTTAGCCAGGATAAATTAAAAAAGAGAAGACACAAATTACTAACATCAGAGACATCCATTGAACATTAAAAGGATAATAAAGGAACAGTATGGACAACTCTGTGCCCACAGATTTGATAACCTAGATGAAATGGATCCATTCTTTGAAAAACACTCTTCCAAAACTCACACAAGAAGAAACAGAATCAATAACTGATAACCTTGCAAAACAGAAAGCACTAAGCCCAGATAGGTACACTAATAAATTCTATCAAACATTTATGGAAGGGGATCCTGGGTGGCTCAGTGGTTGACCATCTGCCTTTGGCTCAGGGCATGATCCTGGGGTCCTGGGATGGAGTCCCACATTGGGCTCCCTGCAGGGGGCCTGCTCCTCGCTCTGCTTATGTCTCTGCTTCTCTCTCTGTGTCTCTCATCAATAAATAAATAAAGTTTAAAAAAATTTATGGAAGAAATTATATAAATCTTCTACAATATTTTCCAGAAGTTAGAAGCAAATATTTCTTAATTAGTTTTATGAGACCAGCATTACTCTAATATCAAAACCAGACAAACACCTTACTAGAAAACTACAGATTGACATATGTCATGAACACAGATTCAAGAATTCTCAACAAAATATTAGCAAATTGAGTGCAACAATGTATAAAAAGTATTATATACACCATGATTAACTGGGATTTATCCCAGGTATACAATGGTGCTTCAACATTAAAAATTAACTAATGTAACAAAAATGCAATGTATAAAATGCTAAAGAAGAAAAATTACATAATCATATCAATAGATGCAGAGAAAACATTTGACAAAATTCAACTTCTGTTCAGGACAAAATCTCTCAATGAACTAGGAATAGAGGGGGAACTTTCCCAACTTGAGAAACAATACCCTCAAAAAGCCTTCAGCTAACACTGTACTTCATGGTGGGAAACTTGAAGTTTTCCCACTAAAATCAGGAACAGGGCAATGTCTTTCTCATCACTGCTTTTCAATATCATAAGTCCTACCTAGTGCAATAAGACAAGAAAAAGAAGTAAAATTGCAGACTGGGAAAGAACATAAAACATACAAAACTGTCTTTGTTCACAGATGATATGATTATTCATGAAGAAAAGCTGAAAGAAAAAATATTTCTGGAACTAATAAGTGATTATAGCAAGGTTACAGAATACAAGGTTAATATACAAAAGTTAATTGCTTTTTTATATACCAGCAATGAGCAAGTGGAACTGGAAATTAAAAATACGTTCCCATTTACATTAGCACTCTCCAAAGAGAAACATTTAGGTATAGTTCTAATAAAATATGTACAAAATGTATATGAGGAAAATGAGAAAACTTTGATGAAAGATACCAAAGAAGAACTAAATAATCAGAGAAATATTCCACGTCCACGGACAGGAAGACTTGATATTGTCTAAATGACAGGTTTCCCCAAATTGATCTATAGATTAACACAATCTCAATCAAAATCCCAGCAAGTTATTTTGCAGATATCAACAAACTGATTCTGAAATTTATATGGAGAGGCAAAAGATCCAGATTAATTGATTCAATATTGATGGGAAAAAAGTCGGAGAGCTGACACCATCCAACTTCAAGACTTACTAAAGCTACTTTAAGTAAGAGAGTATGGTATTGGTGCGAGAGTAGACAAATAGATCACTGAAATAGAATAGAGAGCCCAGAAATAGATCTACATAAATATAGTCATCTGATCTTTGGCAAAGGATCAAAGGTAGTACAATGGAGCAAAGACAATCTTTTCAACAAATGGTGCTGGAAAAACTGAACATTCACATGCAAAAAAAAAAAAAAAAGAATGTAGACATGGACTTTATACCCTTTACAAATATTAACACAAAATGGGTTGCAGACTTAAGTGTAAACTACAAAACTATAAAACTCCTAGAAGATAGTATAGCTATCTTGGATAGCTTGGATATGGTGATATCTTTTAAGATATAACACCAAGGCAAGATCCATGAAAGAAATGATTGATAAGGTGGGCTTCACTGAAATGAAAAACTGCTTTGGAAAAAACTGCCAAGCGAATGAGAAGAGCCATAGACTGGGAGAAAATATTTGTAAAAGATATACCTGACAAATGGCTGATATCCCAGATATACAAAGAACTCAAAACCCAACAAGAAGTAAATAAACAACCAGATGAAGAAGTGAACAAATGACCTTAACAGACACCTCACCAAAGAAGATATATAGATGGAGAGCAGCCTGGATGGCTCAGCAGTTTAGAGCTGCTGCCTTCAGCCCAGGGTGTGATCCTGGAGTCCTGGGATCGAGTCCCACATCAGGCTCCTTGCATGGAGCCTGCTTCTCCTTCTGCCTGTGTCTCTGCTTCTCTCTCTCTCTCTCTCTGTGTCTCTCATGAGTAAATAAATAAAATCTTAAAAAAATATATAGATGGAAAGTAAACATGTAGAGTTGTTGAACATCATAAATCATTAAGGAATTACAATTTAAGACAATAATGTGGTATCACTACACACTTGTTAGAATAGCCCAAATCCAAAACACTGAAAACACCAAATGACGGCAAGGATGTGGAGCAGCAGGAGCAGTGGTGGGAATGCAAAATGGCAATGACCAATTTGGAAAATAGTTTGGTGGTATCTTGCAAAACTAAACATCTACCATACAATCCAGCAATTGAGCTCCTTGGTATTTACTTAAAAAAATTGAAATCTATGTCCACACAAAAACCTGCACATAGACGTTTATAATCGTTTACTCATAATTGCTAAAGCATGGAAGCAACCAAGATGTTTTCAGTAGGCTAATGAATAAATAAACTTTGGCACATCTGAACAATGGCCTATTATCAAGCACTAAAAAGAAATATGAGCTATGAAGCTATGAAAAGACATGGAGGAAACTTACTTGCATATCATTAAATGAAAGAAACCAATCTGAAAGGGCTACATACTGTATAAGTCTAATTACATGGTGTTCTGGCAAAGGCAAAATAATAAAGGAGACAGTAAAAAGATCAGTGGTCGCTAGACATTAGAGAGGGGGAAGGATGAAGAGGTAGAGCACAGTGGATTTTTAGGGCAGTGAGACCATCTTATGTGATTCTATAACACAAATAGTGAACCCTAATGTAAACTACGGACTTTGAGTGATAATGATGTGTCGATATAGGCTCACTGATTACAGTAAATATATCATTCTAGTGTGGGATGTCCTTAGTGAGAGAGGCTGTGAGTGTGTGGGAACAGAAGTATATAGGAAATCTCTGTACTTTGCTCAATTTTGCTGTGAACCTCTAACTAGCCTAAAAATATTAATAAATAATAATTAGTAATTAATAAAATAGAGTGTAAAGAGGTTGATCTGGAGATGATAAACTAGGATGAACTAGAGGAGAAATAGTGGATCCAGGAGAATAATGAGATAGTTGGTCCAAGTAGAGGGGTAACAAGGTCCTAAACTGGGGCGATGAAATTACCGGTTGTATTTACAGAAAAGGAGGGAAGTACGAGACTGCACTTTCCTCCAGGGGACAGTGTATCTGGAAGTTTCCAAACAAGATGATAATGGTAAAAGTATTGGAAAACAGTTGGGGGGGGGGGAGGGCGGAGGAGGGCAAATAAGGAGAGAAGAGGACTACATTAACGACTTTGTAGTATTTCTGTTTTTTTTTTTTTTTTTTTTGAAGATCTTATTTATTTATTCATGAGAGAGAGAGAGAGAGAGAGAGACAGGCAGAGGGAGAAGCAGGCTCCATGTAGGGAGCCCGAGGTGGGACTCGATCCCAGGTCTCCAGGATCAGGCCGTGGGCTGAAGGCGGCGCTAAACGGCTGAGCCACCAGGGCTGCCCAACTTTGTAGTATTTAAATAAAACAACTTCCTAATTATTTTTTCCCTGAGGTGACCAAGCACACACCAACCCTTTGGTATGCCACAGACTGCCCCTACCCAAGACCCTAAGCCACCTACCACCAGCCACCACCAAGGCAGACCATGGTGGTTGGCCAGAGGGTATCAGCTTTCAAAGAAACTTCCCATCCTGCTGCTCAATCTCTATACTTAAGGCTATAGTGATGTGGGCCATGAACCTTCCACCACTGGAAACATCACTCACCCTTCTTAACACATTCCTCCTGAAGGCAAAACTTCTTGACCCTCCGGTCAGAATGAATGTGAGGTACTGGGATCCTGCAAACAGCCTGCAAAGGGCGATCCCCTCTGGGAATCCTGCCAGTGTAATGTTGCCTCAACTAGATGACAGATTATAAATTAATAAAGAAAAAAAAAAAAGCCCCAGACTCTAACGTCTGCCAAAACACACGATTCCCCATAAGGTTCCTGAAAGGGACTTAGTGATGTATAGTCAAAGAGCCAACCCCCTACAGCCTTTTCCAGATTCGAGACGCAGACGGGCTAGTCCTCCAAATGTACCACCGCCGCCTTTCCCAGGGGGGCGCCAGTTGTTGTTCTTGGAAGGAGAATACCTTTCTTTCAGCTGTATTACCCCCTGCATGCTTCACATAGTCTGTAGTTCCCTAAGCCCCCATCAATAATACAACACAGACAGACCAGCCACCAACAGAAAACCCCGAGAAGAGAGTAAGGATGACTGTGGTTGGCCTGGGGCAGAAACGATGCTTAGGATGCTATGGATGCCAGGGGTTTTCAAAGATTGTGTTTCTAAAATCGTTGCAGGAACAGAAGTATCCTTATCAGCTGCCGCTTCTTTAAAAACCAGTCACTCAAACAGCCTCATCCCATAAAATTCCTGAGGAAGCACTGGTGACCCAATCCCTAGGAAAGTGGCCAGGATCCAGGGGCTGGCGCTGTGTGCAGAGTGATATTCTCTTTCTACCCCACCCTCAGCATTTTCCATAGGAAAAATACAGTATGTTGACCCACCCTCCCCTTTGTCTTCTGGAATGCTCACTTCACCTCACAAACAGATCTGAGTCTTCCAGGGAATACCTACTGAAGCTGCTTTTGTCTCTTTGGGCAAATGTTTTCTAGTTCTTCATCCCATTCATTCAGAGTCCTGGATACTATTTGTTCTTTGAAGCCATTTCTCTGCTATGTCATCTGTACAGACCAATCCGCACCACTCAGGCACTTGGCAACTTTATGGTTTTCTAGCCCCCCCCCCCCCCCCACCAAGGCACATAAGCATAAATAAAGACCGTGTGTGAGAACTGGACAGTTGTGGAATAGAATCCTATTCAGTAATGGGGGCAGAGTCGTAAAGACTTGGGGGGTGGCAGAGGAGGCTCTATTATGCAGAATAAGTGAAAGCCTTTACTTACAAACACGTCCATGAGCAGGTGTTCCAGTGTCACTTCAAAGTCTTCCAGTTTGGCAGCTAAAGTCATAATGAACGCCCCGGTTTGCGATGAAGCCCCGCTGACAGCCCAAACCTGCAAGCTCCTCGGCTCAGAGAACACGGCTGGTGTCAGATTTAGTCACAGGTGGGACTGGCACAGCGAGAAGCAGAATAGAACATCGCAGACTGACCTGATGGAGCTCGGTAGCCAGAAATCTTAAAGTGTTAAAGGAAAGAGCTAGATTGATGGCACTAGGGGACCAGACTGGAGGCAAAGTGATGTTACCAGGTGAAGAATCCAGCCCCTGCCTGCTCTTTACAGCTCTCTGGTCTGAGGTGCTCTGCAAAATGCAGGAAACCCCAACAGTGGGCGAAAGAAAAAGCCCCAGAGAGATGGGGAGAGGCAGCAGGGAGAGAATGGAAGAAGCCGTCTGACTCTGATATTTATAGGGCCACATGTTTTTGACTCTAGCCCATTTCTCAGTTCATTTCTGACCTTTCATAATGGCCAAGCACACTGGAGTGTATTGTAGAGCGGGGGCAGTGGGTCCCACAGAAGTTGGCTGTGACTAATGCTAGGGCAATTCACACAGACACGCCATCAATAGTTCTTTGTAAAAAGCCCATCAGACCTTGTTCTGTACACGATGACAGAAAAGCACATAGTCTTGTGAAAAACAAGGAAACGAAAGTTGTGGGGGTACTAAATTTTTCCTCGGAATATTATTAGATCCTTACACTCACCCCCATCCTCTGTCCTCCCCACCCCCTCCTCTGCAAGAGTAGATAAACATCAAGGAAAAAATATAATCTTGTGTGTCAACTCCTCAAGCTTCTGCCAGTAAAGAATATCCACTCTCTTGCGCAAATGTCATTTTTCCTTTTTGGTTTTCAAAATTTGACATTTTTTTCTTGCCTAAAAAAATTGTAAAATTGCAGTAAAATACCCATAACATAAAATCTACCATCTTCATTGCATTTTAAGTGTCAAGTTCAGTAGTGTTAAGTACATTCACATTGTTGTAGGACCAATCTCCAGTCTTATCTTGCAAAACTGAAACTCTGTGCCCATTAACAAATCGCCACCACTCCCCCACCCCCGCCGCTCTTCCCAGCCTGGTACCCACCATTCCACTTTACATCTCTATGGATTTGACTACTCTCGCACCTCGTGTAAGTGAAATTATACAGTATTTTTTTTTTTTTACCAAGTTCTTTTGTGTCTGGCTTATTTCACTTAGCTTGTCTTCAAGATTCATCTATGTTACAGCATATGTCAGAATTTCCTTCCCTTATAAGGCTGAAATTTTATATCCTAAGAAAGACCCCTGCTTTGGACAATTTTTCAGGCCTGAGAAAATCTCTCAGGAACACTTGGCTGTCAAGTTTTTAGTGGTCATTCTTGCTGTGATGGTCCTAACTAAAACAGCCTCGGTCTACAAGCGAGTTCTGTCCTGTTCCCTAAACAATTTCCAAGCTGAATGATCCATGAAAAGTCTAGTCTCTGACTCCAAATAGGGTGTGACCACTTCACAGTCAATATTGATGCCGAAGAATAAGGTGCCCCACGTGAAGCTGAGGAAATCTAAAAAGTCTGTTCTGTGATAAAACTTCTCCCCTTCTCATCAGAGCTCTCTAAAGTGGAAACAGCTGAAACTCTCCAATTTAGTATCTTTCCATGAATTTTCATTTTCCCAAAGGAGATACAGACCCACTTAATTCAGCATTTAACATTTAAACAAAGCAACCATAAAGTAAAGGACAAAGAAAAAAATTGATAAAAAGCATCATATTATTCCTAAAGCGGATTTGGAATCTGTCAGAGTAGTTTAGCTTGACAGTTGGTCATAAATTGTACATAAATGTTCTTTGAGTTATGGTTTCGGTTCTGTTTTGGGGCCTCTGGTAGGGAAATTAGAGTGGTTTCATGACAAGCATCTCTGTTTAGGCAAAGGCATCAAGGAGGGGTGGTGATGCTGTGATGAATGGCTCCAATACCCAAGAATGTACAGAAAATATATTTTCTGGCTGGGTGAACTCATATTCACAGCACTTCCTATCAGCGAATGCGTTTGCCATGTCGGCAACTGGTGCAATGGCTAGAGCAAACTATGTCAGCAATAGAGACTCAGCATTAAGTCAATTTCTTGCCTTGCAGTTGCCATGTTTTGTTGAAACTATGGCTGTCCAGAAGATACTCAAAAAGCCTTCTCTCACTAGGTAAGAAGAGAGTGTTGGGTGAACAAAAACTGGCCGTATGATCAGATTAATGGGGTTGAGGGGTGTGTACATAGATGCAGCTCTGTTCTCAGCTCCCAGCAACCTCAGGAGAGTTTTCAAAAGCAGGTTTTGAAACCCCCTCTCTTTAGGAACTAAATTTGGACCAAGTATTTCAAATGTCTGGAATTTTGCAAAAAGTATACTTTTTTTCTTTCACTAATTTTCTTCCTGGGATGGACAAAGAATTGACCAATGGAGAACAGTTAATATTTTTCATTTAAGGCAGGCAGTCTCCCAGCCCCAACAGTGAGTTTACATGGCCTTAAGGAGCCGGCAGTGGCTTCTGCAGAATACAAACAGCAAACTTCAGGCACAAGAAATTGTGCATAATTTGAGCCATGTGAGTGGTTGTTAGTCTTCTTGAACTAGGGATCTGAGGAGGATGTGTTAAGAATATCCTACTTTTAGAAACCAAACGACTTTAACAGTTTCTAAAGGGGAGAAATTGACCAGAAGGGAGTTAGCAAGAAGAGAAGGAAATTGGTAGTGGGTTGTGCATGTCACCCATAAGAGACATTTACTATGAGTTTGACGTTAGTGGATGATTGAGCCATGTGGAGTAAGTGGGTACCCTGGAGGCAGCAAGACCACACCAGTCTTAAGGCAGGGAAACTGCCACTTCAGTAGTATCAGGCATTTAATCGAAGCTTCTGGGCCCCCTGAGAAGGATCTGACATGCCTCACCATGCTGGGGCTCCCCAGTGAGAACAATGAGTCAGCAATATACCTGATACAGGAGGTAAATGCTAGAATTTGTTCTGCAACTTGAATTGTAACACTGGTGTGTACGGTTTTAAATTTTGAGTTTCTTCCTGCTTAAATCTTGGATGACCATCTTTTTCTTCCTTGTCTATGAAAAATCCCCCCAGCAGACTCAACATTTTGGTGATAGAACTCAATAAAAGGAAAATCTTTGGAAAGTGGAGATTTGGCTGGATTCCCTTTATAGCCATCCAGACAGTCTCCCTCAGTCTCCCCAGGGGAGTTGTGGGCAAACCAACCTTCTAGAAAGTGCCGTGTTTTCTGCAGCCCTGAAAATGAATTGGCTGTTTCAAAAGCATGAGTCTTTATGGAGGTAAGGTCTGTGGTTCAACTAGATCACAATCCAGTTCATAGCAAAGAATTTCTATTAAGCAGGATGATGAGCAAGCCCAAGGCAGTAGGCAATTGAATAGGCAAAAGTGTTTTCCTGGAAAGGTCTCTCTCTCCATCCTAGAGCAGTGGCTTTCTATTCAGTAAAACCATTTATTTAAAGGTCAGGTACAAAGCAGTGGATCAGACCACCATCCGGTCAATTAGAATAGGTCATTGAGATAACCTAGCAACCATTTTAGTGTCTTGACTGGTGAATCTAAGCAGAAATTTGATCCAATGGTGAAATAATTACTGAGATTTTTAAAAAAGCGAAATCACTGACTTTTATTTTGATCACTCAATTACGTCCCACAGACCCAGTTTATAGTACAAAAAAATCCCTTAACAATATGTTGTGAAAGCAACTAATATTAGCGTCCTATCGATGAACTTGTCTGTCAAGCTTCTGCCTCACCTTAAAACCAGAAAGGGAGGATTTTTATTAAAGGAATCCTGCTTGTTTAAGCAAACCAGGCTCTTCTGATGGCCCTACAGACAGCTGCCTGTCTGGGTCTAATCATAAGGGCTCGTCTGTCTGCCCTAGCCATCTCTCAGACGACAGTCACCGTAATTTAAAGGTTTGTGTCTATAGGGCCCCTGGCAGGCTGGCACAGCAGTGGATCAGGGCCATGGTATCAACAGCCATGCTCTCCGTGTCTGCTCATCCTTCCTGTAACACAACCAACCTTGTCTTCCCTGCTCACAGTGCCTTTTCAATTTTGCCTCTCTGACAAGTACAAAGGCTCTATTCCTCTCTAGCTGTCCCCCGCCCCACTCCGCCTGTCTCTCCCACCCGCAGCCCCTGCCCAGTCACAAGGATGAATTTCAAGACTTTCAAAACTAACAGGCAGTGAAATTCGTGTCAGGCACACGCAGTAGTGCCCTGGGCTCATGATGGAGAGAAACACATAATAACTTGCCTGATCTCTCAATCTTGCCACCTGTCACGTGCTCTTCTACTTGGAGTGAAAGAGGCTTGTGGGGGTTCTGAAGCCAGCACCAGTGGGGCATGCTGGGGATAGGCCAAGAGCAAGCACCTCAGCTCTACCACCTGTTTTCTAAGCCACCCCACTTTCCAGAGTTCAAATGCAGAGTTTGGAAACACAGATCCTTACCACAGTCTCCCAAATCTTTTACGGGTGTTTTTGATGACTCTTTCTCATCTGTAAAAGTTGCATGGGATTTAAAGATTTCTGTGCCTTCCAGGGTTGCTTGGTGAGCAAACGTGATAAAGGTAAAGTGCTTGGAGCTAGTCCAAAACAAGAAGCTATGCACACAGGAACTACATGGTGGTAACTAGTGGCTGGGGACTGAATGTTTATGCACCCCCCAAAACTCACAGGTAGGAAACCTAATCCCCAATGTGATGGTATTTCTAGGTGGAACCTCTGGGAGGTGATGAGATCATGAAAGGGGGAGCCCTCATGAATGTAGTTAGTACCTTTATACAAAAGGTCCCAAGGAGCTCCCTCACCCCCTCCTTCTGCCATGTGAGGTCATAGCTAGAAGATGGTTGCTTATGAACGAAGTGATAAGACTATGAAGCAGGCAGTGAGTCGCTACTAGACACCAAATGGGCCAGCACTTGATCTTGGACTTTCCAACCTTCAGATGTAGGAGAAGCAAATTTCTGTTGCTTGTAAGCCACCGGTTTATGGTGTATTGTTATAGCAGCCTGAACAGACTAAGACACTACTGTTACATATGTTCCTCTTTGGGGACCTTTGAGTGACAAGTTGGCTCAGTTATGTCATGGCCCAAATGAGAGAGTCTACTGGTGGTAAAAGAACACTCCAGGGAGAACCACCATCCATTTTAAGTCACTCTGACTTGGATTGGGTTACCTGTCCCCAGAACCCTTCCTCATCTTGCTTAGAATGATCAATGACTCTTAATCCTTTCAGAGTCAATGGGCCTGTGTTATAATGAATCTTTTATAATGTCCCTTACTGTCTTCGAGTGAAATCATGGATAATACAACCTGTGTACACATCTTATTTTAAAAATATCAACACAACCCTCTGCTATGCAAATAAGCAATAAAGTGAAAGTAATCTATAATGAGAGAATACATATCAGTATACATAAATGTCTTTGTATAATGCAAGTAGACCAGAAAACATGGTGAACTGGTCACTTAATCACTGTGAAATCAGCCTGCCTCCCCCACCCATCCTCTCTCATCTGTTATTGGGGGACAGCCTCCCTGGGCTTGACCAGTAGTAAAAGGAGAGCGGAGAATCTGAAATGGAAGGAAATATGGCTGTTTGTGTTTGGGCAGAATTGAATATGGTGTTTGAAACCCATGGACATTCTGACCCGTCTTAGTCACTTGGTAGCCTATTGCTCCAGACCAAATCAAGAGTGATTTGAGAGGCTGTAATAATTACCAGACAGGCCTGGAAGGCACCTGAATATCTACTCATCTCCAGTATATTCTTGAGATACTATGTCCTTGAACAGCAAGAGCTATCTAGTATAACTTGAATATTTTTCCATTTGGACTCTACAGTCTTCCACTAAGGACAGGCCAGGAGGCTATGGCACTTGATCTTGACTTCTCATTTTGACTCTTCCCAGGTGCTCATCAAAATACCAATGTTGTATTATGCATGCCCTAGCCTTACTCGTCAAGCTACAGAGGAGATAGCCAGGCACAGTCAGTCATTGGTGGCAGGCTGGCATCACATGAGTGAGGCTAAGAGTTCATGGGTGATCAAACTCCCGAGAGACTATCTCCTAGCTGATGCTCCCACTATTCCTCTGGCAGGGCCCTGCATTTTCCATACATGACCTCCAGACTTCGAAGAGTATTCTGGGTACAGCTGGCTAAAGAATTACAGTGGGAAGATCACTTGACTTTTAACCCTTGTGTGATTGATATGATCCCATCACAAAGAAAAATGGAGCTTCCACAAAACAACAAGATAAATATATTTGATAGAGGTACTCTGAAGGGGTACAGATCCTGGGCTTTGGATGGCTTCTACCCCCATCTCACAGCCCTAATCAATGAGAAAAACCTAAGCTTCAGGTACAATTCACAGAGAGTTAACCCGGATGGGAGAGGGATATGAACTGTCTTGACGTTTCTCACAATGGCAGTACTGCTTTGGAGGCCAGGCCTTAACATCATTACTCAGGCTGTTCTTTAAAGGCAAGAGGGCTCATCTCATCATAGGTTCTCCGACATTTCCACAACAACTACAGTTCCTGGGGTGATTTAATAGTAAGGAGATGAGCCTGCTAAGGCAGGTGCATGGAGGAGCTCTTCATTGATCCTTCTGAGTCTTAAAATGGAGGCCAAAGCATTCAGGTGTCTTAGAGTTCTGCTTCTCTTCTGAATCCCATGTCATGCCACACTGCATGTTGATCAGAGTACAGTGTCATCTTTTCCAAAATATGGTAAGAGGAAAAACTCATTGGTCACATAAGACAACAGAGCATTAAAGTGTGAAAACTTTAGTAGCGGATGCTCTATTGAGTGTATTATTAATTACAATACATAACTATGAAAGTTTCTACTTGTTATGTGCCTTGTCCCAAGTTATTAGGGCTGTGTCCATAATTAATATTGTTTCTCTCACTTTTTACACAAGGACATTTGGCTTAAGATAGAAAGCAAATGACCCAAAAGCTTATTCCATGGGATTACTTTACAAACAGCTAGGATTTGCTATAACTTGGGCCTGGAAGTCACAGGCACTGTGAGGACAGGGCAGTGTGCACTTCTCTACACACAGGGAAGCTGTCCCAGGGCAGCAGAGGCAGCAGCGATGCTGGGGTCCCCAGTCTGTGACTTTAGGATCTCAGCCTCTGAGATTCAGTTTCCTGAATTGGAACTTCTCAATTCAGTTTCCTTATGGGTCTAATTCCAGGCAGAGATTAGACAAAGGTTTCTAGATGTTGGGCATTATGGCACATTACAATTTGCATATCAAGTTCAATATTGGGGGGACCACGCTAGGATTGCCAATATGCTAAGTTGGGGCATTAAAAAAATATAAACCAGTAACAAAAATGACCAAATTATCACCTGCCATCACCATGATTTTATTCAAGAAAAGACATCTCAACACACAGCAAAAATGGAAGAGATATCTCAAATTTTAAGGTGGAAAGAAGTCAGCTGGATGGTCAAGTCCCTCTGTTGTCTGTATATATTTTTTGCCATGTTACAAGGACTTTATTTCAGGCCTCTGTGGATCAGGGAGTGGGGCCTGGAACCAGATGATGAGAGTGTCCTCAGCCATAATTCAGCTCTGTCACTTTGTGATTTCATCTCTAATTTTCAGTACATCCTCATTGCTACTACAACAGATTGAAGACGCAGGAATGAACTGATGGGCCAATCACTGGAGACAGACCTGTGTTTACCCCTCGCCAGCTCTCTTAGCACTGAGAACATCAGCAAGGCCTAGAGGAAAGCCTAAATAAACACTCTGCCTTCAGCCTGAGAGGTGAAGTTCTGGAACGGGAGTTACAGGCCTCACCATGATGAAGATTCTTCTCTAAGCAAGTGCCTGAGAGGGAGCAACCTGATTTTTGTCCACAAGACCAAAGCCTTCTCTCTTGAAACTTGTTTTGTTACTGGTTTTGAATAGGTAGTATATGCAGATTATATAAAATTAAAAATTAATAGGAGAGTACAGATAAAAAGTCTCTTTTATTCCTCTGACTTAAAGCCACCCAGTTCCTAGTAGGGAAACCTCCTTTACTACTTCTGGAGATGTTCTAATCAGATTCAGGCATAAAATATTACCATTTCTGGATGTGATATGTACGTATAATATATATTACAATTGTTTACAACTGTAAATAGTACTTCATTGTCTGGAAGATTTCATTTAACCTATTCCCTATTGATGGGTAGTTGCATGGTTGCTAAGGCAACACGAAAATGGATTTTGCCCAGGTGCCAAAATATTTTTAAAGTAGGCTTCTAGAAGCAGAATTGCTGGCTCAAAAAAAATGCTGTACATTTAAAAAATATTGATATTGTGAATTTTGTTCTCTATAGAGTTTGTACCAATTTATACTCCCACAAAATAGAGTGCCCAATTCCCAATACCCTCAGCCATAGTGTGTGATAGCAAGCTTTTGAATGTTGGGCGATGTGATATGAAAATGGCATCATATTTTACTTCAAATTAAAATCTCCTTTAATAAGTGAAATATTGTTCACAAAAATTCCCTAATACTAATTCCCTTTTTTAAAAATATATATTTTTAAAGATTTTATTTATTTATTCATGAGAGACACAGGCAGAGGGAGAAGCAGGCCCCCTGCAGGAGCCTGATGTGGGACTCGATCCTGGGACTCTAGGACCATGCCCTGGGCCGAAGGCAGCTGCCCAACCCCTGAGCCACCCAGGCGTCCCACTAATTCCCTTTTGAAGGCTACACTGATCTAAATGGGTCCAGCTGTGTCTCATAAACATTCCAATAATGGGCATATACTAATGATTAGCAACAAGATGTTAGACCCATCTACCCACTGAAGTCCACATTTAAAGGCAATTTAAGAGAATCTTTATTAATGGTTCCCTTATGCATCTCTGTATTACATAGCACAAAACACACCTGTTAGGATGAATGAAAATTAAAACCACACTAAGCAAGAACAAAAGGTAATTCATCCAAATACTCCACTTTGTAAAATTTCCCTTCTGCCTTGAGAAGAGATATCAAAGCAATGAAAAGGTTGAATCTTGACAGACTTTGGACCATGACACGTGATCAAATGTGGACTGTATGAAATTGATAACACTTGTCAGCTACTCAATTTTGAATCTACCAGACTCAGAAGCTAATCTCACGGAGGATCAGCAGTGTGGGCAATAAAGGTCCTCAGCTTTTCCACTGTGTGCCAAGATATATGAGATCAACACTTCTAAGTATGGTTATACAGGTTCCCTATGACTGTGCTAAGCAGACCTGTTACCCATGACTTTTATCAGCAAGGCTGATCCTACTGCCTCACGACATTTATGATGGGCCTCTATTTTATTCTGCTGCTAATCTCTGCTTAGGTTTCCACTTATTCTCAAGGTCACAGCTGTGTTTGGAAAAATGATAATAAATATTGACCTTCAGGATACTATTTCTTGGGCATTTTTGAAAGGGACAGGGTAGACACTGTGAATATCTTGGACATGTAATAAATCATTACAGAACAGCAGCCAACAAACTAAATAATTAATTTCATTCATTTAACTTAATTTAAACATATTAAATATTTACTGAGCTTGTTTTCTATCAAATTTGCATTGAGGCTGTAGTGATTTTGCCATATGCTACCAGCCCTAAGCTATTAATCCTGTGGCTGGAAATGCTTAGATTCATGAATTGTTAGGTCATTTTATGGGACATGACCTGTACTTAGACCATTTACTTCTACTGTTGTTTGGTAATATCCTTTTTGCTCACAATGGGGTAGATGTTGTACATCCTGCTGGTGAAGCAGGTCTTTCACATCTAAAAAACTTCATTCCTAATTTCTAAGTAAGATGTTATTGCTTTCTTGCTCATCTATCATCTATTACCTATCCCTCTACCTACCCACCACCCATCTAATCTTCATTCTGCACCAGGCTCTATCTTAAATGCCTTATAAAATGAACTTATTTAATTCTCACAGAAGCCCAATTAAGTGGTTATCCCATTCCACCCCATTTCATGGATGGGGAAACTCAGGAACAGAAGGGTTAAGTTGCTCGGTCACAGTCACACAGCCAGTTCAATGGTGTGGTCTGAACACGAGCTCAAGTCTCCAGGCTCCAGAATCTGTGATTCAACCAAACATGAGGCCTGTGTGTGTAGGACATTCTAGTTTTGCAAGCAATCACTAGTCCCCTGTCACTGAGGGAAAATCCTTCTTCTGTTGGATGAAACAGAGAGAGCTCTCGTGAGGAAGCAGAGCTGGTTAAAGAGAGTGTGTGATAGTGGTGGTGGGGGGTTTACTGGAAAATATCTGGTATCCATTTACAAGATACTCTTTATAGCATCTCCATTGTGTCATGGAGAGATTCAATAATGGTACCAAAGGAATTCAGTTGAAGTGAATGTTGGAGCAAAGAACATAGAGTGATGTAATTCTTGAAGTAGGGGGAGGAGTATAATGTTCGTCTGGGACTGGAGATGAGGGAAGAGGCCCCTGGGGCCTTGGCCTCAGTTGCCCTGTCTGCCTAAGACCAGTGTGGATCCGGATCCAGTGGCTCAGGTCCAGACATTCTATTATCCATCTCCTGTGCTCTTGCTTCCACCCCTGGTTAAGAGGATTGTGGACTCCTGAGACGCCACAGATTAATTCAGGCATCTCTGTTTTGCTCTCTGCCAGTGCGTTCTTCACAGGCACGGAGGTCTGCAGGAGATGGCGTTCAGCCCTGTGGTGGGTACAGTGGTTCCACACTCCTCATGCAGGTGTTGGCTTTAACGAGGTGTTGATGGGAAAGTGGTTGAGACAGAAATGCGTGGAGTGTGAGAAAAGGGAATGGCAAGATATCTTACCAACACGCCTATATAAATACACTTCTCTGGGCTTCGGAGAAGCATGTGCCAGGCCTTCAGAGTGGAATAACTGTTTTGCTTCCTCTTAATTAAAGGAATTATATGACTCCCTTGCGAGAAAGCAAAATGACTTATCATAATTAAGCTTTTAAAATAGCAACTTGCAGTACTTTGAGAAAGTCATGGAGTATATGGAGTTACACTCGATTCCTTTTTTTTGTTTTGTTTTGTTTTGTTTTCATGCTGAAATTGGGCAATTAGAACACTTCTTCTTTCTCCAAATGGAACAGAGCTCTTTCTGTCCTTCAGATTTTTCAGAGCTGCTCCTTAAGGAAGCCTAACAGCTTCCTTAAGACGTTTTTCTAAAAGCCTTTCTTACGACGATCTTCAAAAAGCCTTGCTCTGCTGCAGCATTTCCAAAATTTCAACATTTTATTTACATATTAACTTTCCTTAAAATCCAGACTAATTGAAAGTTCTTCTGTTTATCGATTAGTTTTCTACACCCAAAGGGAAACACACCATAAGCTTCATACCCAAGCTATTTTGTTATACAAGACTTAAAATTAGAAACATTTGCAAGTAAGTTCCATATCTAGGCAGACTCCCAAAAGAAATGTGTCCATATGAGCACTAAAAGATATGCCCAGGGATTGTCATAGTAGCATTATTCATAATTGTTCCAAAATGAAAACAATTCAAATGCCCATCATAAGAAGAGAAAAATACATAGTATATTCATATTAAATGATTGTGTAATGGAATAAAATACATCAATAAAAATGAATGAACCTCAGTTGCGTTGATGAATATGGGTTTAATCTTAGGAATATATTTTTGAGTGATAGAAGCTAGATACAAAGGGTACATATAGTGTGGTTATATTTACATAAAGCTCAAAAACACAGAAAATCTTGGGGCACCTGGGTGGCTCAGTGGTTGAGCATCTGCCTTTGGCTCAGGTCGCGGTTCCGGGGTTCTGGGATAGAGTCCTGAATCGGGGTCCCCGCAGGGAGTCTGCTTCTCTCCTGCCTATGTTTCTGCCTCCCTCTTTCTGTGTCTCTCATGAATAAATAAAATCTTTTTAAAAAAAAAACACTGAAAATCTTAAGTGTAGAGATAGGACACGACTTAGACAACATTTTTAAAAAGGATACTTTTACTTGCAACATGTTGTGATGTTATCTGTCTACATGTTGAAAAGAATGTTTTCTTAATCAAAAATCTTGAAAGTATAATACTGAAGTTACTGAGGACTGAATACAAATCTATTTCTGAGGGATTTTTCTCTTTATGGGTCATTTCCACCATATATTCTATGTTATTTTGAAGAAATTCTCAAATTTGTTGTCCTGTGTGGGTACAAAAGTAATACTCCAAGGAATTGTCCTAGAATGTATGTTTACATTTATCGGAGGGCCAAATCACAAGCTTTACCCACAAGACCATGTTTTTCTTCCCCTTTCCACCT
Organism: Canis lupus familiaris; assembly: GCF_011100685.1. NCBI lineage: Eukaryota > Metazoa > Chordata > Mammalia > Carnivora > Canidae > Canis > Canis lupus. The sequence goes on along the minus strand of NC_049223.1, from coordinate 21,474,711 downwards.
CAGTTCTTGCCCACTGGCCTCCTGAATTCTCTCCCCGCCTTTCCCATCCCCCTCTTCCTCTCTGACATGTGACTGAGCTGTTCTCCCCAGTTCTAGCTTCTGCCTTCCCCCTGCATCCTCTCACAGCAGTCTGGGATTTTATCCACTCCCTTGATAATTCCTCTGGCTCCTTGGGCTACCTCATTTCTAAGTGTGCACTCCCTGCTTTGACTCCTGTCCAGCACTCTGGCCTCTGTGGCCCAGTTGCCTGGACAGCCACACACAGCTACATCTTTTGTCAAAATTACTCAATAAAACACAAAGTCAAAATAATTTCTCACTATACTAGTTAAGGCTTTCTACTTGGTGATCTGGGTTGGTGGCACCACCACTCACCCAGGTGGCTAGTCTCCCCATCTCGGGTCACCTTTAACTCCCTTCCTCCCCATTTCCAACTGGTCACCCATGTAAACTTGTAAACTGACTCTGCCTTTGACATTCCCTCTCCTCTCTGTCCCCAGGGTTGTTATCATCTTGGACCTCCATCATTTTATCGGCTGCTTTGGGCTCCGCAACTGATCTCTATGTTGCAAGGTTCTCCTCATGCTAATTCTTACTTTTGGCTACTTGACTGGGTTGAATAGTGTTCCCCCTCAAATTCACGTCCACCAGGAACCCATGCATGTGAACTCATTTGGAAAGAGTCATTGCAGACATTAGTCAAGTTAAGATGAGATCATCCCGTCTTAGGGCGAACCCTCAATCCAACCCTCAATCCAATACCATTGGTGTCCTTATCAGAAGAGGCAAATTTGACAGGGAGACATTGTCACACACAGAGAGAATACCATGTGAAGACACACACAGAGTAGAGTGTCTCCAAGCCAAGGAATGCCAAACACTGTCAGCAACCAGCAGAAGCTACAAGAAAGCCACACAGCGGGTTTTCCCTGAGAGCCTTCAGAGGGAGTGTGGCCCTGTTGATGCCTTGATTTCACATCTCCAGCTTCCACAACTGTGACAGAATAAATCTGTGTTGTTTTAAGCCAACAAGTTACACACTTTGTCATGGCAATATTGGTAAAGAAATAAAGCCACCACCAAAGTCTTCACGAAACACTGCTTTTATCTGCAATCCTTCTCTGTTCCAGGACTTTCAATGTCCCCCTCTTGTCTACTAGATTAATTTCAGTGATGCCTTTACCAGCTAGGCAGTACGCTCTGCTCCTATGACTTCATGTGAGTTCTGCTACAGCCTAACACATCCCTATGCTTCATCTCTTCCCAGCATTCACCTGCCTTTCCACTCCATGTTACACGCCTGACAGGGCTTCTCCCCTTGATGTCTTCCTGCTGAAATTGTGCTACTTTCTCAAGGTGCTCAAAGGCCAGTGTCTTCATAGAGCATTCCTCAGTTCAATGGGGTGTGTGTATTCCCTTCTTTTTAACACCCACAGTCAGCACCACTATTGTCCACTGACTTGCTGTTTTTTGGCCTGTCTTATGGTGATTTCTATATTCGAAACAAATTTACTAGGATATGTGTTTGGCATAAATATAAATAAGTGCTATTTTACTAAGTTTGGATCACTGAAACATACTTTCAAGTTTACTAACCAAATCCTGTAGGCCTCTAGACCTTTTGGGTCACCAGCTCTGATGTGTCCTGGCATACACACAAATTATGATTCACTTTTGTCAATACGTGTTGAAATAATTGAAATATTTGCTTAAGACACGATTGACTTTTACAATCTCTACTGCTCTATAATGACTGCAGTGGTTGGGAACTGTGACACTTTCTTCTGTATAAAACGCTGGGGTGAAAACTTAATGGAATATAGGAGCCACTTTTTCTGTTCTGCTAAAGCAGTGTTTACAACATATATTTATTTAATTAATTAATTAATATTAATTATTTATTGCACTTGAGCAGGGAGAGGGGCAGAGGGAAAAAGAGGATTTCAGGCAGACTCCCTCCTGAGCACAGAGCTCAACATGGGGCTCAATCTCTAGACCCCAAGATCATTACCTGAGCCAAGGTCAAGAGTTAGATGCTCAACTGACTGAGACAGCCAGGCACCCCTTCAACATATTATTAAAAAGACACAGGGCAACATGCAAAGCTGTTCTGTAACTTTTTTTTGAAAAATTCTTTTTCCCAGATCAACTGAGCCCAAAGGGCTTAATATTACCATATTTTAAGAAAACGAAAGGCAGAATTTTTCTAATACTTGTTAATGCCAAGGTAGAGGTCATTTTCAGCTTTACTGGTGTCTCCGGTGATTTTATCCCTGGCTCCAGGCTTTCTGATTCCTGACTCAAGAGAGGAAATCATTTCTGCTTGCTCAGGGCAATGATCAAGGCCCTGGCCTTGGTGCCGTCAGCTAGAATGCTTTGATGAGCAAGGTTTCAGTATCCTGCGTGGCTTTGGTCTGAAGCAGCCTAAACACTGGGGAAAGGAATGGTTTTGTGGCTGCTCTAATAAGGGAAATCCAAACTGATCCACATGTGGAGATATCAAATCCCACCGAGTGGTAACTGCCACTATTGTGCAGCATGTTCACCAGGGCTGGTTGCCAGGGATTATCCAGAGAAGGAAAAGAGCAAGGTCTTTATAAACTATGGAGCTGCATCCTGGGACCATGCTATCAATATTCCTCTGATTTGAGTTTCCATTTCCAACATCACTCTCAGACTATTGTGGAACAATCCTCTGTGAAACATAGTGATGTCTTCATCTAAACAGAATTTTGATGACTTGTGTCAAAATTTTAATTCCACTAAATAGATCCAACATTAGTAAGGAATAGATTCTTCATGGTGGAAATATGTCATTGCAAATTGCTTTGTTTCAACTTCTTTATCTTTGCAATTTAATTTTGTTCTTGTTGTTGTCCTTGCCTGGGAGAATCGATGTGAAGAACAGCTTCCTGGTTCCTAGGAGTGAAGGTTGTGCATAGATTCTGATGTGCTTTGGTGGTACCAGACCAGTAGCTCACAGTGAAGCCCCCAAACAATACCACTGTCTTGAAGGTCCAGGTGAAAAGTTCTTCATATGCCCGCCTACCAGCATGTAGTCTATAGGGATTTTCTGTTCTCTTCTTGTCCCCTGATGGGAATGGAATGAGAATGTTCACCCTCAAGGAGCTCTGTAAGAATTGGCCTTTGTGGAGATTCCTGGAGTGGCAGCTAAGTGGGTCTACAGGAGGCAAAAGGTCCAGGCCTGGAGCACTGCAGACCACACTGGAAGGGGGCCCAGACTTAGACCCCATCCATTCCATTCATCTAAGACAAAGCAGCAGAATGTCTTCTGAAGCCCCAGACTGAGGTGACTAATCTGGTATTGGCTTTGCAAACTGTTGGGAGGGAAAGAACATCTTATAGCTGGAGTTGCACCATAACCATGGCCTGTGTCTAAGATTGACTGCTAGATGTTTTTGGAGAATCTCCTTTTAAAAACTTCCAATTCAAGATTGATCATCTTTACTGGGATTTTTACCTTGAGAACGCCTTGCTTCAAAGACTGTAAATAAAATGTATGTAAATATATGTGCAGGAAGGAAAAAGAAGCCACTGTGTTCATTTCAGTTTTTCAAACTGGAGCACAGTTTGAAACCAAAACTTTGGTTATTTTAGAGGCCAGTCAAAGGGGTTGATGTGAGCTCTGTACCATCTTTAACCTATGCAGTCTTTAATCAGCTGATTATCAGTGAATGGGGAAGCTAACTTCAACATTCCTGTCTACTCCTCTCCTGGCTGTGCTCTGAAAACCTAAAGAAGAACCCCATTGTACTAGTGCTGAATAACACAGAAAGCAAAACTGACTATAACATGAAACATGAAATGTTAGGAATGAAAAGTACTTTCCATCTTAGAAATTTCCCCTTTGAGGAATTTCCACATCTAAAAAGTATGGGAGAACATGACTCTGGGGGTTTATTTATTTTTTTTTTAAGGATTTTATTTGTTTGTATGAGGGAGAGAGAGAGAGAGAGTGCACACAAGCAGGGGGAGCCGCAGAGGAAGAAGCAGTTTCCCCTGCTGAGCAGGGAGCCCAATGCAGGACTCAGTCCCAGAACCCTGGGATCAGGACCTGAGCCGAAGGTAGATGCCTAACGGACTTAGCCACCCAGGTGCCCTGACTCTGGGGTTTAATACCAGTGAATGGCAAGGTAGCAGCATGGAATAGAGGCTTTGGAGTTACGCAGAGCAGAGTTAGAATCATGGCATTGCTGTTTCCCCACGGTGGAGCCTGTGGTAGACCATTGAAGTCAACCCTCAGCTTCCTTCTCCAGTGGGGACAATAGTACCCACCTCATAGAGCTGTTCTGACCACTTAATGAAAAATGTATAAGGCATTTAACACACAGTTTACCACATTGTCACTCTGTAAACGACATCATTTCTGTGTTCTTCCTCAGTGGGATCCCGAGATAATGCGGGAGGGAAGTAGAGATCTCATGGAAGAAGAGGAAGTTAGGGGAAATCCAGGAAGGGGGTGGGGGTGGGGTGGACACAAGGCTGTAGCCAGTGGCTTTGGATTAGGCTGAAGAATGAACCAGCCTACCATGATATTAAGAGGATGGCTGCCACTGTCTTCAAAGCCAGCTTCGGACTCAGGAGGGTCCCTGTGAATATTCAAGGCCCATCCAAACTGCTGGAACTGGAATGGATTTGGATGGTGAAGCACCAATTTAGGAAAGTGTGGCAAGGGATCCCTGGGTGGCGCAGCGGTTTGGCGCCTGCCTTTGGCCCAGGGCGTGATCCTGGATACCCGGGATCGAATCCCACATCGGGCTCCTGGTGCATGGAGCCTGCTTCTCCCTCTGCCTATGTCTCTGCCTCTTTCTGTCTGTGTGACTATCATAAAAAAAAAAAAAAAAAAAAAAAAGGAAAGTGTGGCCAGTGAGCTGTGAGACTGCCTTATTCATTGCATTTGCTCCTTAAATAGCACGGTCCCTCAATTTTGTGTGACTGAATTTTTTTTTTTTTTTTTTTTTTTTGTAAACTACCCACTTATTACATTATGGCAGAGTCTTATAGTAATAAAAGCAGTAGTAATTTTTGTTAACAGAATGAGAGTCTCTCCCATTGTTACTAAAACAAAAATATTTCTTTCCTGCTGGGCCTGGCTTACTAGCTGGACCCCAACACCTGACCTTGACTGCCAACCTGCTTGGACCTACTGACTTTTGTCCCACATTTTTCCTTAGCTTCTTCCCAGCTTCTCTCTTAACTCAGGCAATGGACAGTATGGGGATAATATCCCATGATGGGAATTGAAACTACTCCTCAAGCAATAGTGACTGCTGGACTCTGGTGGCCCAGACAACCCAGACCAGCTTGAGCTCAACTCCCAACTTGCGCCTGCAGAGATGGGCCATGGAGTGACAACAGTTACCTTTACCTCATTAAAACACTAAAATCTCTGCCCAAGGAGGAGCACAAGCCTCATTTACATCACATACAACATATGTATAGGTATGTTTCCTTAAGGCATGCTAGTGACTTTAGGCCTGTCCCTATATATGATGCAAGTCTTCCCTATCTAAATATTCATCCTAATCCTAAATAGAAGGAATCATGGCTTTGAAAGTCAATCCCGACGATCTCCTTATTTGCTACAAATCAAGTTTATTTTGTAACAACTCACCTGCTATAGTTTCTATCTTTGACTCACTAAGGAGTGAACTTATGTTATTTTGGTTACTCACGTTACTTGGTTATTTCAGAGATTTCCATTCACTGACTATACTCCAGTTCCTACAGTTTGTTCAGAAATGTGATAGGAGGGATCCCTGGGTGGCACAGTGGCTTAGCGCCTGCCTTTGGCCCAGGGCACAATCCTGGAGACCCGGGATCAAGTCCCACGTCGGGCTCCCTGTGCATGGAGCCTGCTTCTCCCTCTGCCTATGTCTCTGCCTCTCTCTCTCTCTCTCTCTCTGTGACAATCATAAATAAATAAAAATTTAAAAAAATTTTAAAAAATAAAAAAATAAAAAAAAAAAGAAACGTGATAGGAGCTGACCTGAACAACAAAATCCTGGTGGAATGTTGGAGAGAACTGCTTTCTTCAAAAAGCTGGGTGGTCATGACTACCAGAGTTTTCATTAAGAAACAACCTGGAGCTCACAGGATCACCTGAAAAGGTGAGGAGCAGTCTCTCTGGGAAAAAAATGTTGGTTTTGTCCAGTGTTGTATTCTTGGTTCACTGATGGACTGGTTTAATTTGTACCTGAGACCTTTCTTATACTTTCTTCAAGTAAAGAAGTTTAAAGCTAGTAAACAGAGCAATTAAGCTCATTAGAATTCCAAATGTACAGTAGGGAAGTTTGGGGTGAGGAGGTACTTGTCCGTATAAATAAGCAATTTATGGAGAAGTGTAGAGTTTCATACATGATAGAGTCTTCAAAATAAGTTGGGGACAGGAAGTTGGAGAAATGTGCTGGCAAGCATTCTAGAACTTTCAGAACCAAAGGTGCACTCTGGCCTTTTAAAACTAGGATCCCCCAGTGTGGCTGTTGCTACATTAAGAAAGAGGTCAGCCAAAATCTTGTCCTTCCACTCCTCATAATTCACAATGGTCTCAATCTTTTTTCCTCTCAAATTTCCTCAGGGGCTGTTGGATTTTTTTTTTTTTTTTAAGTTGAGAACTCGTTGTGTGATGGTTTTGTTAAATATGAGGAAGTACTTTGCTTTTGTGTGTTGGCTCTGTTTGCACAGTTGTCTTTCCACATGCTTGGCATACCTCCATGTAGCCCAGATTCTCATGCCAATAATTTACTGAGCACCTACTATGTGGAAACAAAAAGTCATGGTTTGAGCATAGGCTTTGTCTTCATAGCCTACAAACTGCCTTGGGTCAGGAACTTCCTTAACTTTTCTCAGTTTTCTCATCTGTAAAATGGGGCTCAAGGTATTCATCCCCAAGGGTTGTGAAGATTGGATGAGTTAATAAGGTAAAGCACTCGGAACCTGTATCAAAGGCACATTTGGCAGAAACTGCTCTTAGGTACTGAACTGTTCCCTGGTGCCCAGCACTGCTGTCCTGAGAGTTTTGCATGAATTAACTTATTTAATTCTCATGAAGGCCTATGGGGTAGGTTCCATTATTATCCTCTTTTGTGGATGATGAAGGCTTACAGAAGTTAAGTGATGCTTGGGTTATTAGAAAGACTACTTCTGTTAAGAAATCATCAAAGAGGGATGCCTGGGTGGTTCAGCGGTTGAACATCTGTCTTTGGCTCAGGGCATGATCCCGAGGTCCAGGATGGAGTCCTGCAAGGGGCTCTCTGCAGAGAGCCTGCCTCTCCCTCTGCCTGTGTCTCTGCCTCTCTCTCTGTGTCTCTCATGAATAAATAAATAAAATCTTTAAAAAAAAAAGGGAAATAATTAAAGAGTAATCAGAAATGCAAGAAAATATAAATTAGCATTGTTGTATAATTAAAAAATGAATATTTGGTTTTAGTCCTTTCTTCCTGGCACAGAGCTTCTAAAACCTTTAGAATTTACTCTTTCATACACTAATGAGATGATCCACTGGGGAGGCAGGGTTACATAGCTAAAGGGTGGGGCTGGTCCCTAGAAAGATCAAGCCACTATTAAAGAGCTGGAACTTTAAGCCCCACCCCCTGACCTTTGGAGATGTCATTAGGGCTGGAGATTGAGTTCAATGACGAAGGCCAATGACTTAATCAATCATGCCTACATAATGAAACCTTGCTAAACCACTAAACAACAGGGTTCAGTGAGCTTCCGGATTGGTGAACAGATTCAAGGTGCTGGGGGAGGGGTGGCACACCCAAGAGAGGAAGTAGAAGCTCTGCACTCTCCCCTCCCCAAACCTCACCCTATGCACCTCTTGCATCTGACTGTTCTTGAGTTATAGCCTTTATAATAGACCAGTAAGTATAGGAAAGTATTTTCTGACTTCTGTGAGTTATTCCAGCAAATTACTGAACTCGAGGAGGGCATTATATGACCTGTTTATTTACAGCCAGTTGGACAAAGTATGGGAAGCCTGAGACCTGTGATTGGCATCTGAAGTGAGGGCCATCTGTGGGACTTGTGGGATCTGACACTAAGTCCAGATAGATAGTGGTAGATTTGAATTGTTGGACACATAGCTGATGTTTTAGAATCGAGAATTGACAAGTATTGGTCTGACCCAAATCTCTTGCCTCTAAATGTCCTCTCTTTTTCTCTTTTTGAACTGAATCTTCATCTCTTTCACTTTGGAAGGATTCTCCTTGCTGAACATTTCATACCCATCCTTATCTCTGCATTTCCATGACCAGGTCATGTGGTCCTGCTCAATGGCCACATTATTTCAACTGTCTTCCATGTTCGTGTGGGGATTAGACTCATCTGAGTATATTTGGGAGGATCCATGGCATAGCCACACCAGGGGTCCCTGAGGAGGTACATGTAGCCTCCTGCAAATAACTCTAGAGGAGAGCACCATGTCCTGCAAGAGAAGACACTGTGTCCTGTGTTGGGAAGGGTGGGCTGAATGTGAGAATAGCAAGTCTGCTACTCAGTGTGCTCTAGTGCCTCCATCCCAAGGACTCTTGCTTGGGACCTCGAGAGGGAGGCTGGAAATCAAAGAGTCAGAACTTAAAGGGCAGTTTCCCTCAAACCTTTCTGGTTGACACCAGCCTGGGGAACAGCCCAACAGGCTTTGTCATTGGTGAGGGGGAGGGTTGACACTGTGGGAGGGGAGTGGCATCTGAGCTTTCAGTGGATGCATGGATGGTGTGGGTTTGCACAGCGCAATGACAGCTTAATGGAGCCTCAGTGGCATTGGCAATAAAATCTCTCCAGGGAGAGGGCCCAGAGCAGGGTTGGAAGAAAATCAATGCCGGAAAGTTACTGAGAGAAACATTTCACTTGCACACTGTGCTGGTTGACTAGTATCCCTCTACCAAATTCATGTCTTCAGGGCCTCAGAACAAGAGCTTTTTTGGAAATATGATTGTTATAGATGTAAGATGAGGTCATGCTAAGTTGAACCCATAACTCAACATGGCCGGTACCCTTGTAAAAAGAGAAAAAGAGGCTCAGAGACAGACACACAGAGAGGAACAGCCCATGTGATGATGGTGGTTGAGACTGGAGAGATGCATCTATAAGCCAAGGAAAACCAAGGATTGCTGGCAACCATGAGGGGCTCAGAAGGAGGCATGGCACAGACTCTCCCTATGAGCCTCCAGAAGGAAACAACCCTGCTGACAGCTTGGATTTGAACTTCCAAAGGCCCCAGAACTGTGGCAGAAACAGGTGTGTTGCTTCAAGTCACCAAGTCCACGGTGATTTGTCATGACAGCATTTGGAAACTAATGCACACAGCTTAGACCTCTTCCTGAGCACTCCCAGGGTGCATGGGGAAATGATTTGAAGGATTCCTGCAGAGATGGTGGAGCCAGAACCTCATAAACACTGTTTTTTGATTCTCTGATTTCTGTTTTCTCTCTCAAGCTAGTAACAGCTATGAGGGAAACGAGGTCATGGAACTGTGTCTCTCTCCACGGTGACGTGTTAATGGAGACTCCTGACCACTGATCCATGATGGTAGAGTATGGCTGATTAGCTGCAATGAAGGAGAACCAGATCACTGTGAGTCATTCAAGACCTGCTAAGTAATGCCTTGTAAAATGTGAAGGTCTTGGGGTCAGAGTATGCAGGAAACATCCTGCACAGCCTGAAAATCATGTAAATCATATAGCTTTGTTATCAGCAGAGCCTAGCCCTGCACATCTACCCAGGCTGGAAATTGGAATGCTCTTTTTTTCCACCTCCCTTTTGTCCCTAGAATTCTACTTCAAATGTACCTCTCCCATGATCCGTAGCTTACTATCCTCATCCACTGCAGGCAACTTCTTTCTTCTGCATTGCCTGAGTGCCTTAGATTCTCGTAGTTGCTGTAACAAAAATACCATAGACTAGGTGGCTTAAAACAACAGGAAATTATTTCTTACAGTTCTGGAGATGGCAAAGTCCAAGATGAGGGTGCCAGGATGACTGAGATCTCTTCCAGAGTACAGACATAGACTTCTCCTTATTCCCTCACATGACACAAAGCAGAGAGGCCAGTGCCCTTATGACTCTTGAGGGCACCAATCCTATTCATAAGGGCCACACCCTCATGACCTCATTTAATCTCAATTCTCTCCCAAAGTCCCTACCTCCTAGTATCATCACATTCCAGTGTAGAGTTTCAGCATATGAGTTTGGGGGGCATAGTTTTCAGTCTATGACACTGAGTACTTTTAGTTGTTGATTTTTGACTCCCACAGCCTAGGTAGGACTCACCCGCCTTTGAATTCTAAACAAGGTTACTTGCTTTTTATACCCAGATTATTATGGTATCAGTCTGCCTCCATCAAAAAGACCCCTGCTGTTTCTGAGCACTTCCTGAAGCCTTGTCTTCAGTTTGTACTGGGCAAATAGCTCTGATTCCTTGGCTTCGGCCCTTCCATCAACTGCAACGCTCCTGCCATCGCCTCTGTTCCTGGCAGCCCTGGAGAAATTGTCTTTCCTTATGTGGACACTGCTACCCCAATTTCAATTTTGAGACAGGGGACACTGTTCTTTCTTCCCTGTATAACTCTGTCCTAAGAATGGACACTAGCTTTGCTCTAATTTCCCAAACTATACTGAGACAAAGCTGAAACTTTTATAAGGTCTTATTGAAGATTCAGCAATAACTCAAAGAAAAATTAAAAATGCTCTGTGTAAGTGTAGACCCATCCTAGAGTTTGCTACACAGCCAGTGCCTGGAGAGTCTTCCATGGATGAGGGAGGCTGTCTAGGTCTCTCCAGGCTTCATTTTCAGGGAGAACTACCTTCTTGGATCCCGTGAGAGGGAGTAATTCCCTCTATCACCATCTCAAGTCCACTTGGCTGGGTCTTCACTTTCTGCCTCTTCCCAGGAAGATAGGTAGTGAGGGCACCGATTCACTCCAGGGAAAAACTCACCCCCAGCCACATAGTATCATCTGGTCTTTTGTTCCTAGCAACTCAACCATACTCACTTTGTTAATAAATTAATACGTCAATGCTTCATTTTCTTCCAAGGAAGATGCAAGAAGCTTATGTTATCAAGTTGCATTATGAATATGCATTAATGGATCTGTTCTTTCCAGATGCAATGTTAATGTTCATGTCTGTATGAGATCTGTGTTCCCATCTAGACAATAAGATTCTCAGTAATAGAGAGTAAGGGTTGTATTCCCTTTCTTTTGACTTTCCTATACTCTCCATCCCTATGCTGTTCTAGCTACACACACACCCATACACATACACACACACACACTCAAGACCTAAAATCATGGATCATGTATATACAGCAGGCCCTCAATGATCACCAGATTGTTTGCTTTGTCACAAAGCTTCTGAAACAGCAACTGAAGAATTAAAAAGACTATAAATAATGCCTGCTTTCATTCTGAAGATATTTACCCTTTTCAGTTTTTACATGCTAAATTCATTAGCCATTTCAAATGGAAAAAAAATTAAAAGTATTTTTTCTCAGTATTTCTATAGTACCAGTCTTTGTCCCAATTACCATTTCTCTGGACCCCTGCTATCTGCATGGTGTCACTAATTCACTATTGGCTTTCTAAGCTGCTATTCACACATCTTCCACCCTATCCAAACCCACATTCCCTGGGAGACCTCCCTACCATCTGCTCCCGTTCATTCATGCACAAATACTTAGGCATTTCAAATGCAAGCTAAGCTCTTTGCTGCTTCTTTGTCTCTTCTAGTGAGAGAAAAGAGCTTGTATTCTTGATTTCTTGCTTTCTGCCCCTCATACAATCAAAAGAGAAAGAAAATATATCGCTTATGGAATATTTTGAAAAACAGTCAACTGTTCCCAACATTTCCCCAGGTAGCAAGTGAGGTTTTTATGGTTATATTCATCCCTGCTAGGTCTAGCAGATGTTTTGTCACAAAACCTTGAAGCCTTAAGTGGACTGATACATCTCTACCTCTTTGGGCTTGTCATATTTAGGAAACAGGAGACAATAAAAATGTAAGAATCTTCTTCAGTCAGCTTTAGGGGAAGAGGCTTCAAAGAGCTTTGTAATTAAGGCATTTAGGTCAGTGGAAGTTATGCAATATAATATTGTTAATACAGACCCTGGATTCTTATTTTAAAAAATTTATTTGATAGAGAGAGAGAAAGAGAGAGCACACACACACTCAGGGAAGGCAGAGGGAGAAAGAGAGAGAGAATCCCAAGCAGACTCTCTGCACAGCACAGAGCCAGATGCAGGGCTCAAACTCCCTACCTGGAGACACCATGACCTGAGCCAAAATCAAGAGTTGGACGCTTAACCAAGACTTAACCAACTGAGTCACCTGGGTGCCCCCAAACCCTAGGCTCTTAAGTTATTTTTTTTCTCAAATAAGGCAACACAAGCAGAGAACACATTGGTGCTTTACTTTTCAAATTCCAATAAGTACAGTGAAGTTCTTAATTAAATGAAAGCAATAAAAGAGAGGGTTCCCCCCCTCCTTGGCACCATCTGAATATAGTATCTTCTTCACACATCATCTTCACTTTTCAGTGGGATTTATGAGAATATGTCATGTTGACAAATACAAGAAAATAATAAATGCCAGGCTCTGTGACTGTTTCGTATTATGGCTTTAATTTGAGAAATTTCAAGGAAAGGGAGACATGAGTCAAAGAAGACAAATAACAATGCATGTTACAGCCAAGTTTGAAACCTAAGGACCCCTTTCCCATCCACTGTGTTTATTTATACTTTTGCTCTCATTTGATGTATCAGAGTCTCTTAGAATCAAACTCAGTTTGCTTGACTGTGTCGGTGGATGTTATTAAAAAAATAAACTCACCCAGAAATAAGAGAGTAATTTTGGTCACAGAAATAATATCTAGTTACAGATAAAATAATCTGTTCACCTTCACCTAGGTCTTAAGTTAAGCTCAGCATAAATGGTATTTTCGGTTCCACTGATGGGTGATAGTAAAGACAAACAGGCTTGGTTGAGGGAGGTGGTGGGGATAGTGTAGGCTCCTCTTTCCAAATATACTCCATCCCCAAATGTTAGCTTCTTCTCCTTTTCTCAATCCTCAGGGATGAGAAAGAGAAAGGATTTGGCTATTTTCATACTGAATTCATAGAATTCATCAGCTTAGGCTCAATCTGAAGTTTCAATTTACCTACTTTTTGCTTTTTTTTAAAGGACAAGTTGCAGCTGCGTAAATGCAGTTTGAAATACACACTTTTGAAATCTTCATTTCTCGTCTTAAGAATCTTTTCCCTACTTCTCTTTTAGGTACATTGTCTAATCTGGATCAATAAAACACTGGCAGAAAATAGGAGAGTCTGATAGAGAAAAAATGCAAAGAATATCTTTTTTTTAAAATTTATGATAGTCACAGAGAGAGAGAGGAGGGAGGCAGAGACACAGGCAGAGGGAGAAGCAGGCTCCATGCAACGGGGAGCCCGACATGGGACTCGATCCCGGGTCTCCAGGATCGCGCCCTGGGCCACAGGCAGGCGCTAAACCGCTGGCCACCCAGGGATCCCCAAGAGTATCTTTTTTTAACATCTAGGTTACTCTTCATATCCAGGACTTCCCGTTTTCTATAGTATAATTGAAGCTGGAGAAAAAAAAATTGATTACATTTCACAAAAAGGATAAATACAGACATTTATTGTTGACCAAGAACCTATTGTGATCCCAGAAGGAGATGGCCTGGTTAAAATGACACAGGCCTCCCAGCATAGCAGTCTTCAAGGACAGCATGTAGCCCTTTGTGAAGCAACATGTCACAGAGCTCCCTGAATTTGCAGTCTCCAGAGAGTGGACTGGCTGTGCATGTTTACACACACCCACCAGCTACACCACAGATCCAAATGCAATGCACAGCACTCAGAGGCCACATGTGGAGTTTTAGATAGCCATAATCATGTATAATGCCTACCCTTGGTTTAGAAGGTGGGTGGGAGCAGGGAAAAAATGCCCCGGTCAAACTAAAAATGTTTCTTGTAGTCAAGGCAGTAATAATGGATCTGGATATAATTGAGGAGAAAGCAAAAACCAAAATTCAATGCATGTGTTCTTTCTGATAATTTTGGCTAAAAAACAATGGAAAAGCAAAGAGCTTATTTCAAATCATAACAGGATTGAAAGAGAGAGCAAACCTGGTCTAAATCTTTTTTTTTTTTCCTAAAGATTTTATTTATTCATTTGAGAGGGAGAAAGTACAAAGGCAGACAGAGAGGGAGAAGCAGACTCCTTGCTGAGCAGAGAGCCTGACAAAGGGCTCAATACAAGGACTCCAGGATCATGACCTGAGCCAAAGGCAGATGCTTAACCGACTGAGGCACCCAGGTGCCCCAAATCTGGTTTAAATCTAATTATGTTTTATGAAAGTCATTATGGAGTCTAATGTTTGTACATAGATGAAACTATGTAGCTAGCATTAGCTATTGTTTCTTCTAGAGTTCCAGTGCTGTTCCTCCAAAACAAAGAAAAATGTAGATGCGAGAGGTAAAATTTCTTGGAAACTACTGCTCTGCTTATTCAGTTAGATGGTTCAATAATGGAAGGTCAACCTAAGCACCCCAGAATCATTTTCCATCCTCATTTAGTCCTACTGTCAGGATATGAAATTGTCTGGAATCAAGTGAAGATATTCCCTGGGTAATAAAAATAGCTTTTATGTATTTGTGCTTACTGTGTGTCAGATGTTACTCTAAGCACTTTACACATATCAATTTATTTAATCATTACAGTAACCCCATGAAGGAGGTGTTATCATTACTATCCCTATCTCACAGATGAAAAAACTGAGGTATGGCAAGTAATTAACCCACCTGGTAAGTGTTGGGAGAAGGATTCTAACCCCATGTGCTGTGTTTCCAGAGTATGTACCCTTAACGCTATGATGCCCTACCTCCAGGCTTAAGAAATAGCTGGCATTTATTATGCTCTTCTTCTGTGCCAGACTCTGAGTATTTTACATGAATTCACTCATTTAATAATTATATAAATTCTATGAAATAGGTACAATTATTAGTACCCTATTTTGCACAAGAGAGAACTGAAGCAGAGTGGGGCTAAGTATTGCACTCGAGGTCATATGAGGTTGCAGCTTTTTCTAAGAGGACAACTTGGGAATCAAACCAATCGCTCTTGGTCCAGTACCTGTGTTTTTTACTAACAGGCATGTGTGTAATTAAAGACAAATGTTATGTCTAATTCATCTCTGTTTCTACTTTCATCCATAAGCAAGGTACTTTCAACATTGAAAAAAAAACAGTAAATATTTATTGAATGCCTCATTTTAAAAACTGGTGTACACAAATAATTTACATATATGGGAATTAGTATCTTATAAAGATGGCATTCTCCAATTAGTGGGGAGAAGATGAATTATTTAATTAATGTTTGCTGCGACAGATGGCTAGCCACTTAAAAGAAGAAATATTTCTTTAAAAACACACAGGTGAATGTGTTTTGATCTTTGAGTTGGCATGGACTTTTAAACTTACTAATGAAGCTAGAAACCATGAAGGGAAATGTAATAAATTTGACTACCTAAGAATTAGAAATTCTGTATGGCAAAATTCAGTGTAAATAATCTTAATAGGCAGATAGCCAATTAGTGGAAAAATCAGCAGCATCTAGGGTCCTAATATACAAGACTTACTTTTCCTAATGTACCCAAAGCACTTACAAACCAATAAGAAAAAATTTTGAACAAAGGATACAATCAGGCAATTTTACTAAAGAGCCAAAAACAGCCAATAGATATTTGAAAAGATATTCAGTAAGTAGATAAATTAATATAAAAACAAGGTATCTTTTTATGTATTATCAGATTGACAAAAGGTGGAAAATAGGCACTGATAGTAAAAATATAGTGGATACAATTGTTCTGGAGATCTCCTCATCCCTAGACTTTTCTTAGCTAACACATTAGGTGTCCAGACAATTCTGGCTAAGGGATACAAAAGGGAATTTGCCAGGAGATTCTGAGAAACACTGTCCTTGTGATAAAAAGAGAATAGGAGGAAATGCCCCTTTTCTTCATACAGGTATTGCCATGTGATGTCCGGAATTCTGACACCATTTTGTACCCATGAGGGATAGGTTTGAGGACTGGGCAATACACCGAAGATACTAGATGAATAGGATGGAAAAAATCTAGTATTTGGTGACATTACTGAGTTGCTAACTAAACTCTAGAATGCCCCAACTTCTAAACTTCTTGTTATGTAACATATTCAATTCCTTACATTTTTTTAATTTTTTAAAAAACATTCTATTTATTCATAGAGACACAGAGAGAGAGAGAGATGCAGAGACACAGGCAGAGGGAGAAGCAGGCTCCATGCAGGGAGCCCAATGTGGGACTTGATCAAAGGTCTCCAGGATCACGCCCTGGACTGAAGGTGGTGCTAAACCCCACTGAGCCACCACGGCTGCCCAATTCCTTACATTTTTATTTCATTAATCAGAACTCCTATTTGTAACTGAAGGAATCCTGACAAAATGAGTCAAACATGTATATACTTCGAATCCAAAGGAAATTTCTAGAGCTTCATCTCAAGGAGATAACTAGACAAGTATAAAAGGATGTGTATATGACATAGTATAAGCAATGAAGAACTCAGAAGCAATTTAAATGCCTTCAAAGAGAAATTGGTTAAATACACAATTAAATCACTTTTATGCAGCAAAAAAATTGATGATGCAGATCTATATTGACAGGCAAAAAATGTTATTTGAGACATATTGTTCAGAGGGGAAATCAGCTTACAAAAGAACATACATCAGTAAGATGTCATTTGTGCAAGATTATGTGTATCTAATTAAAGAGATGTGTAGAAGGATATCCACCAAAGTGATGGTAAAGGTAGTTGTTAAGCCACAGATGCACAGAGAAGGACTCTTCCAGAAACAAACATAGGGAGTGTCTGATAGGCAATGCTCCTGGTAAAGTGAGTGGATTTAAAGTCTTTTTTAAACTAATGGCAAGGGTTGTCTCTAAGATGAGGATAAGAAAGAACAAGGCATTGTAGCCAGGAACTTCAAATTTCTGGTCTCACTGGCAACATTTCCTCTTGTGAGATGGTGTATCCATCTGAGCTGGTGTCCTCTGTTTCTGTTTGGATGTCTTCAGCAGCAAATCATAGAATCCTCAACTTCAACCAGCTGGAAATGATTATCTCGCCTAACTCACTTCCTGAGTTAGAGTGGATTTGTGGTATGATTGACTCATTGAATGTCATGAATTCCTACTGTGGCACTTGAACTAACTGCTTAGGATAAGGATAGCATTGCCCTAGCCCAACTAGGTTTTCCAACAGAACTGAAGTTTCCCTGAGTGGTGGGTACCTGAACAAAATGTTAAGAAAAAAGGATAGGTATATGAGTTGTGGGTGGGAGCTGTACTGTGTCCACTAACTCACCACACTGGTCCTTATTTTATCACTCCAACTTTCTTGTTTTTTTTTAAGATTTTATTTATTTATTCATGAGAGACACATAGAGAGAGGCAGAGACATAGGCAGAAGGAGAAGCAGCCTCCATGAGGGGAGCCTGATGCAGGACTTGATCCCAGGACCCCGGGATCACGACCTCAGCTAAAAGCAGACATTCAACCAGTGAGCCACCCAGGTGCCCCTCCAACTTCCTTATTTTAATCTCCAGTGGTTTTGTCTACAGGGATATAATGTGCTCCTCATTCAGACACTGCATGTTTCCTGTTTGTTTGAAAGCACTTCTCATGATATCTTTCATTATAAAACTTACATCTTAGTTATTATTTAATGAAGCACTTACCACATGCCAGACAGTATTTTAAGAGTCCCACACATAGGAAGGAGAGAATGTACTTATTTTGCAGATGTCCTTATTTTTGAACTTATTTTCCCATTCCAAGAAATCAATCTAAAATTATAAAGATGCATTAAAATTAATAGCACCTTGGGGCCCACCTCAGTCTCCTGGGTGCTATGATTACTGTGTGTCCATATCTCCAGTCTGACTTACTCTGGAAATTGACAAGAGTCAATCCTTGACTCTTCAAAGCAGAGGCAAGATCCAGATGCTTCTTCTAGCTTTAGTCCTCATTTGCCTCATCAAAATGAGCCAGACTTCGCTAAGCTATTTATGCTTATTAAGTTATCATTCTCTCAACAACACCATTAAGTTTATTTTATTACTTGGGAGATTTTACAGATATGGAAACAGGCTCAGAAAGTTCAAATAACATTTCCGAAATGAAAGATAAAAGCCAAAGTTCTTTCCATCATATTCCCTTTTCTCTTAAAACAAACAAACAAACAAACAAACAAACAAACTTACATTATATGTTTTAATTGCATATCCTTAATTTAGTGAACCACTCCTCATTGTTCTTTTGAAACTCGCCAGGTTTCAACCAAATGCTGGGCATGTATTTATATCTTAATAACCATCTGGCCATTATCCAGTCAAATTAGGATAGAATGGGGATCACTGCTTTAAAGCACACACTCTTGTGTGTGAATCTAGCTGGCTTCCAGCTGGTATGCATTCTCCTGATGGTGCATTCTAAACTACTTAGAATTTCCTAGCTGTCTCAGTATAAAAGACACTGTAGTCAAAACATGAGAATTAAGTCTACTTGCTATATATGTGTCATTGAAAAAGTGCCCCACAGGTTTTTAGCTCACTAAAAAATTAAGAATCAGAAATAGAAATTTTACAGCTTCCCCAAGACTTCCCAAAGTCTTGGGGGACACGAATGGTTAAAGAACTTAAGAATAGCAGCATATCAACCAGGGATTTGAAAAATCATGTTCTTTCTGATACTTAAGTCAATGCCAAGGGTAAAGATTTTGCAATCAGAAGCTCACTAGCAATTTTGCTGGGAAGTGCTCAACAATGGAATGCCACTTAATCCCCCCAGCTGGATGGGAGCTGTGGCCCAACAGTACCAAGTGTGTCGTCCTCATAAAATATGACTCAGAAGCATTCACAGAGCTGAGATATTGAAGTCCAAAAATAGCTTTTTTTTTTTTTTTTTTTACTTTGGTGTTTTCCCTAACTACGCTTCACTGAAAGAATGCATGTGGTCACAGTTCCACTTTCCCTTTCATAGTGCTTTTAAATTACATGCCGTTATGGCCACTTCCAGTCGTCTCAGAAATGCTTCTTATTGTAAAACAGTGCCCTGTGAAGGCTGCTGTCTGAGTATCTAATTCCTGCATCCAACATTGCTATGGCCACCAGAGGGGAAGGCTTTTTTTTGGCCTTCGGGAAAACAATAAATGCTTATTCTCAGGAAATTATAATTTCTTCTGCCTGAACTTTTAAAGGCATTTTGCTGGTGCCTATTACTGTTGTGCTCTGATAAGCTTCAGGAATCAGAATATCATGCTTATTTTTAACGTTAGGGAATGGGTCACTCATTGACATAGCAGTAGAGGAAATTTTAGAATGCAAGACTGCAGTGATAATAACATATTATAATAAAGGCACCATATATTTACTGGATACCATACTGGTTTTAAGCATTTTCATAGCACTACCTAATTTGAGTGGTAGAGTATGCTGCCCATGCTGTAAACCCATGTTGTTGGCTCATAGGATCCTTGTTCACACTCATCATTGATGTTTTATTCTACCAGTAACAGAGGGAAGCAGATGGAGAATAGTGGCCTTGTCTCCTTCAGCTGAATTTTGTTTTTCTAGTTCACATTTGAAGTGGCATCGGAGTAGAGGCCTCTGCTGCAGCCTCTCTAATTTCCGACTGAAATACCTAAGTCATAGAAAATAAGAACTCACTGAAGTACCCGAAACTGAAACATCAAGAAACAGAATCTAGGAGAAATTACCACTATTAGAAAGGTTGTTGGAATTAAAATAAAATAAACCGTAATCTAGCCATGTTTAATTTTATGAAATGAAGAAAGCCTACCCCCATGAATAAAGATAGGGACATGCCATTCCTCCTTCTTTGTATGTCTCCCTGGCTCAGACTCAGGGCTTGAATAAAGCACGTAAAGGGTTATAGTTCTCTTTCTCTCTCTCTCTTTTAAGATTTTATTTATTTATTCATGAGAGACACAGAGAGAAAGAGGCAGAGACACAGGCAGAGGGAGAAGCAGGCTCCATGCAGGGAGCCGGATGCGGGATTCGATCCTGGGTCTCCATGATCATGCCCCGGGCCAAAAGTGGCACTAAATCACTGAGCCACCCGGGATGCCCTCTCTCTCTCTTTTTAAAGATCTTTCTTTTTCTTTTTCTTCCTTCCGTCCTCCTTCCCCCCCTTTCTTTCCTTCTTTCTTTCTTTTTTTCTTTCTTTCTCCCTTTCAAGCACGTGTGCACCCAAGTGGAGGGAGGAGCAGAGGGAGAGTGACAGAGAGAATCTCAAGCAGACTCCACTAAACATGGAACTCGACACAGGCCTCGATCTCATGACCCCAAGATCTTGACCTGAGCCAAAATCAAGAGTCAGCTGCTTAATCAACTGAGCTACCCAGGCACCTCTACAGTAGTCTTTTCTACATGGAATAATTTAGAGGTGACCAGAGCTCTAGCCCCTAATTGACCCTAACATAATTATACTGGCATAAGCATTCTGTAGCTTCTGGGAAACAACAAAGGAGGAAATGTGAAATGGGAGGAAGGCAGGACATGTGTGTATGTGTTGGGGGAAGTTGTGATGGGGATAGAAACTGGTGGTAGTTCTGTGTCTTCTGGGAGGTACAGCCTTTGGATGTGAAGTATAACATGTGGAGGCTGGTAGAGATACATGACAGGGAGAGAATGTTATGAAATACTGCACTGATTCAGAGTTGCAGAAACCTGGCCAGCTGAGGAAGAGACACACCTTGGTACAGGAGAGCCACACTAGGAATTGAATGGCATGTCTTGCACTTCAAATTACTTCTCTTATTGAAGATCTGAATGGGGGACTGGCCTTCCCACAAGGATGGTTGAGCCAAAGCATCTTCTGATGAAAGTGACTGGGGAGTCCACCTGTGTGCTCAAGGTATGGTAGGTGCATGTCTATTTTCTCAGTGCCTTAAGATCAGGAACCTGGCTGATTGTAGCCCAGGTAGGCACTTGATATTTGTTAAAGAAACCAGACAATGCTGAGTCTGGATAGAGAGGAGTAAGGAGGATAAAAATTACATATATGTGTGTGTTAGAAGCGGAGAGAGAACTATAAAAGAAGCACACAGAAGTAGAACAGGGAGCAACCACCATTTGAGGGATTCAGAGGCAGAGACTATATCTTGTGTGCTATATACACTGAATTCATGGGCAAAAAGGCTCACAGAAAACTAAGAAAGTCAAAGTATATTGGTGAAGGACACAGAATCCACAATGACAACAAAAGTTATGAAGCTTTATGTAGTAAACCACCTAACATAAAAATACATAAGGCAAAAAAATACAAAGAGAAATAGGGAGGAACAGGACTGTTATTGGCACGAGAGACTTAAAGCACATCTTTCAGCCCATGACTGACCAAATAGACAAAATAAAATAATACATGGAAGAATGTCAATGATCATAGAGCTGTACCAATAGATGTATATCTAACTCTCTGTCCTTCAAAGAATAAACCTCCTTCTCAGGAGCCCATACAAAAACCTGTGATATAGTAAGTCACATAGAAAATTTCAGTAAATCTCTCATTGAAGTTAATACGTTTTTAAACAAAACCAGTATAGGGTATAAAAAGAAAAAATTAAAACTCTATAAAACAAATCTGAAAGAAAAAAGTTAAATTTGGGAAAATCAGCCTTATTTATGATAGCAGAAATAGGAAATAATAAAAATGTATCAATTCCCTGGCTTGCTGCCTTATTACTAACACCCGCATGAACATACACCCATACAAATATACATAAACAGAGTCATCTCATTACTAGTAATAGTAGTAGCAGGGCCAAGGCCAATTCTACATATCAAAAATAATAACTAATATAGCAAGATTTAACTTGTGCTGGGTAAGTGTCCTTCCACTACAAGTATGTTCTCCAACCAGGTGTTATTTAATCTGAAATTCTACCATTAGAAGTTCACTTTAGGGGATCCTTGGGTGGCTCAGTGGTTTGGTGCCTGCCTTTGGCCCAGGCCATGATCCTGGAGTCCCGGGATAGAGTCCCACGTCAGGCTCCCTGCATGGAGCCTGCTTCTCCCTCTGCCTGTGTCTCCACCTCTCTCTCTCTCTCTGTGTCTCTCATGAATAAATAAATAAAATCTTTAAAAAAAGAAGTTTTTTAATACATTAAGCAATGTACTTTCTAGAATCATCTTTTGGAGACTAAAGATGCCTGAGAGGAGTACTGAATGAAGTCATTAACATATCAGCAGGAATTCCAGGTATTATAAAGTTCACCTTTTCCAGACTCAGGCCCCGGGGAGGAATGAAGATTCTGCTGGTGTCAATGGAAGGAACAGTGTGTCATTTCACTGATGGTTCCTCTAGATTGTGATTATACTAAATATCTGAGGGGAATGTTTGGGAGAGTGAATCGGCTATGATAAAAAACAAATAATATATAACATATCTCCAATATTTATTCGTTTTCTGTGATTTTATCATTCAAATGTGGTACAGAGAAATCTAGTTCAATAAAGCTTTGATTCTAATACATTTATAATTATATATATATTTATATATATGCTAGTATATTTACTATACCTTGCTTATTATATTTAAATCTGACTTTGGGCTATGCTAAATAGCTATACTTGGACTTACTAATCTTGGGATCTAAAAAAAACCCCTGGGATCTAAAAAAAGTTTATGGAGGGTGGTGGGAAGGGAGTTGTCTTTTCTTTACCATTGAAAATGATTACATACAAAACAATAATACCTTACATTTGATATCACTTCCATATGTGTGATATGCATTCTCACACATGCATTATCAGAGCCTGCTGGGTAGCAACTAAACTCAAGATTTTCACATATTAGGATGTTAATTTTGTTAGGATTAAATGGAATTGTTTCCTGAGCCCCTGTTTTACCCTTCCTCCCCTCCCTATATCCTCCCCCCAGGGCAAAGCGAATTGAAGGAAGCTATCTTATTTACTCAATTCTCTCTCTTAAAAAATATCCTGAATGATTTGTGAGTATATTATCCTCTCATGTCAAAGTAGTAGGCTTTTATTCTCTGTCTACTGTCACTGTTTTCAGTTGCCCTCTTCCCTCCCCCCATCCCTCACTCCCAGTCCCTACTCCTGCCTCCAGGGTAGTAAAGGAGTAGATTTGCTGATTTCCTTTTCTGCATCTTTGGGGAAATGTCATTTGCTCATTATGTTATATTCTCAGGGTTAGCTAGCTTGGCTAAATCAATGTTGAACTTAGGTCATATGAATTTTATTCCTTGGTCTGCCACTAATTCATATGGTAATAGACTGTAAGTTATTGAACTGCTATGCCTTAGTATGCACAGCTATAAAATTAAGATAAGATTGTAAAAACTACTGGCATGGTATGTTTAATTCAAATGACTGATCTCTATTAGTGCAATGGGTTCTCTGGGGCACAAGTACTTAGTTTAGAGATGACTCCCTGAAGTTCTCTGCAAAAGCTTGTGTGCGTATCCGTGTTTTCTTGGGAGAGGGTTCTGGAGTTCCTTCAGGATTCAGAGAAGCCTGTGTGCCCTGGAGCCTCTAGGGCAGCTGCTTATAAACACTGGTCTCATGATGAATTGACTGGGACTCATGAAGAATTTTCATTGGTCCATGATGAAATGAGAAAAAAAATTTTTTTTCGTTTGTTTTGTTTGTTTCACAGTAAAGGGGTTTCCACATAGCTAAATGTATTCAACTTTAAAAACTGCATTTCATTTTTAAAGTATATATTTTCCAATTTTTTTGGTGTTTAACTTACTGTTATGATAGTGTTAATGTAGGGTAGACCCCCATCTTCCTGCCCCAGTGGCTTCCCTTGGCAAAATTTAAGTTAGCTTCAAAAAACTTTTTAATATGTTCATGGCCTGTGAAACTGAGTATTTGGGAATTACAGCTTTTATAGAGGATTCTCCTGAACCTTTATTTCCCTTCTAACTTTGGTTGTCTATCTTTGGCTATTTTGAGAATAATATTAATCAAGTGTCATTGGTTTATCTCTACAGCCAGCCTATTCAATACCAATCAATAGTTGTCAGCTTTGAAGAACAAACAGGTCTTCACCTTAGGTGTTATTGAAGGGATGGCTCACATACACATTGCAGTATATTTAGACTTTTCTTCCCTCAGATGTCATGTTGAGCAGAACTGCTCAGCTTCTTTCCCTGAGCCCTTGCACTGCCAGCTTCCCCCTGCCTTCTCTACCCCCTTCTGAGCATGGTGCCATGTCCCATCCCTTGCTCCTCCCTGGGGACCCTCCAACTTGGCCAGATCCCCATAGGGTATGATCCAGCAGCTACTCTACCTCCTTTTCACTGCCTCCTTCCCCATGCAGTCTTCCTTGAATTTTGGAAGATAAAGTCCTCCATCTTGTAATAGAAGTTATAGTTCAAAGAACTGAGGCTTGAAAATGACAACTATAAACTATATTCTTTGTCCTTAATCCTTCATTTTATTTGTTCTCTCCCCCCCCCGCCCAGTCTCTTTTTTCTACCATATTTTCTTAGCTGTAAAGAAGGACAGCTCACTGGAGAAGAATTGGATGAAAGTAAAACATCTGGTCAAGGAGGGTAAGCCTTGAAGAGAGGCAGAGAAGTGAAGAGCTGGTCTTCAGTCAGAGTAAGAATGGACCTGATAACAGAGCGCTGTCTGTTCGGGGCTTCAGAAGCCCTGGACAATTCATCTACTCCAGGTCTTTCAAGAGCTTGAGACTGTTATCCATGTTGTAGTGCTATATCTGGGTTCATTCACTTATTCAACAAATGTCTATTGGATGGATGCTATGCACTAAACAGTATGCTAGGCATTTGGCATGCCACAATGAACAAATGCAGACATGGCTTCTGCAAACATGGGCAGCTCAGACTGACACTGAATCAGCAGGATTAGGGAGAAGGGTATGTTTCAAGATCAATGAGTTGACAGATGCATTGCCCAAGGAAGTTTCTTTAGCTTCTTAAAAGGAAATACAAGGATTTCAGATCAAGATTGATGCATCTAATCAAAGGGAATTGAAGGGTTGCAAGACAAGATCCATACCAGTGAGTCTTTTGTAATTATTCTCTAGAAAAAGGCATAAACTGAGGTCACTGATGTACCAGAGCATATACTCCTTTCTAAGAAAAGAACCCAGATCCCTGAATACTTGTGTCTTTCTCATTTTCTTGATTTGCCTTTCTGCTGTTCCATGTGGCCACCCACCCACCTGCGACAACACTTAGGCCTCAGATTCTCAGAAACCAGTCAAGAGCAAATATAAATCCATGGCTGACTCAGTGCCCCCTAAAACACTTGCTCTCCATGCCATATGTGGATGTTTACACCTGAAATTCCACCTATTGGACACTAACAACTTCCCCCATAAAATAAAAATTCTTTTCAGAAGGTCTGAGTCAACTGACTATTCATTCTCTACAATGAATGTTTAATAAGGCTGCTTTCTTCAGGATATCTAGTGGAGATCAGCTGAGCAATGAGAGTTAGATGGGCCAAGTAGATAAGAAGAGGCAATGCAATTTGGGGTCAAGGAGACACTGGGCTGAATGGACACAAGTGGGGTCTTGGGAAGTCAGAAGTTTTTACTTCTCCAGGATAATGTCCAGTGAGAGAGATACCAGGAAGAATGAGCCAAATATAATAACTGTGGCTATGCAATTTTTGGCATAATATAGGATTCACATAACCCTAACTCTTCCAAGTTGTAAGCATTCTTTGGAAAAGAAAAACCCTAACATGCTTTTAGGATTTAAATTCTGTGAGTTGAAGTCAACTGGTCTTCTAAAATCTAGGGAATTCTGTGTTTAGTGGCATTACCCCATCCTGCAGTCATACGCATTTGCTGTCCAAATCTGTGAAGCTCTAATTTTTAGCAAGATGTGAAGTAGGCATTTGATAGCAATAGAAGCAGCACCACAACCATCACCACAAAGGATCATTTATCAGTTATTTTGGGAAAGGGGAGGATTTTATTTTATTTTTTTTTAGAAGAGAGGAAACTATGCTAATAAGCCTTTTGTCTGCACTCATTCCTCACTGAGATCCCATATCAGTGTCCCAGTTTGCTACATATTTACCCTTAAAGGAAAATGAGGTGAGATGGAGATATTTGAGTCATTTAAGTAATAAAACATGCTTCTGGAAAATAGCTTTTCTACCCTTCCCTACACCTCCCAGTCATGAGACTTGTTTCTTCAATGCAGTCTTGGTAAAGTATAACTAGGGATACTGATTACTAGGAAAATATATACATATGTTTATAATTTCTATGAAGGGAAAGAGAAAAAGAGCTAAGGAAAAACGATTAAAGAAAAATAGCATAGTATTAGAAAAAAATAAAAGAAACGAAAACAAGGCTTGCTGTATGAGGATACTCTATTACCTGCACCCATACCAGCTTCCCAGACTGAAACTCATGGTGCCCCCAACTCTTAGCTCAGATGTTGGTGCTAGGCATTATCTTCTAGTCACATGCCTTTCCTGGGGATCTTGATGATTGGTATACTTCTTATAATTCCTTTAGTAGGCTGGGAAGGGAATGACATGAATGCTTGCTGCAAGGAGATTGAGGAGATAAAGTTTGAAAGTATCTTGGTACAAAAGGAGATGTTCTAAGTGTGGAAAACTAGATCCATTGGGTTCTCTGCAAGAAATTTAACATTCTTCAGGTTCCCAGGAGATTTACTTGACTTGCCCATCATTTTTGCATGGTTGGTTTTGTGGTTGGGTATATTCAAAGTTTGAATATTTGAATATACCCTCCAAAACAAATATGTAACTAGGACCTGAGGTCAGATATTACATGGCTGGTATGCATGATGGGAAAGATCTTGCATGAAAGCTAATGTGGCAATGTGTTGGCTTGGCCAAGGGCTGCTGTAGGGGGAGGGAGTGGAGTGAGGGGCAGTTTGGGGAAGAGTAAGCTATCTTCATGGGTTTTTCATGACGCTGTGAGGATCACCCAAATGGTCAAGTTGAAGTCCCTGAAAACTCAGGTGTTGGCAGACTAAAAGTTGCCGTGTACCAGTTGGGTCATCGGAAGTTCCTTTTACATTTTGTGTAGTTAGTACCATGGCAACAACCAAGTACTTAGATGGTTAACAGAATGTAGTCAAGGTGAGTTGTGAGGGTGCAGATTATAGAATAGGGTCTCAGTGGGCAGAGCAAAACAGGGAACAGTGAAAGGAGGTGGGGCAAGCATATGCCTTAAGGGTATACCTACTGCTCCTAGATCTAGGTTCTGTGCTCCAGTCTTCCCTTTGTCCAGTAACTGAGGATCAGATTCAGGCACTACAAACAAGTGTTTAAGACCTGATCTTCAACAAAATGGATTATTAGCTGTCTCATGGCTGAAATGTTAGATATACACAGATGAGAAAAAAAAAAAAAAACAGCAACCAAAACCAATAGTTGAGAAGACATCACAGCCATTGTGAAAGTTATAGAGTACTATGCAGAATAACAGCATTTCTGTGCCCCTGGAAAGTAATGCTTTCAGAGTCCATGCCCCATGAATACATAGAAGAGGAAGTGTTCATCAAGCAGTGTCTTGGATTGATCTGCACACAGATTCGGTAGAGGAGATTACCCAGAATTAGGTGATAGTCCACATATTCCATAGAATATAGTCAGAGAAAGATGCCCTTAATAATTGGTAACTGGAGCCAACTTCTAGCTACTATTTCATTGCCAGGAAAAGGTTCTGCAAGGTCATCAGCACTGACTAGATATGGCTTATTTAAAATGACACTCACATTTGCATGCAAACAATAAATGGTCTACATCTCTTATGGTTTCTCCTCTCCAGTAAGTACTTTATAGCCTCACAAAATCTTGATCATATGGTTATTTTACTATACTGGGGGAAAGGAGAGGCAAGAAGGGGAGGAAACATTATTTCCTTTGTACCTAATCAGTCTAGGAACATATTAAATGCATTATTTCCATTATCAGGTTGAACAACACTATGCCTTACTTATTATTAATTCTATTTTCCAAATCAAGAAACCAAGGCCTAAAGAGTTGGTACTGGAACCCGTGTCTATCTGCTTCCAATGCCATTCCTTCTCCTAGTATACCGTGTTGCTTCTCTTAACCAATAGTGGAAAAGTATATTTTAGCCCAACATGGGCTGAAATATTTTATCTATGAATGAATGAAGTTTCACCTGGTATGTATGATGCAAAATTCCTAAATATTGGGTATATATACTTGTGCATGTGTACGTGTGTATTAGTAGTATGTGTATTTATACACGCTGTTTAATGGGATGTATAACATCTATGTATATTCTATATGATATATATTCTATTAAATAAATTATATATATACTATGTTTCATTAAATATATGTTCCATTAAATAACAAGCCTGCATTAATGATGCATTCATATTGTTACAAAGACAGAGAGTGGGACTTCTCCAAGTTATAGGAAAAGGATGTGTGTGTCTGTGTCCGTTTGTTGATAAATGTATTTTGGGCAGACTTTGGCCTAAGACTTGTTTTCCTTGTCATACACCACCTATCTTTAACCCCAAGAAGGTACTCACACTTAGAAGAATCTGACCTTAGCTGGATGGCTACCTGGTCTTGAGTGCATCTGCCATTCTTGGGCCCCATGACCATGAGGCCAGCCCACCCAGCATGGGTCAGGTCCAGCAGCTGTGTCATGAAGACCTGTATATGAATCCCTACCAGTCTTTACCAGGTTCCCTGCATGCTTACTAAGGACCCGGAACTTTTTGAGCATGGCCAAGGAATGAAACGTCCTTAGGTTTGCTTTGGTTTTTGCAGAGCTGAGGTAAAGCATTTTAAGAAGCTAAAAGGTAGATGGTTGTTAAAACACATCACTGAATAGCCAAACTGTGGAAGGAGCCTCGGTGTCCATCGAAAGATGAATGGATAAAGAAGATGTGGCTTATGTATACAATGGAATACTACTCAGCCATTAGGAACGATGAATACCCACCATTTGCATCAACGTGGATGGAACTGGAGGGGATTATGCTGAGTGAAGTAAGTCAATCAGAGATGGATAAACATTACATGGTTTCATTCATTCGGGGAATATAAAAAATAGTGAAAGGGAATAAAGGGAAAGGAGAGAAAGTTAGTGAAAATATCAGTGAGGGTGACAGCACATGGGAGACTCCTAATCTGGGAAACGAACAAGGGGTAGTGGAAGGGGAGATGGGCAGAGGGTTGGGGTGACTGGGTGACAGGCACTGAGGGGGGCACTTGATGGGATGAGCACTGGGTGTTATGCTGGCAAATCAAACTCCAGTAAAAAAATATACAAAAAAAATAAAGACTATATTAAAAATAAAAATAAAACACATCACTGTTTGTCTTGTGGGGACAAAGTATCAACATGGGTAAAATCCACTAACTTGCCTTTTCCTTCACTTGTCTGTATATTCCCTCTCATAATTAATGATTTAATTACTTTCTTCATGTGTCCATTCCACACACACTCCCTGAACGTGAGAGCTTGCCCTGGAATGCAAAGCTGAATGAGGTGTGGGGCTTGTCCCCTCCCTGAGCACTCAAGGAAGGGAGCTGAGGGGAGACGCAGGGGCTGGGCAAGGAGATGTGCACCACACAGCCAGTGCAGAGAGGAAGGGAGTGTCCAGGGCTTGTGGGGAGTTCCCTGCACGGAGCCTCTTACACAGAGCCTGGGTCTAGGGGCATCTCGCAGTTTCCATGAAGGCCAGCTCAGTGTCACTCAAACACTCGAGGAAGCCAGGAGATTCCAGGGACTCCAGCTTCCGCCATGCACGGTACCTAGGTAGGTACTGTAATGGACTGAAAATGCTCCTGGGACTAGGGCGATCCATGAGACAAGAAATAGAGGCTGGAAGAGTTGTCCTCTGGTCCCCAAACAGTTGTTCCTCTTCAAACTCCTCTTGCTTACTGGGATGTAAGATTTGAACATGGCAAGCTGGAAGGCAAGCCTTTCCTCTGCGGTGGCATGACTGCGCCACCTCTGACCTGTGACCTTCTCATTCATCACACAAGGCTAAGGACAGTAATAATAGTAATAATAATAGTAAAAATGATGTCTAGTCCAGCAAACTCTCTGATTATTATGAGGCTCAGAGGGGAGAATGCACGTCAAGGTGTTTCGTAAAGTGTGCCTTAAGAATTTGCAGTGATGATGATTTGTATTGGCAAAATGTCCACTTCTGCATCCCCTTCTATCTGAATGGAAAGCCTTTTCCTCACCCTGCTATTAGGAGGTCATGCATGTCAATGCACAGAGGTCTTTTGCAACATGGAGTTTGATGTTGCACCTTGTGGGGAGTGATCCATTTGGAGCAATCTCCTCTTAAGATTTGATGACTGCATTAATTTTTAGAAGCAAACACAAGGCCAAACTGACCTGTTTGCACTAAGGTTTTATGTCTAATGTTCAGAGGATTTTAAAATTAAATAAGGGATGCCCGGGTGGCTGAGAGGTTGAGTGTTTGCCTTTGTCTCTGGGAGTGATCCTGGGTCCTGGGATCCAGCTCCCCCAAGGGAGCCTGCTTCTCCCTTTGCCTGTGTCTCTGCCTCTCTCTCCATGTCTGTCATGAATTAAAAAAAAAAAAAAATCCCTGACTTAAAAAAATTAAATTAAATTAAATAATAGTTTTCAGGGGTGCCTGGGTGGCTCAGTTGGTTAAATGTCTGCCTTTGGCTCTGGTCATGATCCTGGAGTCCTGGGACCAGCCTTGCCTGGGGCTCCCCGCTCAGTGGTGAGTCTGCTTCTCCCTCTCCCTCTGCTCCTTCTTTACTTGTGCTCACTATCACTCTCTTGCTCACTCTCTCAAATAAATAAACAAATAAATAAAATCTTTAAATAATAGGTTTCATCTTCTAAAATACTCAGAAATAGTCCCACTCTCATAGTTCCTCAATATCTTGCATATTCCTGTTGTTTGTTGCTAGGTGATACAAATATCATGTGGCGTGTGTGCCTGCAGCTGCGCACTCACCCACATATGACCTGGGCATAGGGGAGGGAAGGGAAAAGATGGAGGGGAAGAGGTCATATAAAATGAACCCAGTTGTGCAAAATATAACACGATGGTGACAGCCCCAATCCACCTGATGATCACTCTGGCTTCAAGGATTAATGACCCTTGTCATTAGATTTCAGAGGCAGACAGCATCTCATTGCAGGGGACCATTTCCTTGAGTGGATAATATTAACAAGTAGCAGCCAGAGGTCCATCTTCTGTCTGCTTTGCTGGGCCGTAAGGGGACAACAGCCCTGCCTATAGCATTCTTAGGTTGTTTTTTTGAATCCCAAAGGGTAGAAAAGATCCTGAGGATAGCTGCTTTTTCTCGTCTCCATGCAAGACTGCCCTCAAGCCAAACCAAATGGGGTGGGAACAACCTTCAAGGCTTTAGTACCTGGCTCTGAGGAAGTCTCCTTACTATGTGTCAAATCTTATAGGTATCTTACATTTAGACAGGGCTAGAGGCGATGGGACTCATTCTGAGTGGCACAAGTTAGAAAGCTGCCTTTCCTTCCCCCCAGAGGATATACAGGCTGTGCCTTGGGTGACCAAAGGCCAGAGTGGAGACTGACTCAATGTTTATTGAGCACTTATTATATGCAAGGGGCTCTTTGAGACATGCCACATTTTATAGTGTTTGACATCTATAGTGTTTTCTCATGACATTTATAGTGTTTGACATCTATAGTGTTTTCTCATGTGGTGGTGGCTGTGACCCCTATCTCATGGTGAAGAAAATGATGCTCAAAGAAGTGATGTGAGCTACCCAAAGTCCAAAGACAGTAAAAGCCAAACTCAAGTCTTCTGGCTCCAAGCCCACGTTTCCTGTTCTACAACACCAACCTCATGCTACCCTAGGCTGTCATCCCTCTCTGCGGAGACGGGCACATCTGTGTCAGGTACTCCCAGCTGGCTGCTTGTATTCAGGTTCCACATTCTGGATGATTCCTAAGAATTCCTCACAGGAACAAGGAAATAAGACTACTTCTCGGTCTTGAAGAATTTCCCTTAGAGACAGAAACAGTTCAGGGTTTGGTCATCTTGGAGCACTAAGGCAGGGTCCCAAGATGCCTCACCTTTCTTCTCATGGACTCCGGAGGCCAAGCACCTAATGTGGCAGAGCAGTTAAGCATAGATCCTCATGGGTGGTTCAAATCCCACCTCTGCCACTCGCTACCTTTGCATGTCCACTTTCTGTGCTTCACTTGCCCTGTCTACACATTGGTGATAATCACAGCAAACACCTTGTAAGGTCAACATGAAGGTCAAGCACACAACGCTACAGAAAGCACTTATGATAGGGGCCCATAGCAGATAAGCATTCAATAAACGTTAGGCATATTTCTATCCCCAAAATGTTAGGGAAAGTAAATGAGATACAAATGAAAGTGTTTTCTAATATTACCATGAATGAAAATCCTGGTTCTTGATGCCTTTTTTTTTTTTTTCTTTTTTAAACATCCAGCACTAATTTTCAGCTAATCAAGCCTGGACAGTAATGGTATTTAATGAAATGGGTGAAATACACAGTGCTTTTAAGACAACAAATTTACTGGCCAGAGGGTAAACGAGCTGTGTTGACTTGATTCTGGGCATCCTTCAATGCCTCAAACACCTCTGACACTCAGCAAGACTGTGTGGTCTCTGTGTTGGGTAACTGGAGTACTCCCTCCTCCTTCCTCTGCACCTGCAGTGTCCAAACAATCTGCTTTCTCTGCTACTTTCATGCTTTTCAATTTGTTCCTTGTGTACCAGTTGAAGGCTTTTATGACGTCCTACATCCCCTTCTCTTTTCCTCTGTATTTTTGCAGCCTCTGGACACTGGAACTGGCTACTATGCATGGTTTAGTCTAGAAGGGCACCCCCCTACACATACACACCTGTCATGTCCTAAGCCTCCAGCTCCTCACACCCTCTTTCATCCAACTGGACTTGTGGGGAACGGCGATTTGACTGGCAGGGTGTGTCCTTCCTTGGTGCTTTGCTCTTCCCTTGTGCCATATTGGTGCCAGGGCCGAGATGAAGGGTCCCTCCTGGGCTGGCAGTTGTTGGCCAACACTGCTGGATCAGATGACCTTCCAGGTTCTGGCTTGCAGTTATTAAGGGGCACTGGAAGCCAGTTACACAAGCCCTCATTTTCCAAGGGAAGGAGACTGAAGCCTGAGCAGTGGGGGAAGGGTGGGTAGGTCCAGCTAGCAGGAGGTTGATCTGGGAAAGGACCTGGGGTGGTCAGGGGCCAGGAGGGATCCCTTTATGCCTCTTCTGCTGTCTTCCTGACCATTTGTCTGGCTTAGTCATCAGAATTAGGGACTGACCTCAAGGAGAAAGAGGCACTTCATTTGAAGTGGGGAGAGCGCTGCTGGGCGCCTAAGCTGGCTCAGATGCAGGTGGGAATCCAGGACGGTCTTATCTCTGCCTGGGGAGATAGCAAGCATGATCGTAACGAAATCACAGCTCTCTGCCGCTTTTATAGAATGATTACTCGTTTTACAATAATGGCCCATAAATTAATAAATGCCATTAAGTTTATGGGCTTCTCCTAGTCAGAGTTCTTTTTAGCTGTCAATTTAATTTTTAATAAACTCTCCATGACTTATAAAACCACTGTAGTCAATGTTTGGTCTGTGCTGAAGTGACATTTCTGATACTGACTTTTTTCTGCACGTGTGTGTGCACTGAAATCTGAAGGTCCAGTAACAAAAGTGAAATGAGGCCACGAGACAGTCATCAGCTTACTGCATCAGGCGGCTGGAATCAGGTTGCTGTACCTCCCTCCTGGGGCCTGGGCACTTGCCTAGCTGGTTACCTCAGGTGAAAGAGTAGACAGGAAAGCCCCCTCCGTTTGAGATTCTCTGAAGCAGAACTTGGTGGGAACCAGGGCTCACCAGCAAGTGATTTCTTATCTAAAAATAATACCAGCTCTGCAGATCCTCGAAGGGGTGACTGGGGACAAAATAAGCAAAAGTTCAGCAGCAAGCTCTAGGTCGTGGAGAATGTAAAAGTGTGATAATATGATGATAATAATAGTAAATAACTATTATATACGGAGTGTCTTCTAGACATTCATTATTGTTTTTGATCCCGACAGTGCTCTCAGGAGGCTACATCATTCTCCTTGGGCTTAGAGCAGATGGGCAACCTGTTTGAGGAGACACAGCTAGCTTAGCAAGGCAGATTCAGACTTCCAACGCTGGTCATCTGGCTCCACTCATGGTATTGCCAACCCCTGGACTACTAAACATGTAATTTTTATTAATGTATATCTGTTTTACTTCAAACCATACATTTTTTAAAATTTTTATTTATTTATGATAGTCACACAGAGAGAGAGAGAGAGGCAGAGACACAGGCAGAGGGAGAAGCAGGCTCCATGCACCGGGAGCCCGACGTGGGACTCGATCCCGGGTCTCCAGGATCGCGCCCTGGGCCAAAGGCAGGCGCTAAACTGCTGCGCCACCCAGGGATCCCCCAAACCATACATTTTAAAGATTTTCTACTAACTGTTAAAAACACAGATACAACTTATCACAGTTTTATTCATATTCCAGGCATGGATTCTGCAAAAGATGTGCAATCTCTACTGACAGTGAAGGTAAGAGGCTTCCAATGGAAGTCAACCTTTCTTTCCCAAGAGTGACTAGAAGCTTTACAGACTTGGAGGGTAGGAGATGATGAGTAGATGGTGGGGATTCTGGTAGCAGCCTATTCAAGGAGGGCCTAGAATTCCTTTTTTTTTTTTTTTTAAATATTTATTTATTTATTCATTCAGAGAGAGTGAGAGGCAGAGACACAGGCAGAGGGAGAAGTGGGCCCCATGCAGGAAGCCCGATGTGGGACTCAATCCCGGTCTCCAGGATCACACCCCAGGCTGCAGGCAGCACTAAACCGCTGCGCCACCAGGGCTGCCCCGGGCCTAGAATTCCTAATGGCATTTGGAATGGATTTCCCATGAGCTATTAAATTGGAAGAGATTATAGAGAGTCTTCAGAATCCAACATCCTTATTTTACAGAACAAGTTTGTAGCTCAAGGAGTTTATGGTACTGTGTCCACTGTTACCAGCTAGATGGTAACAGAACTAGGTTAGTTACATTACCCTGGGTGCTCCTTCCTCCATGCTATGCTATCTCTTGGGCTGAATGGTACACCCAGTGGCCCACTGCTCTGGCATTTCACTGTGGCCCAAGGTATAGAGAGGTGGGCTGAAGCCAGGTGAGGAGGATACATCTGAAACTCAAGTGTATTTGATTTAGTAACTGGTCATTACGAGCACTGTTAAAATGGAAACAGTAGCTATGTAGCCCATAAGCTAACTCTTCAAGTCATCTCTCCCAGGGCATTTTCAGACCTAGTACTGATCACGACAGGTAGTCCCTAATTTGGGTAGGTTTGATTGTAAATTTATTATAGTGACCTGCAGAGATCTGACAAAGATTAAAACGGATTTTTCAAGAATGTTCACTATTTTATCCCCAGCATCTAGCGGGGTATCTTATACATAGTATTACTGATAAATACTTGTTGAACAAGATAGATTTTAATATCTCAATTTATTGAAATGGTGGTTCTCAGAACCTAAATCCTGTAAGTTGTTCTGCAACACACAGGTCTAAGAGGTAAGGGAAAAATTCAAAGTTAGCTGTGTTTGCCTGCAAAGTATCCATCCCACCCGCTGTGCAACCCGAAGCTCTAAGGTGGCTTTCACATATTCATGGGCTGAGTATATGTAAGAACCAGCTGGTGTGCAAAATCCTGTAACCTTCCCTAGGAACTGTGATTCCATAGGACCCTTGTCATAGGTAGGTAATTTTGCGGCAGATAGACCCTGGGCCATACATACAATGCTGTTCGAAAGATTGTTAATAGAGGCTGGTATTTTTGAACCCTTACTCTGTCCCTGGAAAAGTTATTTAACTCTTTCCTTTTAGCAACCATATTTAATAGGCTTTATTATATCACTGCATTTTAGAGATTAGGAAAAAAGAACCCTGAGGTCCAGAAAGATTAGGTGACTAATACTGCTCACTGAGTAAGTAAGGCATGGAGCCAACCGTCATGCTGCAGAGCATTTGTTTACTTTTTTAAAAAATATTTTTATTTATTTATTTGAGAGAAAGAGAGCGAGAGCGAGAGAGAGTGAGCATGAGCAGGTGGAGGGGCAGAGGGAGAAGAAGACTTCCCGCTGAGAAGGGAGCCTGATGCGGGGCTCCATCCCAGGACTCTGGGATCATGACCTGAGCCACCCAAGCACCTTGAGAGTGCTTGTTTTCAGCCATCAGGCTCTGCAAAGGGGTCGGTAAGGAGGGACAGTGGAGTGTGATGGGCTGTGATGGTCTCAATTCAATTCTGTCTTAGTCTAAAAGGAACTGGGTTCCCAGTTGCCTCTCCATTTGGGAAAGGCTGACAAAGGCAGCCCCTTTGTCAAAGGAAGCCCAGAGGTGACTTCAGTCTAGGGACATACCAGAGGGCAGAGGTAAGATGGTTAAGTGACAGA
The DNA here is from genome assembly GCF_011100685.1 of Canis lupus familiaris. Taxonomy (NCBI): domain Eukaryota; kingdom Metazoa; phylum Chordata; class Mammalia; order Carnivora; family Canidae; genus Canis; species Canis lupus. The sequence continues at coordinate 21,438,106 of NC_049223.1, read as the reverse complement.
AGAGTGGGACAGTGTCTTTAATTACCCACATTGCTGCTACCATTTCATGCCTACCAATGGATGAGGAGACATTTCAAGTAGATTCTTTTCTTAGCCACAATTTGTTTATGGTAGAAAAGCAGCCAGATAATTGAAAAAAAAAAAAAAAAACACACACCAAAAACCTAGGATGAGCTCATACTATCACATCAATAACTCTGTTAAGTACCTCCTATGCACCTTTGCCCAGCTGAAACCCAGCTGAAAACTTTGGCTGTTAAGAAGCAGATGATCACATTTCTAAAGAAATATTTCCATGATTCAAGCACTAGAGTTAATAAAGACTCATTTATGAGCAGTTATGTCCAGAGAAAAGTAGTACAGGGGGACATGCAATGAGGTCTTGCAGACAGTGCATACACAGTGTGCTCCAACCACATCAAAATTGTTCCATAAAATATCTGGAGCCCTGACTGCTGCTTATGTTGTCACGGGGGAAAGTAAAAAAGGCACAGGCGCAGAAAGTTTTTTAGGTGTTCCATAGCATTAATCATATTTTTTATTTTCTATATTTTATGATGTTTTGACATCTTGGTGCCCTGAGGACACGAGGACGGATTGTTTCCCCCAGGGTGAGCTAATTCCTAGAGATAGCAAACGATTTGCCTGCAGGCACACCTCGGTACTCGAACCGACCAATTCTGAGTCCATACTGGACCCACTTCTTTTTATCAGGCTCCTGCAGGCCAGGACTCTATTCTCCTACCCTAAATCGGCCCAGGGCTAGGGCTAGGTAAAGGACAACTGGGGACCACCTCTATAGCCCAGAGCCCATCCAAATACTCCAAGTGTCCAATCCCAAACCTGCTTGGCTGTTTACCCTGACTTGTCTGTTCTTTTCTGTGAAAAACCATGATAAGGGCTTTGGCCCATGCTTTCTCCTGGCCTCTTCTGCCTCCTGGCCCACCTTGGTGCTAGCCTGGGTGGCCCTGCATGGAGTGCAATTCTCCCTCCTCTTGGGAACTGTGAGTCACAAACTCTCTTTGCAATGACACAGATATCTCCTGATGTTGGCCTTACTGAAGCTGAATGAAAACAAAATGTCAAGTACATTTCGAGACATCTTATTAAAAGCAAGAATAAATTGTTGTCATGTTTACTAAGGGAATCACTCTCCCATCTGTTTGTGCAAGAAGTGTTCGCCACATGCTCTGAAAACCTTCTCATGAGGCAGGTGACCTCATGCCATGATAGGCCCGTGGTTAAGTGTATGGATGCTGGAGACAGAAAAGTGGTTGGATTTAAACTCCTATTTACTGGCTGTGTGACTTGGGGCATGTTACTATCTTTCTGTTCTCTCAACAGTAAATGCTCATGTGAACATCACCTCCTAGGGTGTGGGGGTTACCTGGGAGGGGGTACACGGGGAACCCAGGAAGCTATGTGGATTCCAGTTAGTACTAAATGAAGGGTAGTTTTTAGCAGATCTTATTTTCTCTAATCAACACTCCTGGTACAATTTCTTGACCACCTCTGGGCGAGGCTCTGATGCTTTGCAGGGAGTACGCTCTCTTATCATAAATTCTTTCTGCAGCAGAGAGATTGCACAAGTCTCAGAAGCTCCTATTTAGAGAGCTTGCCTTTCAACCCAGTGCCCCTGGGTATGCTGGGAAAAAAAGACTGTCTCACACACGGGGCACCGCAACACACCGGTGAGCGCTCAGCCTGCAGAACGGGGTGGGAACTTGTGGGTGGCTATCTTCCCCTCTATTCATTTGCACTCATTGTCCTGTGAAAACCTCCTCTCAGAGAAATTGGTGCACTCATGATTTTGGGGATGGATCACTGCCTAGTCCCAAATGTGATTTGGGAACTTGGATGGATTTGCATTAACTGTTCATTTCAGCAAGAGGAATTATCAATTCAATTCACAGCTTTGAGAATCCACACCTTTTTCAGACTGTGGCAGGCATGCATGGACTCTGGCATTTTGATTAGCATTGAAACCAATTTTTGTCTTTTTTGCAAAATCCTCTGCTTTCAACTCGAACGTGATTGGCAGTAATCCTTTTATATCTCAGTCTTTCAAGAGTCCTCCATCATATTTAAAGGCAGGTATTTCCATTCTAGATATACATTTCTCTAGTAAAATACATACACTTTGTGTAAGTGCAAAATAAACGGGAGTGATATACTTTTCTATTTAACTCCTTAGATGTAAAAGTAATTAGGTAGCTTGCGGATTGGGGTATACTGATTAATTTAATTATCTGTTTAACTAAAGGCTAGACAGAAAGCTCATTTTGGTTTCTACCACTTTAACAACAACAACAACAAAATCTTTCAAATGTACGAGGCTGCTTTTCTGCCTTAGTGGACTGAACATTTGATCAATCTTTGATAATTCAGCCTGTGATGGTGCTCCAGATTCACATAATATGAACATCAAGTCTGCTAACCCAAAAATTGGAATAAATGTTTATGTATTCTAAATAAAGGTTAGAAAAACTTATTTTTAAAAAATTCTTCATAGTTTACTTCTAAATGATTTATAGCATCCCTTCTAGAAGTGGAAAACAGGGCTATTTCCCACTAATAAAATTAGGGATAATCCGTTTCTTTTAAAGGTATTTTATCATAAATTGCCCCCTTTCAGTTGAAGGGGAAATGGCTATTTCCAACATTAACGGACTTACCATTCCTTCAGGGTCCTATTTTGGACAAGGTTTGCGGCCCTCCTTGACTCCAGACAAAGCCTAGCTTGACAATCTTTTATATGTAAATCCCCTATGAGTTTATTTATATGTGTATTTTCTTGGAATTATGAGTGGTCACTGTGGCATAAAAAACATCCTTGAGTGGACTGACTCTTGGTCTTCTGTCTGACTCCAGAAGATTCCTAGCCCTGTGTCTACCACTACCCAGCAGGAACTGGATAAGTGATTTCACTGCCCTCTACCTCAGCTTCCTGATTTCTTGGGTGTGTCTTGAGGTCTTCCCACTCCAGAATGCTGGAAGTACATGCTACATTATACTAGCAGGGTGTGTGTTTGTGTGTGTGTGTGTGTGTGTGTGTGTGTGTTGTGTGTGTGAGATGGTCAACCATTCTGATTAGCCCAGAACTGAGAAGCATTCCCAGGACTTAGAACTTTTAGTGGGACCAGTGGGGATGTCCTTGTGCCATCTGAGAGCGTGATGTGTTACTAACAGCCTTTGACTTGGGGGGCTGAGGCGAGGAAGAAAAGAGATTATATCGGTGAAGTACTAGCATATGACCTGGCAATATTGTTACTATTATTGTCTTTCTCAAGTGTTTCCACAATTTGTTTCTCATATTCACAGCAATTCTGCGTGTGAGGCAGAAGCTCTGTCTCGAGAAGGCATAATGACTTCATCAGTGCTGTGGGTCTTGGTGAAATCCACGGAGAAAAGCAAACCTTCTGAGTTGAAGGGTTGGATCAAGCACCAACACTGGTCCACGTGTCTCCTTTTACCTCTTTGGGAAAAAGGAATTAAAGGCTATTTCAGATGGGTGCCCTAGTCCTAGCTTAGAAGACGGCTGTAATTTAAACAGCCTATCTGCAGCATAGATTTCAAAGTAATTTACAATCAATAATTAATCTAAACAACAGCGCTGTGTGTGCCACATTGTTAAACAGAAGAGGAAACAGAAAGGAGTCTAAGCAAATTCCTGCAGGGGTTTCTGCTGGATAGTGAATAAATGGCTGGCTGGGGATTGTCTATCATTCACATGAGGGAGAATTGGATTCTTTTGCTTTCATAAAGTTGCCTTGGTATCTGGAAGGATAATTGTAAAGTAGAACCCAAAACAAACACGTTTAAACTAAACACAGCCTGGACATTCAGGACATTACCTCCCACCTACTCACACATCTCTCTAAACCCAGAGCTCAAATCCATCTATTTTGCCATGATTAGCCCTAAACCTTATGCAAGCTATGGCTAAGTCCCCACTCACTTGTCTCCCCAAAGCAAGGCTAATTACAACAGACCTTTTTGTATGTATTTCTGTTGGACCCCACGTCCTACATCCACCCAACTATCTATCTTCCTGTTTATCTCTCCATCTACTCATCTCTTTATGTATCTATCACAATAATAATAACCATCATCCATCTATCTGCCTCTCTACATGTTTATTGATCCACCTACCTATCAGTCTTGACTACCTATCATCTATATATCTACTCCTCATTGACCCTTGATAAACATGATGGCTCTTGGATGTTGGGGGAAGGAAAGGGTCACCCTTACACGTTGGAGTCCCCTCCACTGATTTTCAGCACGTGCACAAGTGTCCTGTGTAATGGGGGCAGGTCTGTCCTGACAAGCCTCCAGGAGTTGTTTTGTTGGAAGGAAAGTTCACAAAGAACTTCCACACAATTTCCTCTCATCAGGCCTTCCCTTCTTAGCTTCACATCTTCACGTCTTCTTTCATATGACAGTTCTTTGAATATTTGAAGATATTTACCTGCCTAGACTTTTATTATCTGATTGGCCACCCCTGGTGCTTTCATTGCCCTCTGACCTAAGTACATGTTCCTGATTGCCTGTGCTTCTCCCGGAGGGCAGCACCAGGAGCCACTCATGACTCCAGAGATGGCTGAGTGAGCTTGGACTTGGATAACACTGCTACTTGTAGAGTTTTAAAGACTTACAGTTATAGTTGTGGAGCGAGCTAAAGTCTATATTATGTTTTCGGTAGTTTCAACTGTGCATTGACTCAAGGGGAGAGTATTGTTGGCTGAGTCCCCTGTGCCTTTTCCCCAGCTTCCTGCACACTCGGGATGGTTAGCTTTTCTCTCTCTCGTGCTTACCCACTACTCTAGCTACTGTGATGCCTTTGGATGCTCATCTGCCATCCACAGATTCCCCATCCTACGGGCTCTGAGTCATCCACCCAATGGTAGATGTCCACCTGACTGAGGAGTGGTCCTATGAGTGAGCTAATCACCGTGAAAGCTGCTGCTGAAACCAGCTCATGTAAAAGCATAGAGTGGAGTGACGCTCTTTCCAGCATGCCCAGTAGTAGCTGGGGCATAAGAAACATGATGCTCACTGGGCAAAAAAGAGACTCACAGAGAATTTGCTGTGTGGATAGTTCCAGGTGGGCACTCCATCCTCACGTCAACCCTGTGAAATAGGCACTATTATCCCCTCTGTGGCAGAAACCTCTGCTGGTGCCCACGCCCAGCCTCTGCGGGCTTTGCTGCTAACAGCTGCCACCTGCTGCCTGCCTCAGACTGCTGGAACTGTTCTGCCAAAGAGAGGGAGCCAGAGGTGCACGAAAATTCAAGTCCGACCACCACCCTTGCAATGACCTAACAGCTGAGAGGGTACAGAGCCTGGATCCCTTTCCTCAAGTGGGGGTGAACTCAGAGATGCAATTTATACTTTAGAGCTCCCCGGGAGGATTAGGCTGAAGCTGGGACTTCACCTGAAGTCCAACCCGTCATCAGCTTCTTCACCCACCTATCCTGCTTACCCTCCTCCTTTCCTGGTTTTCTGGGGAGCACTTCCTGAGTTAATCACTTTCACTGGGATCCTTGGTTCAGGGTCTGCTTCTAGGAGGACCAACAGAGACACTCGGTTTTGCACATGAGGAAATGGAGGTACGTGAAGGCTGAGGCATGGTGCAACTCACACAGCTGGGACGCGGGGAAAGCAGGGGACCTGGGCCCAGAAGTGAGCCGGCAGTGGTGGTCTGATGAGGAGCCTCCACTGTTAACTTGTCTGGAAAGGGCAAGACGCAGGCAGCGGTGGGCCGGGAGATGTTGGGAATGGCCTGTAGGATGAGTCTCATTTATGAGGGAGCCAGTGGGGCTCTTCCAGCAACTCTGGTCACCACCACTTCAAAGCCTCTTTCTTGGAAAAACCTCAGCACTTGAAGTCCATTTACTCCCCCAGCTGGTTTTACTGTCACAAAGTTTCCCAACTCTACCTCTTTTCCCACAGGCCCTGGCAGTGGCTCTCTGGAGGTTCTGTGTCTATGGGGAGAGAACAGTGAGCAGTGTGATGGCCTCTGGCGGACATCCCACTCATTATTCATTCTTCCCCTGGGTCGGACCAGCCCACAAGCCCCACGCGTGCACATATCAGCCCAGTTCCCAGAGAGCATGGGCGCTCCCACTCTGAACTGTCACCTCTTACGGGGAAAACAAAGATCCTCTCCCCCAACCTTCCACCCAGGATGCTGGGAACAGGGCCAGCCCCGTTTCATGTTTTTAAGAAGTTTCCAAACATGCTCATTTTGGTGGCAGCTTTTGTGGTGATTATCTCGTTAGGGTCCTGGCCTCAAAACACCTTATTTATGGTGGATCGAAAAAAATTTACCCTCTCATGCTTTACAAAGCAAAAAAAAAAACAGGCTCTACTTTTACTGGAAATTTTTCACTTGTGGGAAAATATCTACTTGGCCTCTTGAGAGATACCATCACCAACAGTTTGGATTTATGGGAGGGGACTGGCCCAGCTCCACGGACCAGGAGCTCACAGGTGGTACAGATGTCTAGGTAATTTCCAGACCTTGTTTTCTTTCATCCATTCTCTTCAGAGGAGTCCAGGATTAAACCTCACGAGCCAACAAGCTCCTGACTGTAGTATAAGTTGCACAGATTTTTCATGAAACTGAAATAAATCTTGCTGTATCCTGACAGAGTGGGGCTGACATTCTCTAGGAGTGGGAGGAGCAGTTGAAATGGCTCTAGAATGGATGGTGGAATTGTGGTCTAGAACCCCAAACAGCAAGCATGAATAGTAAAACTCGGCCATAGGCACAGACGGCTGCTCGGAGGGTATTTATAGTAGGTCCTAGAAACCACTGTAAAGGAAAAGTCTCCTGAGTAATAAGCTCTTCCTGGTAGCACTCCACCTAGAAGACATTCTTGCTCCTGTCTGAAGCCCTGGAGGGCTCTAAGTCCACCACCACCTGGGAGAGAGTATCTGCTATGTTCACAGAGTGCACCAAATTCATATCTCAGGTGCTTTGTGCTGCACAGATGTGCCAGGAATTGGAAACAGGAAGGAAGTGGTAAGATTATCAAGAGCATAACTAGGGAATGTTGTGCTGCACACTGCAGACTTGCAGAAAGAGAGCCTGAGGACACCATGGTCAGCATGATAAAGGGCATCAGGGGCAGCCGGGGTGGCTCAGGAGGTTAGCGCCTGCCTTCAGCCCAGGGCGTGATCCTGGAGACCCGGGATCGAGTCCCGCATCAGGCTCCCTGCATGGAGCCTGCTTCTCCCTCTGCCTGTGTCTCTCTCTGCCTCTCTCTCTCTCTCTCTGTGTCTCTCATGAATAAATAAATAAAATCTTTTTTTTAAAAGGGGGCATCAGGAAGGGGCTACTTTCCAGGGACCTGAGCAAGAAGTGGGCAGGAAAGGTAAAATTGGGTCAAGGAGGGGGGTGGTCAGGGTCTGAATCAGGATACACCTGTGCGAAGGTCTTCACCAACTGCCCAGGAAGTAGGTGATTAGTTAATGGTGGAATCATACTCTGATTAGACCTGGGTACTATTTGTTGCAGTGGGGTTTTCTTCTGCATTTCTAACTTTATGACCTGCATCAAGTGCTCTTTACAGCATGGTTCAGTACCTTTGCAATAAATCTTTTTGTCATTGTTTTAAATTCTTGTGCTTCAGGTGTTTCTAAAGAGAAGTACCCAAATTAAGTACCAATCAGCAAGGAAGTCGCCACCCCAGGTTCTGACAGCACAGACTAGCAAAACATGAAATGACACCAAACGTATCAGAACTTTGAGGCATGCACAAGAGTTTCAAAAATGAGGAAAGAAGTTTAGGCTCCTAAAAGTCTTCTTAAAAGGATTCCCTTGTATGCCTAATTTCTTTTTTTTTTTTAAGAGGCTGTTATTTTTATTTTTTTTAAAGATTTTATTTATTTATTCATGACAGACAGACAGACAGACACACACACACACACACACACACAGAGTGAGAGAGAGAGAGGCAGAGGTACAGGCAGAGGGAGAAGCAGGCCCCATGCAGGGAGCCTGATGTGGGACTTGATCCCGGGTCTCCAGGAACATGCCCTGGGCTGAATGCAGGCGCTAAACCGCTGAGCCACCCGGGGATCCTGTATGCCTAATTTCTTAAGTAATTTTCTTTTAAAATTGCATTACAAGCAATCATCAGTGTGTGTGTGTGTGTGTGTGTGTGTGTGTGTGTGTCTGCGTGTGTGTGTGCGTGTGTGTGTGTGTTTCTGTGTGTGTACAGGAGAAAAGGTATCTCGCATACAGTTAAAAAAAAAAAAATAGTGCCGTAATGCAATTTTAGAGAAAACAGCTGCATGAAAATATTGCATGTGCAGGGAAAAAATTTTTTTCTAAAAAGCATATTTTCCTGAACTAATTTTTCGAATCTTACTTTCCCTAGATCTACCTCGTTCCAGTGGGAGAAACAAAGAGAGGCTTGGCATTTACTTATTTGCTTTCCAGCTGCTATCTCACTAAGACTTAAAATGTGTATCTTTAAGTCCCCTTCTGGAATTGCCACTGTTATTAACACCCCACACACTACTCATTTACAAGATAATTAACACAAGACCGGGAGCACAGCTTTTCTAGAAGGGACAACTGTCCACTACACACGGAAACTTAGCCTCAGATCACTTCATTTCAGGCAAGGGACAGCTTGTCTTCTGCTCGCCACCACCTGGAGATCTCTTGATCACCTACACGATTAAAGCTAAGGCAGGGTGATTTTACAGTCCTGACACATTCATCTCTCTTACAGCAAGTCAATCAGGCAGCACCTGAGTGGTCCTGGGTTTCACACCCCAAGCCAGCCAGTTCCCTCATGTCTGCTCAGTGTTGTACGTGCTGTTGGGGCAGTGGACTGTACAGACCCAGGAAGACAGGGACTAGCTGAATATTCGGCACTGTGATTTTTTTTCTCATGTTCAATATAAGTGGCTCCTGTCCATGGACACTATGGAAAGAGTTTTACCTGAGACCAAGACAGGACACTGAGGACCTCGGGTGCAGCCAGCCACTGCCTAGGTTACTGTGACAGGACTTGGCGGCGGGGGGTAGTGTATGGCCCTGGAGAGCATCTTCCTACAAAGGTGGGCAGGGTAGAAACAGGCTCTGCTGCCACCTTGGGAGAAGGTGCTGAAGCAGAACACAAATCTGCAGGCAGGTGGTGGCTCTCTGGTGGCAGGGACTATGCCTTATGTCCACTGCATCTCTTGTCCCCAGCTTGGAGCCTCACTCACAATATGAGTCTTTGAGTGCAAACATAGCAAAGCTAGAGTTTTTCATGATGATCCTCATTCAAGGGGCTCAGTGTGGAATTGTGTGGCTCCCAGACAGCTCAGTGGAGGATATTCTTGGGGAAGCTAACAATATTCATCGATCAGAGGCATGCAGTTGGCATGGGGGAGAGAGTCTGTCATCAGACAGTGGGGTCCTGGGACCAGGCTGGGCTAGAAAGGTAGCACTTCATCTTGAAGGGTATCTGGCAAGAGCAAGGGAGGACTAGAGGGGGTTAACTGGTTACCAGGATTACCAGGACAGGGGGTTAGGTCTAGAGAATGGCAGAGACCTGGAGTGTTGGAGAAGCCCAGCCATGAGAGCCGGAGTTCGAGATCAGGGTTAGAACAGCAACATGACTGATGCAGCAATGCTGCTGTGTCCAAGGATGTGCACTGGAAATAGAGCTCCCGTCACCACTTCCGTTAAGGTCCTGGGGTCAGGGCTGGAATAGCGCTGTGGATGGGGAGCCAGTGGGGTAGGGGGCCAACCTGATGATGTGACAGCGCCTGCACTCCTGATCCCTGTGAGGTCAATTCTCAGCTACACAAGACTCAGCAGTTTACAGAAAACAGTCGTTTTGGTTGATTTATGACTGTTTTCTTCCCCTCTGAACAAAGTGCATTTAGGTTAAAAACCAGGCAGCATATAAATAAACTAATTGACAGTGTATGTACTCAGATTGTAGTGTCCTTTCATAAATTTGAAGTTTTAGAGTCTTCCCAAAGCCGAGGCAGTGTAGATTCCAGGCTTCACCTACTTAGAAAACTGACCCTGAGTTTAACAGGGTGGAAGGACTGTCCTTCTTGACTGAGAAGGGAGATGACCATTCTATGGAGAAATTAATCCAAGAACAGTGATTCTTAAATCCTTGAAGTCATCACGAGGGACACACATTTTCATATGCACCCACTTGCGCACACACACTCACAAACGTGCGCACACACACGGAAAGCTGTGTCTGAATGAGTAGGGCCTGGTTGTAACCACTATTTTCTGCAGAGGAAATATGCTTAAGGACAATAATAAAATGTCTCTGGTTTTGACAATATTACGAATACCACCAGGATAGAAATGATCAGCAGAGCACTCAGAAGAGGTTTGACAATACATCTTGCATTTCATCATTTAGTGAAAATGAGGTGTCCCCCTTAAGCCGCAGTCGGTCTTCTATTAGGAATATGTATCAGAGGCCACAGTTCAAGGAAGGATTTTTTTAAATTCGCCATTTGATATCCTGGAACATTCAACTGCACTTACCTCTGAAAGCCTTTCAAGAGCAGCCCTCTTTCCCTCCTGTTCACTGCCACCTAGTGAACTTACTTGGGAAAGAAACTATCGCCGCAAAGGAAATGTTTTTTACAAGGCAACGGCTTTATGGGGGTGACTTTGATTGCAGATTTGAATGTGTCTGGGAGTAGGGAGGTGGAGGCTCTTGCCAAAGGGCCGTGGCTGAGATGATGAAGTCAACCTGCTGGAGCAGAACACATAAACGAACTGTCCAGTGGAGGCTTCTGAGAAGCGCAGATTGAAGCTAGCAAGCCGTGACAACACAGGGCTTCTGATCACGACATTGTGGCTCGATAGGATCAGTCTGTTCCTTTGACTGCCCCTTGGTTGAACGCAAATGCAGGGCGACACGTCTCACCCCGTGCAGATGCTAGGTGCTTGGTATAGAGAAAGGGTGTTTGGCGGTCTGTGCAGAAGCTCCAGTGTGCATGTGAGGCATTAAAACTACGTTAACGAGGCCCCCTGGGGGGACGATCACAGAAGTGAAGGAAATGTAATTAGAATGGAAATGTAATAATGTGCAGCTTTTCTACATCCTCAATTCTGTCTTTGGCCAGGCTTCCCTCACTGTGAACACAAAGGCTGGAATCTCGTAAATCGAGACCAGGCTAGGGTAACCTTCTAATCCTCATACCCAGGGCCACTCGACACTTCCTCCATCGCTCCACACACAAAACCGCATGAGAGAGGGGGCAGGGGTGCTGAATTAGTGCCACATGGCCCTGTCTGGCCATCCTGGAAATATATTGTCTGATTCTGAATCTACCTTGTTCTCTATTTGATAGCTGTCAGCCCTTCCCAGTGTCTCTGCACAAGCTGTAGATGTGGTTTGCTCAGGCCCAGGGAGTGATACCTGTACTGGGCCCTGGAAAGAAACACTGAAGGTGTGCAGTGGCTACTGCCATTGGAGCGTGTGTGTGTGTCTGTGTGTGTGCATGTGCATGCTTGTGTATGTGTGTGCATGCATGTTTGTGGACAGTAAGGGGCTGATGACATTAGTCCTTTACTGTCTTACTGCACACTGTCTCTGAAGGGTGAGTTCTAAAGCCTATGATAGTTGAGAAGATGGTAAGGCTGTTTGGCTCAGAAACTAGGAAAAAGACCCCAGTGATTGTAAGAATCAAATGATACCAAAATGAAACTCCAAGATTTCTTGGCTCACTCAGATCACTGACCATTCACCTCACGAGGTTTCTTTCCAGGCATCCTCCAGAGAAGATTTTTTTCTCCCTAGGAACTAGTTTGCATTTTAGAGATTTTGCCTATAACCAAGTGATTGCTGGGAGCCCTAACTTTCACACTCAGAAGAGATCTGTCCCACTGAAAAACTGGTGATATCATTTGGCGCGGGGCCATTCACTGATTTGAAGCTATTTGTATTGTAATTTACAGTTGTCAATTGAACTGGAATGCTTGCACTATCCGTGGGGACATAAGCTATTAATAAAACAATGTCTAAAGAGCCTAAGCATATCGCAGGAGATCACTCAGGTTGAATTATTTTACATACACGCTTCTAAACATAATTTCAACGTTAGCACTTTGCAGTCTATGGGCCCATGTTGTTCACTGGATCCATTTCTCCAAATCATTGTTCCTATCCCACATGGTGGCTCAAATCCTTACTCATTGTGAAGTAATGAAACAAAGACCACATGTGTAGGTGGTAGCCCATATATGGTATGGCATATGATTAAGCCTAGCTAACGTGCTTTCCAAACAATAACCAACTTTTCCAGAGCCTAATGATACTGGGCCTCTTTCAGAGGCTGGTGGTCTGACCATAGAGCAAGCTCAAAGTGCACTGATGTGAAATGGGATAGGAAATGGCCAGAGCACTAGCTCCCTGCAGATAAAAAACCCCAAGAGAACAAAGATTTGGGGAGTAAAAGTTAACTCCTATAGAACACTATAGCACTACTGTGAATTGGGATCATCTGTGCCCAATTGAGAGAGGCTGTAAAAATAACCCTCACCAGCCTGTTCTTGGGGAAAAATAGTGCCAAGCTTTAATTAGCTCTTTCCCTAGCAGCAATTACGTAGAGGGATTCTGTGATCTCCAAATCCCACTAGATGAAGGGAGTTGACTTAACAGAAATCTGGGCAACTCTGGGAAAAATTACCTTTTAACCAAACTTTGCAAATAAATAAATGCTTAAATATTAGATATTTCCCTCCAAAGTCACAAAAGATAATTCACTTAAAGACAGTAAGTTTTAAGCAACTAATTTTCTGTGGGACTCACTCTGACCATGAGGAGAGGCAGATCTGGACTTTGCTATCTAGGAGTTGGGGACCCAGGAGGGACACACAGGTCTGAGCCAAATAGGAAATGAAACAGAAACATAATAGCAACACATGATTTACCACTCATCCAGTGGGGGTCATTAGCAACACAGGTTGTTTAGCTGTGTTGCATCTTATTTTTTATTTTTTGAAAGATTTTATTTATTTATTTGAGAGAAAAAGAGCAAGAGAACACAAGCAGGGGGAGCGGCAGGGGAGACACACACACACACACACACACACACACACACACACACACACACACACACACGCAGGCTCCCCACAGCAGGGAGCCTGATGTGGGGCTCTATCCCAGGACTCTGGGATCATAACCTGAGCCTAAGGCAGATGCTTTACCGACTGAGTCACCCAGGCATCCCAGATTTTATTTTTTCACTAAAGGACAAAAATGTGTCTATTTGTGGAAGACACCATGGTACCCTCCACAGATTCTTTTTTTTTTTTAAAGATTTTATTTATTTATGAGAGATGCAGAGAGAGAAGCCGAGACACAGGGAGAGGGAGAAGCAGGCTCCATGCAGGGAGCCCGATGTGGGACTTGATCCCGGGTCCCCAGGATCACTCCCTGGGCCGAAGGCAGGTGCTCAACCACTGAGCCACCCAGGGATCCCCTCCACAGATTCTTTACACTACTGATCCATAAGAAATGTTAGAAATTTTAGGTTGTTTTTTTTTTTTTTTTTTTGGACACTCAGTTTAATTTAAAACAGGCACAAGTGCAAACAATTCAAAAAGTTTCTAGGGAAGATGCTTTTTAAAAAACTCTGACCCTTTAAAAAAGTCTTTGCAATTTTTTTTTTTTGGCCCCAAAGCAGGCCATTCGGGAGGAATCTAAAAATATTATCTAGATAGGGTCTTGACACCTGGGGTTCTTCCTTGGATTCCCTGACTCACAACATCCCTGAAGGTGTGGAGGGAAGGGGACAAGGACACAGGGGTCTGAAGAGGCAGCTGGGGCAGATGGTTTGCACAAAGGGAGGGTCCATTTCTTGACAGGCTGGGACCCCATGAGGTGGTTCACCTCCCCCAGACCAAGATTTTGAAAAGGACAGGTCCTTGATGACCTGGCTATTGAGATTTTTGAAAATTTTTAATTTTTTAAATGAGGTCATAATGAAATTTCAAATACTCTATTCTGATTCTCTGCAGACTTTTGTTCTCTGGTTGACAGGGAGGACTAAGGCAGTAAGGAATATTAATAATTTACTATAATAACAGTGAAGTAGCTCCTATGTATTAAGCACTAACTATGTGCTAGATTATAATTCCTCTTACTATTCATCTTTTTAATCCTCCTTTTCATAATACCCTTTAAGATAATATCATTACAAAAAAAAGATAATATCATTACAATGGATTGAACGTTTGTGTACCCCCCAAATTCATAGATTTGAAATCCTAACCCCTCAGTGTGATGGTATTAGGAGGTGAGACCTTTGGGAAGTAATCAGGTCATGGGGATGGAATCCTTATGAATGTGATTAGTGACCTTATACAAGGGATCCCAAAGAGTGCTCATGCTCTCTTTCTGCCATGAAAAGACAACGAGAAGTTGGCATCCCGTAATGTGGATGAGGGCTCTCACCAGAACCCAACCATGCTAATACCCTGATCTTAGACCTCCAGCCCCCAAGACTATGAGAAGTGTCTGTTGTTTATATGCCATCCAGTCTAAGGTATTTTGTTACAGCAGCTCAAACTATCTAAGACAAGCATTATCTCTGTTTTACAAAAGAAGAAATTTAATGTCTGAGGTCGAGCAATTCATATATGATAGAACTGAGATTCAAACTTTGAACTATCTGCTCCCAAAGTCAGTTCCCCCAACAGTTATAGTTACGGATATGTTAAACATTAGATATTTAATATTTAGTTCCATGTATAACATTTCTTTTCTATTCCCATATTCCTAGCCCAGGAAACCCTCAGTGGACTATTGTGATAGTTTTTAAACTGGTCACCTTTGACTCCTGACTCCTGTCTCTGCTCCAGTAAATCCATCCCCCATAAGCTGCCATTAGAGTCATGTCATTCTCCCCAATATTCAAAAGTTCTCCATGGCTACCTTCACTGGACTGATAAAGTGAGTACTTCTGAATATGATGCTCAAGGATCCCATGATCCAGCCTCATGTCCTATTTATCTCTCCTATCAATTTGAACACCTTTTTTCAATGTTCAAGAAGACCAGGACTTTTGTTCACACTCTGGCCTTAGTCTGGCTTGCCTTCCGCTGGGCAGTGTGGCATAGTGGGCATGAATATGAGCTCTGAGTTGATTGACTTGGGTTAGGACCCCAAGTCTTCCACCTACCAGCTGTGTGATCTTGGACTAGTTACATAACTTCTCTAAACTTTATTTCCTTTATCTGAAAACATGCCTTGTTGAGAGCATCAAATAGAATAGCAGATATGTTGTCTTTTGCACAGTGTCTTGCACACAGTATTCAGTAAATGGAAGCTATTTTTTATTTTCCTTGGGAAGTTCTCTGGCCTTTCTTAGACTTGTGTGTCAGGGGATACCTAGACATACAGGGGTTGCTCTGTCTCATCTGAGCTTCATACTCCATTCATGTCAGATTCAGGCCTGACTTTTGGCTTAAGGCCCAAACCCACATCTATAGTTCAGCTTTCCCTTGGTCTTCCAAATGCACCCAGTAAAATAGTCTTTATAGTCTGAATTCACAGGGCAGAATCAAGAGAGAGATGAGAGGTAAAAGAGGGTAAAAATCAGAAAGTTGCATAATAATCGTGATCAAACTGGCTAATATTTATTCAACAGTATGTGCCAGGCCCTGTGTTAGGTGATATAGGTGTATACACCTAACAGATCTCCAAAAAATGAGTGTAATATTTATGATTCCTCTTTTGTAGATAGCAGATGTTAAAGGTCAGAGAAATTAGGTAACTTTTAGGTGACAGCCTGATTTGAACCATGGCAGCCTGGTTTTAGGGCAAGCACATTCTTCCTCCATCCACTCTCTGGCTCTCCCTTCAATTCCCTGTCCCTGTCATTCATGCAGGGTATTCTACTCTTGGATAGAGCACAGACCTCTGGTTCTCATTCCAAATGTCAGCCCTCAGTGGCTCATCCAGTCCTTGCTTTACAGTCAGCTCAACAAAGTCAGTTGTTTGGGCTGTCCTATCACTTATTGTCACCCTCATTCCCACTGTCATCTAGATTCACCTGAACTCATGAATTTAAAACCACTGAATGCATGTGGTAAGGGAAACATTTCATTTTCTATCACTTTTTGATTTGAAGCCATGCTGGGGCTTCAAATAATTCATTAGAAACATTCAGGGGTAGCCAGAGCTTCCATACCAGGACACTTGGTAGAAATACTGAGGACAATTCTCTGTTGCACACATTTTCCCATTGTTCTGTCATTATCTGCAAGGACAGGCTGGGCCTGGGTTCTGGAAAACCCAGTTAGGGAGGTTTTGGGATGAGACTTTTTTGGGAGTGGGGTGGGGGGATGAGGCATTTTAAGAAGACTGTCCTCCCATGTATTTTTCCCTCCTTAAAAATCAGAATAAATTAAATAACTCAACCTTTCTATATGTAGTTACCATCTAAGATCTGGGATATTTGGTTTTATATACTTAGTGGATCTCAGGATCAGCCACACACTTAAGTCAACATGAGAAAATCTAAATCTCTTTAAGACCCTGAAGCTAAAATTATTGAAGATTCTTTTCTGCTGGAAATGTGGCATATAATATTTTGGGGGTTGATAGGATTTTAAGTGGATTTAATTCCCCCTCCCCCCACATTTCCTACACTTTCCAGGTTTTCTAATAATCAGAAAAAAGATAAATGTGTAAGAGGAAATCAGTCATTTGTTTACTGTTATTGAACTCTGAACCAGAAGTGTGGTGTGTTGGATATAGTTGTGACTCTGCCCCTTGGGGCCATGTAACTTTGGGCAAGTCTTCAAGCATCTCAGAGCCTTTTGGATCTTCCTGGTGTGTGGGCTGAATGGTGCGGTGGAGTTTAGACTCTTGACCCCAAATCCCAGAGGTTCCCGCAAGAGCCTCTGGCTTTCCTTCACCCTGATATCCAGCCAGGTTTCTACCAAAACTGCGCTGCTACATCTGCTCTACGTGTTACATGGTAAGAATTCCCATACTTCCCATTACTGTTAAAAAATATTCCACTTATAACAAAAACATCTGAAAACCTCTGGGCTAGGTGAGCTCAGGGAAGTTAGATAGCTTCTCACTTGTGATTTTATAATCCTTTTGTCCATACTAGATATCTCATGCAGGCTACAGGATTGCCCAGAATTTCCTTTATCCTTCTTGGGAGGCAATAAAACCAGTGGAACTGACCTGTTATCATTAATTTTGCTAAAACACACCCTAAGTTTTTTCTTAAAAGTTACTTCCTGTACAGTTAGTCTTATGAGAAGGTAAAGGAGGGCCTATGCAATCTGCTACTCAAAAGATCCTCAGATACCATTGGCTGATATTCCAATGAAACCCATTTACACCTTATTACAACTTAGGTGTGAATTGGTTTTAACAGATCTTTTTGAGACAGGGGAATGGAAGAAAAACTGACAGAGAATTGAGGGGAGAGGACTTCAGGTAAAGGGCAAAGTGGTGAAGAAAGGGGATGAGGGGATGCCAGAGATGAATTTTATCTACTTTGCATCCTATTCATATCTGGCCTGGTCGGTATGGCCTTCCTCCCTTTGGCTTGAGAACGTCTATCTGTAAGACTTAGGCCTGACATCTAGGGTTTGTAGAACACAACACACTGTCCCCGGGGAATGGTGCTCACAAACTACTGACAGAGAAAAGCACAGAAATATATTCTCTTCCTCTTCTCTTCTTCATCAAAGTTATCTAAGTTAAAGTGTTGTCTACGGCCATACGGCCCTGAATGAGCCCCATCTTGTCTAAGTTAAAATGTATCTATCTCCCACCAGATATTTAATGCCCATCATCTCTCAACTATTACTAGAACCTGAAGGAGAAAATCAAGCTGCTTTTACTGGGTTTAAGTCCTGTCCATGTACTGCCATGCTTTTAGAGAATAGAAGATGTAGCTTTCCTCCAATTAAGCATATTTGGAAAAAAATGCAAGATGCAATAGAGCTCAGAAAAAGTGATAGGAAAAGAACACAAGTGGGGCAGCCCACTGAGTGGAAGATTCTTTGATGAGTGACAGACTAAAGGTCCAGCACTAGCAGTAAGGCTTCAGTAATAAACATTCACAGCATGTAGCTTAATCTCTCTCAAGAGAAAGACTGAATCATGCCCTGCTCATTTCGTATTAACCAAGCTTTTGATTACATAGGTATGTTGGGGCACCCTGACCAGGGATTATCAAGACCCAGTTGAACCTCACATAATGCTTAAGACATTGGCCTCCCATATTATGATCCACAGTTTTAAAAGCCTTGGAAATTAAGAGACTTTATACAGAACAGAATACCTCAGAGGAGATTTCTCTCAGCTACTTTGACTTTTCTAAGTTTTCTAAATTTCATGTATAATAGCAAACACCTAAACTTCAAAGGCTTATTCCACTGGATTTGGCTTCTAGTACAATATTATTGTTGAACCTTAAAAAGAGAAAAGGAAAAAGTCTTGCAGAAATGTATTCTTGAAGAGAGCAGGGCTTGGGTGTTCCCATTTGGCATGTAGCCCTTAAATAGATCTGACAGCTCAATTTTCCAATATGATATGCAGGAAATATGAAATTAGCTCCCAATTATATCCGGTACAGTG
Source organism: Canis lupus familiaris (assembly GCF_011100685.1). Lineage (NCBI taxonomy): Eukaryota > Metazoa > Chordata > Mammalia > Carnivora > Canidae > Canis > Canis lupus. The sequence goes on along the minus strand of NC_049223.1, from coordinate 21,419,501 downwards.
ATTATGTGCATGGGAGGTTTCACGCAGGGCAACTTGTCACAGCTACTTCCTGAAGCTTTATTTTCTATAATTCTAAACCCAGCCCATAGAAAATCAAGAGCATTTTTTAAAAGTTGGGGTGGGGGGCATGATAATGATTTGCTTTTTGTTCTATTTGGGTGTCTTTTATATCTGCTTTCATAACACTCACTTCTCCCTTACACAGGTGACTTGGACAACAGCAGGTTCCACTGCAAAAGTGATGGAAAAAGCACTGTCCACCCCAACACACTTTGTCCTCTTTCCCATGTAACAAACGTGCACTTTAATCAGATTGGCAATGAACCCAATTAAATGGGTATATAAATGCACCTTCACGCAGGTACGTTCTGTGGCTATGCTTTGCCTAGTGGGATGCTAATGAAAGTCTTCTTAGATAAGCTTCTCCCTCTTCACACTTACTGCAGTTTGGAATACAGAGGTGATGCTCCAATCTCCAAGAGCCATCTGGGACCATGAGGTGATATGTATGGTAAGGATGATAGAACCCTAAAATACAAGGGGCCAGGTCCCTGATGACCATGGAGCCTCCATGCCAGTCCTGGATCACCAACACGCAGATGGATTTTTCACAAGAGAGAAAATAAAGATCTATCCTGTTTGGGCCACTACTAGTAATCCTGGTAAACTTTAGTTTTTCTATTATATGCAGCTGAATGTTAACCTAATTGATATAATTCATGTCTTTCAAATATCAGGTTCCAATTAGTATGCAATAGCTAAATTAAGGCAGCACGTCTGGTGGGGGTGCGGGTTGCCTTACCATGTCTGCCCATTCTATGGGCCAGAATTTTTATTGGCATAGTTAGAAGACAACCAGGTGTTTATTTTCCTCCCTCCTGAGTCCCTCTCCCTTCCTTCCTTCCTTCCTTCCTTCCTTCCTTCCTTCCTTCCTTCCTTCCTTCCTTCCTTCCTTCCTTCCTTCCTTCCTTCCTTCTTCCCTCCCTCCCTTCCTTCCTTTCCTTCTTTCCTTCCTTCCTCTCTTCCTTCCCCCCTTCTTCCCTCCCTCCCTCCTTTCCTTCCTATCTTCCCTCTTCTCTCTTTCTCTCTCCCTCCCATCTTTCCTTTCTTCCTTCCTCCTTTCCTCCCTGTCTCTGCCCAGGCCCCAAGTCTGTGCAGTAACCCCAGCTGGCCTGTACAGAAAAGTGAGGGGAGACGTCAAGCCAAGAGACTTTCCCTGACCACTCCTGGGCCTACAGACCAGTCCCAATACTCAGAATGATGGGGCTGGAGTGTGTGAAACTGCCAGAAGCCAGCCACTGTTGACCTATGAAGCTGGCAATTCCATGTAGCTCAGTATTCTGAACTCTGTACTGTCTGCTTCTCTCCTGTAAGGGGTTACAAGCAAAATCATCTCACACAATACTATCAGAAGAGTGATCTTTAAAAGACTGAGTTGCACATGCTGCAGGAGCCGGGCTGAGAACATTGTCCTCAGATGGCATCTTGGGAGGGGACAATGAAGGGCTCTCAGGGTTCAATGGACCTGACCTCAGAGATACCAAGCCCTTCTGCGTAACATCTGGGCATGGGCTGCCCTCTCTATGGGGCGTCCTCCTCTTGCTCCAGATATTCACACAGCTGAACTCCTCTCCTTCTTACAGTCTCAGCTTGAATGTCCTGTTTACCTCAACTAGACCTGACCCATAAGAAACAGGTTATATTAAGAGCTAAGACTGTTCTTAAGAGAGTTTTTACAGTTACTTCTTTTCTTTGGGCCTTCTTTTAAAACAACTTTTTCCAACTTTACTGAGATATATTGATATATAACATTGTGTGAATTTAAGATATACTGTGGGATGATTTGATACACGTATGTATTGCAAAATGTTTATCCCAATAAGGCTAATTAATATATCATTTACATCATATATTTCCTGTTTTGTAGTTATAGTGAGAACACAGAAGCTCTACTCTGATTGTAACTGTCAAGTGTATGTTATACACTGTTCACTATAGTCACCATGCTGTACATGAGATCACCGGAACTTATTCATCTTATAACTGAAATTTTGTGCCCTACAATATCTCCCTCATCCCAAGACTCTGGGAACCACTTTCTACTCTGTTTCTATGAATTTGATGTATTTAGACTCTCTATATAAGGGAAGTCATAGAGTACTTGTCTTTCTCTGACTTATTTCACTTACATAATTCCCTGAACTTTGGTTCATATCGTCACAAATGGCAAAAATCTCCTTTTTCTCACTGCTGAATAATATTCCGTTGTATATATATACATATATGTGTGTGTGTATATATATATATACACACACACAACTTCTTTATCCATTCATCTATCAGTGGCCACTTAGGTTGTTTCCATGTCTTGGCTATTGTGATTAAAGTTGCAGTGAGGGCAGCCTGGGTGGCTCAGTGGTTTAGTGCCACCTTCAGCCTAGGGTGTGATCTGGAGAGCTGGGATCAAGTCCCACATCGGGCTCCCTGCATGGAGTCTGCTTCTCCCTCTGCCTGTGTCTCTGCCTCTCAATCTCTCTCTCTCTCTCTTTCATGAATAAATAAAATCTTAAAAAAAAAAAAAGCTACAGGGAACATGGGGGTGCAGATAATTCTTTGAGATAGTGATGTCACCTTCTTCAGAGATGTACCGAGAAGTGGAATTGCTGGGTCAAATGATACGTAGTTCTATTTTTAATTTTTTGAAGAAATTCCATACTATTTTCTGTAGTGGTGGCACTAATTTACATTCCCACCAAGTGTAAGATAACTTCAAGCTCCACAGCTTCCAGAATAGTAGGCATTCATGTACTTTTTGAATTGAATAGCAAACATGGGATAAGAAAATGCTGGTTAAGTAAAAGCATCTGATAAAAAGCCTTGGAGGCCATCACCATGGGTGAGATATTATACCCTACACAGTCTGAAAAGGACTCTTTCATTGGTTCTCTCATATAGTCAATTCTCTAGCAGAGCATAATGTCCAGTGGGTTCACTGTATTACTGAAGTTACAAAGAAAGTGAAAGACCTGTAAAGGAGGAGGAGAACTTAACAAAAGGATGGAAAATTAGTATTATAAAGAAAGGCAAACAGAATTATACTTGTCTCTTCTAAAGTAAAAGTAGGAGGTATCCCATTAGTGTTTTCAAGTTCACTTAAATTTGAATATATTCTATTGCTGAAAAACAAAAGACACAATCAGATCTGTTTCCCTTTGTGTCTAAGCTGCCAGGAAAACTTGTAGCAAAATTCTTTGACACTTGGCATAAGCTGCTCAAGATAGATGCATAAAGTCTTCACCATTTTTAATTTTTACAAATGGTCTCTTCTCTATTCCTAAATGTTTAACCTATGAGCCACTGAAAATCTCATCAAAAGTAGATGTGGTAAGCCTTTCACAAAGATGGCACTGAGGTTTGTAGTTGTTTGGATGGTTTTAAAAAAAAAAGGATGGAACCGAGGCAAAGAAGGATACCCCTACACCTCCCAAAGCCAAAACCAAAGCAAAGGCTTTGAAAGCCAAAGAAAGTGGTGCTAAAAGGTGTCCACAGTCTCACACACACACAAAATAACCACGTCACCAACATTCTGATGACCTAAGACACTACATCTCCTAAGGTAGCCCAAATACCCTGGAAAGAGTGCCCCCAGGAGAAACAAGCTGATCATTATGCCATTATCAAGCTCCCCCTGGCTGCCAAGTCAACCATGAAGAAAATAGAAGACAACAACACCCTCGTGTTCATTGTGAATGTCAAGGCCAACAAGACCAGATCAAACAGGTTGCAAAGAAACTCTATGACATTGATGTGGCCAAGGTCAACACCCCGTTCAGGCCTGATGGAGAGAAGAAGGCATATGTTCTACTGGCTCCTGACCACAATGCTTTGGATGTTGCCAACAAAATCGGGGACCATCCAAACTGAGTCAAACTCGCTAAACCTAAATATAATTTTTTTCACTATTAAAAAAAAGTAGATGTAGTAAAAAAAAAAAAGATAAAAACAAAAACAACTATGCACACACAAACACTGCTTTCAAATGTTTAAGCATAAGGATTTTATGAGAAGGCTGTTAAGATCTTTCAGTCTAGTTAGAAGAACTAGATTAACTAAAGTAAGGAGAAATTGGTTTCTAAAAAGAATAGAAAGAATTCACTTGAAAGAAAGAAAATATGTGTCTTGCCCATGATCCAATATGGAAGCAAGGTGCTGAAGGTGTCAGTGACATTCTTGTCTTTGAAAACAGCAAATGTGAGAGATTTTATAAACTGTAAAGTGGTCTGTAAGGTTTTCCTCTTTTTTAATACCCAAGAAGAGAGAACAGAAATACACATAAATTCTGGACAACTGAAATGTGCATTTATTTTTTTAAAAGGCAAGACTGGAAGACTTTCCAAGGAGGGGCTCATCAGTTACCTGGACCATATTCAAGAAGATTTATCATTTGTTTTGAAAAATACCTGTGAATCTCTTTGTTATGCTGAAAATCAATACGTAGTAATTTTTTTTGCCATTGCTGAAATGATTTTAATCTTCCAGACACACGTCTTAGAATTCTCATGAGCAGTTCATTTTTTCTTTTCAATGGTTAAATTTTCTGAAAACTATGGTAAAATACACATAACATAAATTTGTTATCTTAACTATTTTTAAACATACAGTTCAGTAGTGTTAAGTTCATTCACATTGTTGTGCAACCAATCTCTGGAACTATTTTTATCTTGAAAAACTGAAACTGTACACATTCAACACCAACTCCCCATTTTTCCCTCTTGCAACCTCCCTGGCAGCCACCATTCCATTTTCTGTCTCTGAGTCTGACTACTCTAGGAACTTCACATAAATGGAATCATATAGTATTTGTCTTTTTGTGACTGCCTTATTTCACTTAGCATAATGTCCTCCAGGTACAGAGGCACTATTTTAACTCTTATTTATTTCTGCTTTATAAAAATCACAGGCCTCTATCCCATGAGTTTCCTTGAGGCATGAGTCCATTGAGAATAATGAGAGAATATACCAAGCTGTGATCTGCCTCATGATTTTGTTGTTGCCACAGGGTAGTTATTAAATGCACACATGTCCATCTCAGGATTACCTGTGCCTTACATAGGCTTTCCTCCAAGACAAGAGTTACTTTTAAAGCACTGCTGCATCTTCCCTGGATGGATTCCTAAGCTTGAAATGCTATGGTTAAACTTACTTTGGGAAATATCAGAGTACAAAAATCATGAAGCCTGAATTTTAATAAAATCAATCCATTAATTAATTAGATCATCTGTAGAAGAAACGTTTACTGAGCATACCTACCACAGGCAAAGCATTATGTCTGGAACCCAAAAGAATAAGGCATGATCCTTGCACTGAGAAATTGGAAATCTTACTAAAATTTAAGTAAACACAATTTAAAAAATAAAGTATATGCTATAGACTGAATGTTCGCTGCTGCCCAAAATTCATACACTAAATCCTAACCTTATGGTAATGGTATTTGGAGGTGGACCTCTGGAGGTATTTGTCATGAAAGTGGAACTCTCATGAATGGGAATTGTGACCTTGTAATAGAGCCCAGAGAGATACCCTGCCCCTTCAGCTATTCGGAGACACAGCAAAAAAATGGATGTGTATGAACCAGGAAGCAGCTCATCACCAGACACCAAATCTGCTGGCTCCATGATCTTGGACTTTCAGCCTCTAGAATTGTGAGGAATAACTTTCTGTTGTTTATAAGCCACCTAGTTGATTGTATTATTTTATAGGAGCCTGAATCGACAAAGTTTATAGTAATAGCATAAGAGATTGTCACAGGAATCTTGGCTAACTTACAAACTGATGACTAAAAATGAAGTACAATGTGCTTTAGGGAAGGAGGACATCCTGCAGGCAGGTAGAGTTGAAAACAGGGCTCACACACAGCCCCTAATGCACTCACTATTGGTGTTCAATGATTACTGAAGGCAAGAAGGAAGGTTAGGATTTGAAAAGGCAAAGAGAATGATGTAAGAGATTTGTGGCCTAAGGAATGGTATAAGCAAATGGTTGGTGTGGGAAAGTTCATGAAAGATTTGAGAAACACTATAAACAGACTGGTTTTTCTGAAGGAAGGGGACAGCCAGGGAGGTGCCTAAAGATGAAGGTCAGATATGAGAATGTGGGCCTATGGGGGAGGGCTTGGAGCAGCCGAATCTGTTTTTGAATTTAATTATCTAAGTAATTAGGAGCTATGAAGATGGGTGAACAGGAATAACATGATTAATGTGGCATTTTAGCAGAATTAATCTGGCAGGTGGGTGCGATGAATTAGTGCAGAGAAGACAGTGGAAGACAGAGCAGTTAAGAACTCTTTGCTGTGGTCAAGATGTAGTCATGTCTGTTTCCTCTCAGTCCGTTTCAAAAGAATGAGATGGTCTTGAAGAGATAACACTGGCTTTCCCGGGACCTCACCATCTTTACTTGGTTAGACTTATAGTAGGGAATGACTAAACTTTATTTCCTTTCAATTCAAAAGGACACCTCAGGGGCGCCCGGGTGGCTCAGCAGTTGAGCATCTGCCTTCGGCTCAGGGCAGTCCCAGGATCAAGTCCCGCATCGGGCTCCCCATAGGGAGGCTGCTTCTCCCCCTCCGCCTGTATCTCTGCCTTTCTCTGTGTGTCTCTCATGAATAAATAAATAAAACAAATCTTTAAAAAGAAACCAAAAGGACACCCCATTTTATGCTTCCATCTCCACCTTCACTCAATGGGTGTAATTATTATAATTGAGGGGACATACAAAGGGGTTGTTGAGTGTGTGCTAATTATGGAATACACACCAAAAGGGCAGCTGTGAAGGAGGCAGAGGGCCATGGGGAGTGGAGGCGGTGGGGGAGAGAAGCTTGTGCATCCATACAGGTTTGTGCTTAAAATCCCTTTTAATGACACTTATGTTCTGCATACTTTCAGGGAAAACTAGCTCAAAGACTGCTGTAAGGTGCATTGATTTTCATTTCATTGGTCATTATTGTTATTGAATAAAATAATCCTTTAAAAATATGTTCCTTTAAAAAAATACAACTACACATAATAAACTCATTTTCAGAATCATGTGTTGCCTGTTTATTCAAATTATCCAAATCAAAGACTAATTAGTAAGGCCCTAATTAGAAATGCACACATATTTGTATATATGTATATATATACTAGTTTTTCTTCTTTTTCAGCAGGTTTCTATTGAAGAGATCACTCTTCTTTCTTACTGGAATAGTCTGGAAATCAAATCACCTTGACTTCTGGGGTGAAGAAGATCTGTTTTTCTGTACCATATACCACCCCCAATTCATCCTATCTCCAAGGACACTGACGGCTATTGTAGGTTGGTCAGACTCCAGAGCATGGATTGGGCAATAGTCTCAGGGGATGGTACTTTCAAAGGGATGGCATGCTTGGGTATGGCTTCCTTGGGAAATGCCATCTGGTTCCCATGGCTTCTCTGAAAGTTAACCACTTCCCATTGCCTACTGTGTGCCCCAACAAAGATTCGGGGAGGATGACTTGGGCAAGCTCTTCTCAGCCTTGGGAAGATTTGTTCCCTGTCCCCCCTTCATTCTTTTCTTCAGCTCTTCTTTCAGTAGGTGAGCTCTGGTCTGCTACAAGCCAGGTCCTACTCTCTGAGATGGAGGTCAGGCTTTGAGAGCATTATCTAGGCCGGCTTCAGTCTGACACCACTCACAGCAGCCTGCCTTGAGTATGAGAGTCCTCTGAGACATTTAACTCAGCTTATTGGAGCTCTGCAGTGAAACCACCCAAGTGGTAGTGAGATATTTCCTCTTTGAACCTTGATTCTTTGTGCTTATGTTTTCCCAGAGACACTTGTTTGGAGATGTGGTTGGGTAGATCTGAGTGCCCTGGCCAAATACTATCTTGACCTTAACCCAGTTGCTTCTAACTTTTCCAAATACTACATTATCCTAGATACACCTAAACCGTACTTTTCAGAGGTCACTTCCCTGGTCACACACTTGCAGGGACTAGTGTTAAGGAGCCCTAGAAAGACCCAACAGAAGAAGCTTAAGTCTGTGCTCCAAAGCCTATATCTGAAGGGTGGCTCTTCAAGTCCTCACTCGGAATCAATTTAGTCTTATTTTTAAACACAATTCTAAAAAACTCATTTTTTTCCCTTAGTTCTTATCCATTTATAACCTGTTATTTAGGAGAAACAGACCCACAAAGAGTGGAAAGAATGACCACTGATAATGTGGGAACAGCCAGAAGAATGTTTCCAAGCAGGAACAATAGTCATATAACTATCAGATAAAAGAAAGGATGACCACAGACATCTGTGGGTCAACCAGAATTTTTGAGAAATATAAGAGGTAAGAGAGCAGGGAGGGAAATCTGAGTATACAGAGTTAAACCTCCTTCAGAGAGTTTCTGAATCCCACAGATCCACTTGGAGGTATCCTGGCTCACCAATGCCCCCTTTAAGCTGCCAAGGCTAGCACAGGATCTGTGATGGTCATCTGCACACTGGATGCTTTAGGACAAGCTCTGAGTGGACGTGTCAGAAAGTATGAAAAAACTATGGAAGAAGAATGAATAGGTGCAGAGTCACATAATAAATAACCACCTACCTATCTGGGACAGCCTTGACATGTACTTAACTAATACACTCACCCACCCAGCAAACATCTTAGACCACCTTGGACATTCCAGGAATCGTATAGTATTCTAGGGATACAGTGTGAGAGCCTGTCTCCTGGGAGCTTATAGTCTAGAGCAGCTCCATCTGGTAATCCAGGGTGTAGTTCATACTTAAAGCACCTTACATCAGATGAAGCACTTTGAAGTGTACAGCAGCCACATGTACGAGTGGCTACTGCACTGCACCGTGCACACAGGTCCAAGCATAGTTGGCTACTTGTCCATCACTGCATATGCAAAGGTCTCAATCTGTCTTTGGTTGGGCTTTTTGTAGTTTATTTCACAGCCCTCATAAAATCACAAACTACATAGGAAAAAAATCATTAAAAATTACCTAATTAGATATACTATGACAAGTCTTCTGGTTTTCTACCATAAATTAAAGTATTGCTTATATGACTGTTCTCTCCTCTACCTCATTCACAGAAATCACTATAAAATCCATTTAGCTCCCCTTAACTCCAGTCCATTGTCTATCAGCATCTCTGGCTGTACCGTATTCTCTTTAAAAAAAAAAAAAAAAAAGGGAAATACCTTGCCCATGATAGAAACTCAATAAATATCTTTGAGTGAAAGACTGAAGAAATACTTTGTGAATGTTATCCACTTATCAATTTCAAAGCATCAGGAAAACAGCACCAATATTCAGAAACACTTTAGATCTCAGGGCATTAGTTGTTTTTCTCCCCAGACTAGCACCGCTTTTGTGCATGGAAGGGGAGGGGTTGTTTATGAAAATTTCATGCCCTGCCTCATTGCTCTGTCCTATTAGGAACCAGAGCTGACATAGGAAAGCAGGGACATGTTTCACCCCGGAAATGTGTGCAGCATCTGTTAGCAAGACCTGAACACTGCCACGACAGCTTGTTTTTCACCTCAGATTCAAGGGAAGAATGCACACTGTGGGTGGTTTTTGCATGTTCATTCCTCTTAAGATCAAATTGGACCCGCTGGAACTGATGGGCTGAACAGACTTAATCAAGTGTTAGACCTTTTCTGTTTGCTATCTCAGCTGAAAGTGGATGTTGAGAATTACCCCAACAATGGGATCTACCAAGCTCTGATGTTGCAAGCAAAGAAGCCCTGGTGGCAGAAAGAGAAACTTAGATGGCAGGACTGTAAGGCAGAAAGAAGCCTTGGGGTCTCTGAACTCAGTTTCCTCACCGTGCCAAGGCCCCATTTACTGCAGCTTTGTAAACAAGCAATAAACAAAGGCCATTTCATAAAAGCATTTGCCCAGCTCACCCTCCCTCCATAAACGTTAGAGTGAACTCAGACCAGCACCTGGCACAATTTATAGCCACCCGCCATCAATTACTCCTGGTCTTTAGCAGATAGGTAATGGCTCTTGGCCAGGCAGACCTAAGGCATCTCAGGAAGATGGATGTAACTAACTTGCTCTTACATTAGATCTGACTTCAAGCCAAGGTTTACTTGGGCTCCCTTTCTCATTCCGGTTTTGGTTAAGAGCATGGCTCTGTGGCCACCAGGAGAACGCACCTGGTAGATCCCCTACAGCCAAGAGCACAGTGATGGAGGGCTGTCTGCTGTGTGTTGAAATTCATTGTTGTGCTTGCCCTGAGGCCTCACAGTACACAGATTACTCCCCACCAGTGGCTGAGTACAGCACAGGTACTAACATAGACCCCTGGCTGCGTGATGCCAGACTCTCTCATTGTCAGTTGAGGCTCCAGTACTCCCGATGACTTAAGCATTTGGCATGTCTCCACGCAGCTTCGGGATGCTTCCACCCAAACCTGTCTGTTTGGGCTTCTATAACAGATTGACAACGGCAATTTATGTCTCCCAGTTTTGGGGGCTGAAAGTCTGAGATCAGGGTGCTAGCAAGGCTGGGTGAGGAGTCTCTTCTGGTTCGCAGACTTCTTATAGTCCTACATGGTGGAAGGGGTTAGGAGGTCACTCTGGAGCCTCATTTATAAGGCACTAATCCTATATATTGAGGCTCCACCCTCACAACTCAATTACCTCCCAAAGGATCCACCTCCTACTGTCTTCACCTTAGGGGTTAGAATGTTAGCATATGAATTCTGGAGGTGGGTCAGGACACAAACAAACATTCAGACCCTAGAGTGCCCTTTCCTCTCTCAAGGTCAAGCTTACACTGTCTTTGAAGAAGGGTTCTCCCAGCCTCTCCCAGTTTTTTTCCAATCTCCTTTAATGTGGGCAATTCCCCTAATAAAATCCTTGCTGTGTAACCTGGTCCTGGTGCCTGCTTCTTGTAAGACCTAAGACTCACACAGGCTCCTTTCCAGTGACCTAAGAAAATTCATGAGTCCATTATAAGGCAGGGCCTGAATAGGACCTTGCACACAGAAGGCACTCAAGTCACACTGGCTAAATGAATGAGTGAATGAGAGACTCTTACACTCTTACACTCAAGTAGCCCTAGCTCTGAAGATGAATCTTTTTATGACATTGTGCAAGTTACAGTCTGCTGACTTCCCTATCATTAGGGCCACAGCCTCCACACCTAAAGAGGCAGAGGCCCCATTTTCTGAAGGTGATGGGGGACTTCCTCAAAAGCCATGGGGGCTACAGTGATTCTGGGTCTCTCAGACTCTAATTTAGAATTTTAACATCCCACTTCTGTTGAGCTGCATGTTGTTAAGTATCAGGCAATGAGCACTTCCTTTCTAACCAGTGGGACCAGAAAAAGGAGGCCTCAGCAAGAGGCCAACATTGCCAGGTAAAGGCTGAAGATAACTCCAAGTTAGATAGGCTGGTTACCCTGGGGAAGGGAGGATAGAAGGAGAGACTAGAAAGAGAGTTTGAGGAGGTGGCTCCTCAACATCTCAACATGAATCATGTGAGCATCTACTGAAGCAGTAGAGGCCTTGACTCATCCTTGTAAAGTATCCTTGTGACGCACAGGGGCACAGTAGGATAACCAGAAAGTCTAGGGCAGCCACAGTATGTTTCCTTGGCTGTGGATGTGAGACCTGCCTAGAACCTGGGGTGAGGCACAAATGCCCTAAATTTAATTCAAGTAATTAATGGTGAGGGCAGAGCCTGAGAGATGAGGCCACAAGGAGGGATGGTGAAATTGCCTCAGCACTTCAATGTGAACACCTACTACACCATCATCTCTGGATCTAGGGCCCTGGAATCTGAATTTGAATATGCATCCAAGAACTTACTGGCCCTAAATGTAGTCTACGTGACCACTGTTAAAGACACCACAGTTGGTGATCACCAACTGTAGTGAGAGATAAGGCCAGTTTTGGGCGGCAAACCATAAAGGAGGAGAGATTAGAGGCAGAAATTTAACTGAAAGAACTTCCATTGTGATTCAAATAGAATCAAAACCCCTGGGCCCTTCTTCCTCTGAATGCCCAGAGTGTCAGAGGCCACCAGCCCCTGTTAGCAGGGAGGTAGGAAGGAGGACAGCAGATGTTTACAAGCAAAGACTTCGGGGAAGTGGCAAGAGGGTTGGACAATGGACTCATTGTCAGAGTCTGACAGTGTTAACTGCCTGTTATGAATCATGGTATAGACCGCCCCAGTGTTGATATATTTAAGCCTCATTTCATCCCACAGAGGCATGAAAGAGAAATAGCCCAACAACTAACCTCCTTTCCATTTGGGGCATGCCTACCAGATGAGTCTCGGTGGGCAGGAGGTAACTTCCCACCATAAGGCTCAAAACATATGGCGCTCACTGGACTTCCCAATCTCCTCATTGTAGGGTGTGGGCAGGGGGCCTGGGCACACACATTGACCTTAGACCTGGAATCAGGAGCTGCTGTCAAGGAGTCCAGGGCACCAAGAGGCAACCCAGTGGCAGCAGCAGTGGGAGAGTATATGGCCCTGGGGCAGTCACCCTGGCGAGGATATCTGGTATCTGGGGTCAGCATCTCTGGAGTGTGAGCTGCAGCATCTCGGCTTGGTGTGGAGACAGTGGGATCCTCAGGGGACCCATTTGGTGCTGGGATTTGGGGCTTCTTTCCTGGCCACATAACTCTTAAAAATCAGCAGTTGTCTGGCTGGGTACTCTGGAAATTCTGTAACCTCCTGAGTGACCTCATTTTTAACTGATTTCCTTCTTGCATAATCAGCCAAATGTGCTTCTGCAAGTAAGGAACTAGGAACCCCAGCCGACTGAAGTAGCCTTTTGTTGCAAGATGCCTTGGTTTCCAGCTGAGCCTGCAGCTCAGGGAGGTGGCCGTGAGAGTGCCAAGGGATGCAGGAGTGGCCTGCCAGCAGCCAGGCAAGCCAGGTGAGTGCTGTGACAGATGGACGTGGCAGAGGATGACTCATTCTCACTCCTGCTGACACCAGGGCTACAGGCTTCTGTGGGACCATCTTCCAGACAGGAAGGAAAGGTCAGAAGAGAAACAATGATCCTTTCAAACAAGACTTGGTCCTGCGGTACAAGTACCCATTGTCAGCAAGGGTAGAGCTTTGTGTCCCTTGGGTGGGATTACAACCCCAGGGAACTCCCTGACTGATGTATGCGCTGTGGGGCAATTTTCAGGGCCCACAGCGGAGAGGAGGTGGGATGGAGCCCACTTCCCTGACATGCAGCTTTTACAGTCCCTTGCCCAAGATGTTCATCAGGGATAGACGCTGGGCCGGTGACAGTGATGTGTGCTGTGATATATTGGCAGCGTTTTTGAAGCAGATCCAGGAGCAGTGGTGAGGCTACCCCAACGCTAAGCTTCAAATCAACCTGTCTCTTTTACATTTGGAATGTCTTGTGATTAATGGGGGGCTGCAGCCCAACAAATGAGAGGAGGTGACATCGTGTGGGCTGCTCTCTGTCCTGATTAAATTATTAATCACTCCTTAATTATGAAGGACAGAGTTTTGTCTCCTGTCCCACAGACCTTCTAGAGGACCTATTTTGGGCTGACGGTTTGGTGGAGATATGGTTTCTGGCTTTTCAGAAAACCCAGCATCACTCAAGGCTGGGAGGAGGCGTGAAATCTGCATATCCCTCTTTAAGTAATGAGTTCCCCAGGGCAAGGCAGGTGACAGCTGTTCCAGGAATACAAAATGTGGGGTAATTTAAGGCAGCCTGCACCTCCGTTCTTGCAGAGTTATAAAGGGCATCGTAGTGAGGAGGCTCATTGTAGGGCGCGTGTCGTCTTCTGGGAGACCGTGGCCTGAGGGTGCCATGCAGGTGTGCAGGCAAAACTATCTAGTATGGGCCAGACCATGGGTCCACCCACTTGCCCCCCATCTCCCAGGAGACAGACTACGAGGCCAATGTGCATCATATTCCTTCCCATCCCCCATCATTCCCTGATACTACTGATCAGCCGAGCGACATCTCCGACTCCCCAAACAAGTCCCCCTGCCACTTCCCACACGCTGTCTGTTCTGCAGTCTCCAGTCCTCAAACTTTACGCTCTGCCTTGTTTATTGTCTCCTATGTCTAACGGCAGGTCACTGTTATTTCCTCTAGGAAGCCTTCCCTGACGTCCCTGCCTGGCGCCCGTACCCTGTCCTGTGTTCCCAGAGCTCTCCTGCTTAGTCATACCCATAGTTTCCAGTCACTGGGCTGCTCACCTTCCCTTCTGGATGTTGGGCTCTTTGTGAAGAGGAACACTTTTACTCACCTTGTTACCCCAAGTCCCCCCACACATCATCAGGCATGAACAAATGTTCGTTGAATGGAGAAAAGAATGAATGGGCGAATACAAGAACTTAATTCATTATTCAGTATCATCCAGAATGAATAAATGAATGGTTGAGCGCTAAAAGTTTTCGGAGACTGCTGGCTGTTCACTAAATGTTTTCCTGAGTGCACAGCTCGGCCACATTTTCCAGCTTCCCTTGCAGGTGGGAATGACTGCAAGGAAGGAAGGGGTAGGGGGTGAGGGACATCACTTCAGGTTTATTGGGGGAGCAAAATCAGACCCTCCCCACTGGTCTGATTTTGCATGCCTGAGAAGAGCTGTGACATTAGGTCATGGAGACGGAATTTATTTATCACAGCGGCTATTGCCACCTTAACACACATCAGCCTCTTACGCAAAGACTAGGTCTCCTGGCTGATGTCCCTTCATGTGACACTGGGGGAAGTCACTTTTCTCTCTCCCCTGGCTTGGAAGTAGTGGGATTGGAGAGCAGTTTCGTGGGTGTGATCTTACTCTGCTAAGCCTAGGTCAGTGCTTCTCAACTTTTAATCACATGTAAATCATCTGGGGCCCTAATCAAAACACAGGTTCTGATTCAGTAGATCAGGATGGGCCTGAGATTCTGCAGCTCTAATAAGCCCGCAAAGTGGCGCCAATGTCATCTGTTCCCAGGCCACACTGTGACGACCAAGAATTTAAGAAACAGGGTTCAGCTGCTATCACGTGGTTCCTGAAGAGAATATCACCTATAGGTATGACAGGGCAAGGCCAGCTTCTTGGTGCCTTCATTCCGGGTATTCTGGGGTGAAGAGGAGACTCTGCATTTCCAACAAGTTCGAAGGTGATGCTCATGCAGCAGTTCCAGGGACCACGTGCTGAGAGCCACTAGCTTCATGGCTAAAAGCATGCACCTGGGAGCCATCCCTGCTGGCTTTGAAACCTGGCTCTGCCACTCATTTGCTGTGCAAACCTGAGCACTACCTTAATGCATGGCAAGTGTGTTCCAGGCACAGAATGGCTCAGAGGTAGAGTGTGCAAGTGCGGGCTTCAGAGGGAGAGAGACTTGGGTTCTAATCCTCACACAGCTACCCACCAGCTCTGTCCCTGGCCCAATAACGTCTCTAAGCTTCCTGATCTCCATTTCCTGAATGGGAATAACCACACTTGCTTCACAGCGACACCAGGGGCATTAAATGAAAAAATGCACAGGAGGCATGACACGAGTCCACAGTAGCTGCCGCTGCGACGAGTGACAAGGCCCCCGACCCGAGGCGGGTTGGAGTGCACTCTGGCCCTGCCCCACCGAGCGGGTGGTCGGCCGGGGCTCCTCTGCTGCCACGGCTCTGACCTGCCCAGCTGCCGTGGGTTCGCACCGGCCTGTCGGCGGGCACCACTGTGAGCACAGGCTTGCCCCATGCCCTCGCTCTGCTCCAGCTTTCCTTCCTGCCAGCATCTTTGGGTTTCCACATGAATCTTTCAGCGGCTGTGTCCAATTCCATTTCTGCTAACAGCTGAGAGGAATAACTCTGTGAAAACTCAGCCCAAACCCCCAGGACCGGAGAGCTCCTGTCCTCTCCTGACATACGGAAACGAGACGTCCCTGGAAAAGCCAGCCTCCTCTGCAAGTCTCTAGGGCCACCTTGCTGGGCTCTCCCCCGTGACTCCTCTATCTTTATTTCTGGTTGTGAAGGGACCCTGGGCTGGGCCTGCTTTCTCAGTAGCATTCCTCAGTACAGCCTTTCTTCAGTGGAAAAGGCTTCTGTGTGCTAGAAATCCCATTTACCTTCCAGAAGCTTCAAGAACAGTGATGTGCTTTGGCTCCTGGCCTATGAGAGAGGTCACTGGGCTGTTTGGAGCTGAAGTTTAAGTTTAAAATATCCACTGTTGCTACCACACCTTGTGTACCGTGTCCTCTCTTCCTCGTGCTCAGTGTTCACTGAGGTTTGCTTGTGTTAGGCTGCCCCTCTGCCTTTCAGACTGGCCATTTTATTTGCAACTCACCATACAATCCATTTACTCTTCCAGTGTGCCTTAGGAGGACACGGAGGGTTCTATACAATGCTACACAGAGACGGGGGTTTAGGGCAGATATTTAACCAGAAGACCACCAACCCACAGCAGTATCCCCCTGCAACCTGGACAGTACTAGTCTGGACTTTGAATCAATGGAACTGTTTCCTAAGCAGATACCACAGATCTCGCCAGCCAAGAGACTCCAGGGCCTCTTTACTCAAGCAGAGTGGTTTGGTTTAGCCAGATCCAACTCAAGAGACACAAATTTAAGTTCCAACTTCTCTGCAAATTCCTTTTGTGACTTTAGATAAGACAATGATTACATATCTAGTGCTGAACACCTGCTCTGTACCAGATACCATGGTTGTTGCTTGATCTGTGGTTCTCACAACAGCCCTGCAAGGGGCATTAATATCCCCATTTCACAGACTAGAAAACTGAGGATCAGAGGGAGTGAAACTGCTAATGGGTAGTAAGCAACGAAGCCAGGATTTGAACCCAACAGGACTCTATCCAATACCGGCACGTTCTTTTCCTGGCTCCATTTTCCCCACCTGTAAAAAGAAAGGCAAGTGTGCAGAGGGTGTGAATTTTCTGTCCCCCTTTGGGTGCGTCCTTCCCTGGTGGTCAAAGCAGGAGCCATGAGCCCCTGAATACAATTATAGGCCTTATGAGGAAAAGGAGAGAGAGAAAGGGAAGAAGTGCTGTTTGTTCTGTAACATCAGTTTTTCAGTGCAGGGGACCATGAAGCCCTATGTAGGGCTGTTTCCAGCTTTCCTTTTACAAATGAGGTTGAAGAAAGTAAAGTTAATGAAGCAACACAGCTACGATGGGGAATGCAGCAGGAAGTAATCAAGCCCAGGACTGGGGGACGGTTGCCATGACATTCCAAAGCATGCACCATGATCACCATCTAGGAATAGTCCCTCCCTTGATTGATGGCCAGTTGCCTCTCTTTTCTTGTAAGCAAATGTGATAACAATATTAAGCAATTACAAGTAATGTCCCCCAGCTGCTTCTTCACTGCCTCTGAAATACTATTTTAGATTTTCCCAAATAATTGGAAACCTACTAACAAGGATGGGGGGGGGGCACAGCATAGGCCTCTACCTTTCAAAGACAAAAGGGTAACAAGCCCCCTCCTTGTAGGACATTCAAAGGTGCCATCACCCTGCCAAATAGCCTGAGGCTTGCAAAGGTCCAACTGCGTCTTGAAGAAGCCTGCCACCCCGGGAGCCTGCCGTCTGTAAACCTGCCACCCTAGGAGCCATGATCAGGAGCAAGGGTTGCTGATGACAAGATCCCATAAGAAGGGCAAGGGCAGCCCTGCTATAGGGAGGAGACCCACGTGTACTATAGGAGCCTCTGGAAGTCAAGCTGATGCCAGGAGAGTGTCAGAAAGGCTTCCCTGAAGAGGTGGCACTTGAGCTAAGACCAGGAAGGTAAAGAAGCAAGGGGTGGAAACTGACCCAGGAGGGTGGCCTATGAGTGGAGAGAAGGGAAACCTTAGGTTCTTGAAATTACTGTTGAGCTGCTGCGTATACCAGTGATGGCTCTTGTCTAGCCTCTGGACTCCTTATTTTGTGAGGCTTTTTGTTTAAGCTCATTTTGAGTTGGGGTCTATTGCAACCAAAAGCAAAATAAGAGACACTGAGCCCACCATCCTGCAAGGTAGAGAGGAAGCCTCACCACACTTTGGGGAAGCTAAAGACACAGAAGGGTTTTCAAGCACCCAGATAAGAGGCCCTAGAATGGGAGTTTGAGGATGGCTTCCACAGCCAGACCTTCCAGATTCATTTCCTTACTTGATGACTACATAGTCTCTGTGCCTTGGTTTCTCATCTGTAAAATGGGACAATGATAGTATTTGCCTGTCTCCAAGACCCTTCACAGTTGGACCAACTGCCTACCTTTTCAGCCTTTACTCAGAACCCACTTTCCTGTGATCTCCCAGTTGGATCACTTAGGATTCCCTCAACTTGCCAGTTTTTTTCTCTTCCCTGTCTTTGCTCAAGATGTTTTCTCTCCCCAGAATAACGTTTTCACCTCCTACTGAAATCCAACCTATTCTCCAAAAACGGGTTCAAATTCCACTTCCAAAAGCCTTCCTCAATTACCCCTAGCCATCTCTACTTCCTCTAGGCTCACTTTTCTACACAGGGCCATTTTTCCTGTTGTTTCTCATCTCTCGCTTTCTTGTGTGGTTATAGGCATGTGTGAGTCTTTCCTCTACTTAAATGTGATGCTGTTGAGGGCAAGTGCCATTATTGTATCCCCTCAAATCCTAGGTACTCACATCTGATGCAAATGTTGGTATGTTTTCCGCAAGAAAATAAAATAAATTTGCTGCTTTGCACATGGCTTTCCATATTGTAGCCAAGCAAATTCAGGATCTATGGTTTTTTGCCTCCCAACTCCTTGTTGCAACCATTACTACAGACGAGTCCTCTACTTTGTGATGAGAAAATGCAGTGGTGGCTCTGCAGATGGGAAAGCACTACATGCACATTAATTGCTACCATCATCATCAACACTACCTCTATGGCTGCCACCGTCACCACCACTTCAGGCCTGACACTACCCCTGGTGTGACCCAGTGCCTCTTTAGCCTCATTTCTCACCTGCCCTACATGCCTCATCACTGGATTGTGAGAATCAGCTAAGATCAGACGTGAAAAAGTGGTGCGTGAATGAAAGCTACGCTGCTCCTTTTCTAGCTGAGAAAATAAGCTTTAACTGCAAGTCTGCATAGTGACAGTGTAGGTGTTCCCACCAAATACCCAGTTTCCTCCTTCCCTTGTCTGTCCTCTGCAAACCTGTGCCTTGCCTCATAGGGATGGACTTTCTACTGATAGCAGCCACATCCCACAAGCCTTCAATCCCTCTCTCTCTTTTTCCATTCCTGCTAATGGTAGTGAAGCATCTTATTATAGTATATCTAGTTAATAATTCAAAGAACCAAAGTATAGAGACATTTTTTCTTTGATCATTTGATTTAAATCCAAAAAAACCCCCAAATAAAAACAGTTCCTCTGAGAACGGCAGGGTTGCTTACTAATTAAAAATCACCACTGGTTTACAACATGTCATTATTATTCTTGGATGTATGTGAACTATAGATGCAATTTAGACCCAGAAATTTAAAAACTAGCTTAAGGGCACAGTGAGGGTCAATGCCAGACTGGAATTAGCACTCAGAACAGAAGGCTGACTTTAGATAGTGCCCTGCTAGGAAGGAGGTCCCCAGCGGGCCCATCTGCTGGGCAGGACGCCAGGCCCTGGAAACAGAGGCATCTGCACACTGCCAGCCTTGGAAGGAGGGTCATTTCTAACACGTCTGTCGGTGGAGCCACGTGCGGATTGCCCTAGCTAGTCAATCCTGTGTACTACTGCTGAACTGACCTAGTCCTGTTAGCTCATCTCTCAGTGCTCCTGGGAAATATCTGAAATACAAGACAGGAAGTCTTACCCTTGGGTGATATTAACAGCTTTAATTAACATTAAACAACAGGAAGTCAGTGGTTGATATTTGAAGTTGGCAAACCTCTTTGCCCACATGCTGCCAAATCTCCCATCTTACGGGGACCTGGTAGCGGGCTTTCTGTGGCTGAAGCTTTGGAGAGACTTTCTGTCTGGCTCCTTCCATGTTGTAGCACGCCATCTCGATTCTCACGGCTCTGGGGAAGTGGGGTGAGGGTTGTCCTCACTGCCAGCCTCCCTGGGCTGTGCTCCAACCACTGCACTCAGGCTGTTCAGTGCTCGTGGGCCTACCTTGTTTGCTCTCCAGCTCAAGTTTTCTTCTTCCCTGAGCCCCGGTGACAATGACAACCACACAGAGGCACATGTCCTTCTGCTGTCACAAACTTGCCTTTCTGTCCCGCCCCCCAGATGCCTCCCATTTTTGTTTTTACTATATTCAGAGACCTTCTGGCCTCCACTAAACCAGAGCCCTCTCTCTGTGACTCTTGCCATAGTCACAGTTTTATTTTTCCTCTTTTGGGCTTGTCGCAATGTTTGGCCTGTGAGCAGTTCCAGGTGATACTGTCAGGTGTGGTCTAACACATGACTCATACCATAGATTCTCATTCCCACTAGAAAAGCTGTATGATGATCACATGTCCAAATATTGTATATAAGCTGCACGGCTTAGGCAGAGGCATTGCTACCTATCTGCAGGTACACATTTGTAAGTATGTGTGTATTTATCTGAAATAGGAAATAAGGCTTTATACATTTATCTTAAAACTCCTAATTTCTGGCTCCCAGCAGGCCCTGGAGTCTATTCTGGCTTGGGATCAAGCCCCCACAATTTCTAAATTCTCCAATTGGGCATTCAACTCATTGCCAGGTCAGAGCTTGAGCTCTTGTCCAAGTGTGATGTACCAAAGTGGGATCTAGCCTCTTCGGTCTGTAGGCCTGAAAGTGCAGGACTGCCAATCCTTCAGAGAAGGTCAGCTGCACCAGAGAGTGTTAAATTCTCATGCGCCATGTCCTCCTATAATTGGCCCTGTTACACCATAAGCACCTAACTGCAGTCTCTGTAATATGGAAGTTATCCACGCAATACCCCAAATTATACTTTTGCTAGAACAAAGGAAACGATGAATTGCAGAGTCCACAAATTTCTCCTCTAATTATGCCACACCCAGAATCCCAGGGCTGGCAAAGTCACCAGAGAGAAGAGAGGCTCAGGGGCTGTGGTCACACTGACAGATCTGAAGAGTGGGTGGAAGCTGGAAGGAGGGGAAGGAGAGCTGACCTCTGGCTGTTAAGCCAGTTTATAAGGCCCACGATCCCACCCCCCCAGACACCCTGCTGCCTCCTCTACGGTGTCTTTCCTGGGTCATGCTGGCTCCATACTCAGCCTTGGGTTTGCAATTCAGTTAAGTGTGACTGTTCGAGAGGACACAGAGCCAAAGCATAAACAAAAGAGACAGCGTAACTTAGTTAAGTGTCTGTGGCTCAGCTGTGGGGCCGTTCTGGCTCCTGTAACAAATGTCTAAGACTTTCATCTGAAGTTTCTGATCCATTGTTGGTCCATTACAAGAAATCTGGCATAGATGAAAATATACTACAAAATCTTGGCACAGGAGATAGAAGCAAACAACATGGTGCATCACGAGATGTCTGGGATCCTTTGCTACACATTATTGACCCATGAGGGCTCACTCTTCATCCTCTGCAAGGTCTGCAAAATGATACCAGGGCTGGGAGCAGAGCCATTGAAACCATGGACCTCCGTTGTGTCCCTTTCTCCATGGCAATGACCTCTTCACACCTGGTCAAAACACCCTGTCTCCGTTCTCCCGTCTGAAGACCCCTGCCTCGCTGGCAGTGACCCTCTGGTCTGCAGGCACACAGGCAATTTCCAATTTCTTATCCCTGACCAATGGGGCATAAAACTCAAACACACAGTCACGGGAGTTCCCAGAGGGCCACGCATTTCAAGTCATCGACCAAACAGACGGAGAAATATTGAGGGAAAAGGAGAACAGAGCCAGTGGGCCGTGGATAGCAGAGCCGGCCAAGGGCTCACAGGAACGGACGGCAGGCAGCGTTCACCTCTTCATGTCTCTGGCTGTGCTCACGCTGTTGCCAGCTGCACTGGGCCCTGTCTACTCTGAGCCTCCCCACGGGCACTTGGGAAATTGGTGAGGCTCTCCTCATGGAGAGGAGGGAAGACAAAAACAGCTGGAAGATAAAGGCTGGTGCTCGGGGCTGAGCGTCTGCATCCCCCTCAAGTTCATATGGTGAAGTCCTAGTTGCCAATGTGATGATATTTGGAGATGTGGTCTTTGGGAGCTGGTTAGGGTAAGATGCGGTCATGGGAGGAGGCCCCCTGTGATGGGATTAACGTCCTTATAAAAAGTGGAAGAGACGCAAAACTCCACCTCATCTTCCTCCCTGCCCAGCAGTTCCTTCTTTGCATGCAGGGAAGGCCCTGTGAGGACAGAATGAGAAGGCAGCTCTCTGCAAACCATGAAGAGGACCCTCACCAGACATTCGTTCTGCCCACACCTTGATCACGGACCCCAGCCTCAGGAATGGTGAGAAGTAAATGTTATTGTTTAAACTTCTCTGTCTATGATTTTGTCTGTGTCAATTTTTTGGTACCAGCCTGAGCTAAGACAGCCTGGTTTTGAGTCTTTCCTACCATCCTCCATTCCTCTCTTCTAAAGCCTTCCATTAGATATGGAAGTTTTGCTTGCACATGGCTGGTGAGCGGGTAGTGGCTTCCAGGTGAGCCATGAGGAGCAGGACACACCATGGCCTTTGGGGGGCCCAGTCACAGGCCCCACCATGAGACGGCCCACCTCTGGGAAGCCACAGGTGAGGTGACTCCCCAGCCCAGTCCTGCTCTCTGCAAATCACACTATAGATGGAGGAAAACTGGTTCTGTTCTGTGTCAGGCACAGTGTGGCCTCGCTGTCACCTACTGAACAGGAGTTGAGCTCCTATCAAGTTGCTAGTAGATTCAACAATGGCACAAGTAATTCCTTGGACCAGTAGAGGTCTAAAGACAGGGCAGGCACCCTTGTTATCTATTTTATCCTATTTTATCCTCATGTCCATGATCAGTGAGATCAGAATACATGGGGGGGGGGGTAAATCAGTGAAATTTGAGTAAATTCTTTCTTAACTAACTTTAGAAGATTGGGTTCAAGATTTTGGCTGTGGAAGGAGCAAGCAGCACTGCTGAAAAAAGTGATTTCATTTCAACATATAGTAGAGTCAACAGATGTTGAATTAGCAGGAAAAGATGATGTCTTCCTAAAGGGTCCTTGGGACACTGCTATTTGGGGTCAATCAAATACCAGTTTCTGAAAGTCTATAGGCTTTAAATATAAAGCCAGCATATGAAAATTAAGTAAACGATAGAACAGTTTGATTTTAGGTGACAGAACAATGTTTGAGCATATAAAAATGAGGTGGGCACTTGGCCATATGTTTTCAAAGCATTCGTGGGTCTCTCATACCCTGGGCAGCACAGTCTCCAGATGCTTGACTCTCTCAACAAGAAAGAGGGCCATGGCCAAACAGGGAGAGTCTCACGGCCATGGCTAGGCCACTTCATCTTGAGCTTCTTTTTACCATTTTTCCTTCGTCTTTCTTTCTTTGTTCCTTTTCTGTTGTAAGACGTGTTTTGTAAGGTATCTTGAAATCTTTTGGGGATGAGACTTGGAAAGCATGAATAGATGGATGGATGGACAAGAAGGCTGGATAGGAGGCTGAATGAAGTAGAGGTCATGCTAGAGACTTAGGCAGTGAGGGAAAGAATACATACTACCCCTGCCTGGCTGTTGCAAGGGAGATACAGAAAAATTAGGAGGCTAACTGAGGTTGAGGACTCAACTGAGGGGAGAGACACATGGTCACAAACCCTAGGGTGGCAGTGCCCAGAACATGATACCCTCATCAATTACATAAAAGGGAAATCAAAAAGATTTTGAGGAGCTATTTTTCTTTTAGGACTAGAGGCTACACAGGTAATCTGCCACTCTATTTCCATGGATATTTGTTTTTACAAAATAAGAAAACAAGCACTCTGTATATCAGCAGTTTTAAAGCGAAAATTAGACTTTCAGATCCACCTTTTCAAATTCTCAGAGGTATAGGGTCAAGAGATGAATTCCAAATGCACAAGTCTTTGTGAATATACCATGGGTCCTCCCCCCACCCCACTCCCTCACTCCTCAACCCTGATTCCCTAGTCATCAAGGTCAGCCCTGACCCTCTCACTGCCCCTTCTAGCCAGGCTACTCAAGGCTTTCCTATCACCTCATTGTTAATTAATCCCTAGGAAATGGTGGGTTTCTAGCCTTCATAATTAGCACCATGCATTTTTCAGGAGTGTGACAGCAGGAGAAAATCAGGCACTGCCAAGTGAAGCAATGCTGAATCCAGCTAAATTCCTGGGGATGCACAGGTCTTGTCCACCTCCCTGCCAGGTAACAGGTCATGATTAGTGTCACTCCCCTTCCCCCTCAACTATCTGTACTTGCCCATTATTGCAGCTCAACAAGAGCTATGTCATAAGGTGAAGCCACCGAGGGTCTTGCTATTCTGATCTCCCCAAAGCCAGCATGCACGGACGAATTTTCATAAGGTGGCTCCTGCAGGGAGGGTCTTGCGACTTCAGCTTTGTTTCTCTTCCACTGGAATGGAACAAGTATAATTTGGACCTTAAGTCATTAAAAATCAATCATCTTCCTCTGTGGGAATAACTCCCCCTCCCCAGTGGAAGGACACGTTCGGACTCTGAAATAAGATTTGCAGTCTACATGCAGGAACACTGAGCTGTTTGAGCTAGGCTTTTAATTCTGCCTGGAAACATGTGGGTTTTGAAGTGATGAAAAGTGACAAAAAGGTGTTGGATTTGACTGAACGGAAGCTTTGAGTTGGTTTGGTGCCTTTCTCTCTTTCTTCCTCTCTCGGTGAAACTCCCACCCTTTGAATTTTGCCTGGCGACTGGAGAGCTAGAAGCACATGCTGATTCTGACATCAAGAAGTTGTTTGCCTAATATGAGTGAAGTGATTGAAGTTGAGTAGAGATGAATAGAGAGGCATGATAAAAATTCATACTGCGTAGCCCAGGAAAACCTGCTTTCACTGAATATAAACACCTCTGAGATGTGGTTCCCTGTTCCCTGCCCGTCTTTGCCCCTAGCTTCCTAGCCTAGCCTTGATCATCCCTCTTCTCATTAGCTGCCAATTGCTTATGTATTTTTTCTACCTCTGAATATGCAGTGATGTTCCACTGGCCTCTCTCTCCATTCTCTAATTTAATTTTAATTCTGTCTGAACACATTTACATACCTGTCTCTTTTCCTTCTCTTATAAAATGGAATTATTTAAGCCCCAAGTCCTTTGTCTCTGGGAAGCACTTTGGGGCTGGGCACACCAAAATACTTTGAAGAGAGCTGCTCTGCACTCTGCACTCGTAAGCAAGCATGGGCAAGCTCTTCACAATAAGAAGCAAATGGTTCTGTACAAAGACCACCTCAGCATTCTAGTAGGTAAGCCAAGAGACTAAAAGGTGTCAAACATTCGTTTGAAGGGAATGGAAAGCGAGTCACCAAGTTTTCAACTAGCTCTGCATTCTGAAGGCATCAAGAACAAGCTTGTTTATTCATTTGCAAAGTTTTATTGATCACTTTCTCCATGCCTAGCTCAGTGTTTGGTGTTGAAAACACCAAAGTGAGCAAGATGTCTTTGTCTTTGGTCTCCAGGATTTTACAATACGGTAGGTAGGACAGAGTGGCTGAATACAACTGTATCTAGTGGAAAAGAATCTTTATAGCTTTTTAAGGGGCTCATTTGCTCTCTAACATAATTACCTATTTCTAGTAATGCAGTAAATGCTTGATGACAATAGTAGCAAAATAAATAAGTTAATTTGCTTTCCTAACTTCCTAATGGTGCTGAGAGAATGAACCAGTAGAAAATTGGAGGCCTAGTAATTTCAACCTACCTACAAGTCCATGATATTCAGCTAGTACAACCACTAAGGCTATCCTGGTCGTTAAAATACTGACACATTTCCCAAGTCATGACCTTGAGCTCCTTAGCCTGGACTGTCATAGTGTCTATGTGTCCTCACAGCCTGGAATGTCGAGCCACTATGCCCCTTCTCCAGGATGTCTGAACCTCCCTATAATATAGATGGCTAGGGTCCTGGGATCTGGCTCCAACAGTATGAGCACCAATCATTCTGAGTGGCAAGTATCTATGTCTTATTGGTTGTCAGACATTC
Organism: Canis lupus familiaris; assembly: GCF_011100685.1. Classification (NCBI taxonomy): domain Eukaryota; kingdom Metazoa; phylum Chordata; class Mammalia; order Carnivora; family Canidae; genus Canis; species Canis lupus. The sequence continues at coordinate 21,393,453 of NC_049223.1, read as the reverse complement.
TTGTAATCATTTTATATATTATTATACACAAAGAGCAGAAACAGAAAGACATATATTTGCCAAATAAAGCCAATGGCTCTTTGGAAATTGGCACCTGAAGTACAGCTGTAATAATAGTAGGAAGTCAGAAATACAAAGGCCATGAAATAAGCAGCGTCTTAAGAGTATAACTTGTTTCATAGTATATGTGTTTAAGTCAACTATCATTCTGTTTCTTAAATGGCACATACTAAAGGTCACTGAAGTCATGGACTAAGCAATATCCTTATCTTTACTGACCAAGAAAGTTAATAAATTCTATCAAAAACATTTTTCTTATAAGACATATTGTCATTCTTGTCTTCTTGGCCATCAGAGTTGGTTCAGCCCTTCTGGAAATCCTTTAAATACTAATTTCTATGACTCTCCTATACAAGCTTTAATTCCCTTTCTTCACTCCTTGTATATGTTCACATATGGCTAAAAAATCAAAGAGCCCCTATGACTGAAAGATAGGTTTTAACAAATATATTGTTTATTTTCCTTATTAGTTTATATGCTTATTATAAACTAATAAATTTTATGCTTGTATATTTTGAAGGATGCCTAAATCCAAGTTTCAAATTAGCATAAAGAAATTTTCGACAAGAATTTCAGAATCTACCATATGTCAGTGAATGTTTTGAGCACTTTGGACATGTTACTTAATACCCACTATAACCTGTTGAGATGGGCATTAACTGCCCATTATTATTTATGAAGATCTGAGAGATTACATTTTATATTTCCTCTATACTTGACCTTTGAAGCCAGGCATCAACTCCTTCTCCTTGAAAATCTTTCTTTTCTTCTCTTCCTTGGCACCACCCCTGGTTCTTCTCCTCTCCAAGCATTCATTCTGAGTTCCTTTTTTTTTTTTTTTAAGATTTTATTTATTCATTGGAGAGAAAGACAGAGAGCACAAGAAGGGGGGAAGGGGCAGATGGAGAGGGAGAAGCAGACTCTCTCCTGAGTAGGGAGTCCACCTCAGGGTTCTATCTCAGGACCCCGGGATCATGACCTGAGCCAAAGGCAGGCCCTTAACTGACTGAGCCACGCAGGTGTCCCAAATTCCTTTTCATGTGTGTTCTCCTGAAATGCTAGTGGTCCTAGAGTTTTCTCCTTAGACTTTACCTCACTGTGGGTTTATCATCCCCTTGTGTGTTGATATATGTTCCCTTGAACATTTATGGGAATGAGAAGGAATGGCCATCACTTCATCACCCTCATTATATATAAATATATAATCAGGTCATTGTTCTGCTCAACATCCTTTAATTCCTCCATTTTCCATAGTATAAGGCCTGAGCTCCTCAGGGCAGTAGGTAGTTTGTCACTATCCTCTCAGAGCAGAGGCTCAGCGCTGCTGAGGTCTAGCTTGGGGTGTGGTGTCACTGGGGACTGGATCAGGCAAAATGACAGGCACTGGCCTGCACTTGCCCCAGGACAGCAGAGCCTCAGTCACAATGGGCAAGGGGAGAGGCTGTGGCAGACTGTCCCAAAGAAGCATCTGTCCCAAGGGGCTTGACTGCAGAGTACAAGCACTGACAAGAGGACACATTCTATGGAGAGAGAAAATTTCAAAGAGATGGAATATGGACATGTTTTCTGAGCTTAAGAAGCAGTGATGATCTGACATATTCTTCTACCAGGAATGAGTAGAGAAGGAGCCTTGAACAGTGTCCCTCAGAAGACACAAGAGAAAGTGCAGATATTTAATGAGCACTCAGCAAGTGCCAAGTGTTGCATGAACCACTTGAGGGACTGCACTGAAATATCACACCAGCTGCAAGGCAAGCATTTTTATCATTTGTCACCATTTTATAAGTAAGAAAAAGAGGACCAGAGAGCAGAGCACCAGAGCCCCTTCACTGTAGGACCCTGTACTACCTATTCAGTCTTATCTCCCATTTCTTCCCATAAAATTAACCATCACCCAGTGTTCTCCCTCAGGGCATTCATCACCCAAACATTTACTCACCACTCTGCCTTTGCCCAGTCCTGTGATGGTAAATTTTATGTGTCAACTTGACTGATCCATGGGGTGCCCAGATATTTGATCAACCATTATTTGTGTCTGTGAGAGTGTTTTTAGATAATTAACATTAAAATTGGTAGACAGAGTAGGGCAGATTGCTCTTTCTTTTTTTTAATAAATTTATTTTTTATTGGTGTTCAATTTGCCAACATATAGAATAACACCCAGTGCTCATCCCCTCAAGTGCCCCCCTCAGTGCCTGTCACCCAGTCACCCCCACCCCCCGCCCACCTCCCCTTCCACCACCCCTAGTTCGTTTCCCAGTTAGGAGTCTCTCATGTTCTGTCTCCCTTTCTGATATTTCCCACTCATTTTTTCTCCTTTCCCCTTTATTCCCTTTCACTATTTTTTATATTCCCCAAATGAATGAGATCATATAATGTTTGTCCTTCTCTGATTGACTTCTTTCACTCAGCACTTTCTAATGTGGATGGGCCTCATCCAAGGGCCTGAATAGAACAAAGGGCTGACTGTCCCTGGAGCCTGAAGGATTTCTTCCTGGTTGACATCCTTTAGGTTGGGACATCAGGTTTTCCCCTGCCTTTGGACTACAACTGAAGCACTGACTATTCCCAGATCTCAAGCCTGCCGCCAGCCTCTGGACTGGAACTTATAGCACTGCTTCTCCTGGTTCTCAGGCACTGAGACTTGGGCTGGAACCAAACCATTGGCTTTCCCACATCTCCAGCTTGCTGACTCACCCTGTAGATCTTGGGACTTGTCAGCCTCTCAATGAGCCAATTCCTTATAATAAATCTCTCTCTGTATATATTTACATATATGTATATATTTATTATATACACTTAGGCATGCTATATATATATGCATAAATGTATAGATGTATATGTGGAGTACACACACAGACATACACACACACACATCCTATTGATTCTGTTTCCCTGGAGAACCCTAACACATGAGCTGTTCCTTTTGCTCATAACCCCTTCCTCTACACCTCTGTCTTCATCCCATCTACCTAGTGAAATCCCCTTTCTCCTTTAAGGAATACTTCACAGCTTGCCTTTCTTAGGAAACCTCCCTTGTTGTCCTCCCCACCACAGGCAAAGTCAATTCCTTCCTTTCTCTACACGTCCACATCGCGTTTTGTTGCTTCTACTTTCTTGTCTTCAGTGATTTTCACTGTGTGGTCTTTCTGGTTTCGAGTTTGGTCCATGTGTGTGACCCACATTACTATCAGCTTCTTGTGTCTCTGGATTCTCTGATGCCTGGTACAGTGACTGAGTTGAATAAAGATTGGTTGACTGAAAAAAATCTCACTTCCCTTGAAACATCACAAGGGAACATCACAATGCGTATTTTTGGTAATAGGCTATATTGTCATGAAGGAAGGTCCATGCAAAAAGCAGAGCTGGAGTGACTGCTTTTACTATCGTTAACATGTGATAAAAGCTCTATTACACATGAAGACAGTACAAGAAATTAAAAAAGTATTTCTTCACAAAGGTGCTACTAAAAGAAAAGATTTTTTTTTGTCAGAAAGTTCCAGCTTCCTCATCTTTTGCCCCTTGAGGAGGCATCATCTCTGTCATGCAATAATGGTTATTCAAGATGTGTGCATCATTTATATACATGTTCTGGTGACATTTTCTAAATTGTTGAGCACAGGCTTCCTAAGTAAAGTGTACTTTCTGCTATTAAAGGAAACTGTCAAGCAATTTAAGCAGAAAATGTGACCTAGTAAAATGCTGACCCTTCAGAAGCTGTAATCTCATGGTGACTGCTTCTCAGAGTACAAATACTGTCAAAAACCCATCATGTGCCCTAAGAGAATTGAAAGAAGCAGAAACACTAAGAAATGCATCCTTAACTGGAAATCTGGCTCTAGGACATGGATTTGAAGAGTTTGGATAATAAGCTCCCCCAAACCAGTCTTTGAATTATTACTAGCATCAAGGTCTTTCCAAACCTGCCAAGAGACCTTGGGAGATAATATAATCCAACAGCCACCTTTACAGATGAGGGAAACTGAGAACAGTCAGAAGTCCATAAAGCCAGAGAGTATTTCAATGGATAGAATAAAGACCCAAGTATTATAGATATCTGAGTTTGAATCTTCCTGCCATATCTAACTGCCAAGGTGATGTTGTTGGTGTAATAAAGATGGTGCCCAAAGATAGAATGAATATATGTCTTTTTCAGTAAGGGAGGACAAAGAATGAGCTGGAATAAAATGCCCAAACTGAAAAGAAAGAACTGGAATAAAATGCCCAAACTGAAAAGAGGCTAAAATGTGGGGGAACATAAGTGAGTGGAAGAGGAGACCCCAACATGCCCTTGGGGAGGACTCAAAGTCACACCCTCCTGAAGTCCTCCTCACTTGTTAGCTGATTTTCAAAACTTCCTCCTTGGAAGTTTTTTCATTTGACTTGAGGTTGTGTGAAAATGCAAATCAGCACTGCTCCTGGGAGGTTTAGCACAATCAGCTGCCTTCTTTTGGAGAAAAGAGTTAGGGACTCCCCTGGGAACTGGCTCTGAGGCAGGAAGGTGAGGAGGGGGGGAAGGAAAACAGGTGTCTAATAACTCAGAGAATTTTCTTATTTCTCTTGTTCCTGTCTTTTTTTTTTAAATTTATTGTGTTCAGGTGTATCTTTTAAATAGTATGATAATTATCTTTGCATCATACACAATTTACATTTCTCAAATTGAAAAGCATGGAAACCCTGATGAGTTTCTGCTTTAAACCACCTCACTGGCAATAAATGTATCTGAAGAAACAGTATCTTTCTATCTGCCGGCGGCAGCATTATCATATGTTTGGTATTGTCTCAGTGCAATTTGTGTCACTCAAAGGGTCCTATTGTGCTGCGGTGCCATGGGGGAATTTGTTCCAATGGTAGAGGGGCCATCTATGAGCCTGAAAGAGGGGGAAAGGTGACCAAGCCATGAGTGGAACAGGTTGTAGCTTCAGAAAGAAAAAAACCTAGACTTTCCTGTTCTGTTTGGCCCCAGGGCTAGGTGGTGCAGAATGAGGAATGGGTTGGTGAAATGGCAAAGGAGATGGAGTTCCAAGGGGTGGGCATGGCTGGAATTAGACATAGATACGGAAACCAACACAGATGCTCTGCTTGGCTTCCACAGTAGTCAGGCTCCTCTAGGCTTCCACATACAGGGTCCATCCTCATGTCCTCAATGGGCCTGCAACTCCCAGTTGTGGCATGAATCTGGTCAAGCCAGTTTACACAGAATCCCTATCCTTCAAATCTGATCAAATTCCTCATCCTTCTCCACCCCCAGGTGATGTCTGATGACCCTGGCCCACTATGCCTGTGCCTCCTCTTAGTAATTTCCCACTCACTGACCCTCACCCTGCTCTTTGGCTATCATTTTCCACTTGCCCACATGGTGTTCAGAAGGAAGCCCTACCTCTCTTAACCCCTATTGCCTTAGGTCCTGATAAAAATGTGTATTACTGCTTTAACTACTGTCCAGCTCTAGTTTTCTTTGGCAAGACAAACTTTTGGAACTAAAGATTCCTTTGAAACCATCCAGTGTTGTTCATTTTACTGAGGCCTGGAGAAACTGCTGGTGGTTGGTTAGATTTTGGTGGCAGAGAAGGGAAAGGAACCCAAGGTCACTGCAAGGTTCATTTCCAGGGTGACTTGGAGAACACTGTTACCAAGAACAGATAGAAGTTTACACTGAAACAGAAAGACAGCAAATATGTGTGTATGAGGACAACTGGAAGAACTATAAAGAGCACATAGGCAAAGAGGTTGACAACCACAGAGCAGAACTGCTCAGTAGGCAAGAAAGCCACAGGAAAGTAGAATCCTAATCCTAATTCTACTGCTGATTTACTGAGTTGCTTTGGAAGAGTCACTTAATTAACCTCCCCCAGATCCAAGTCATCACTTTCTTCTTCAGATCAAGATAACGTATACGATTAACTACTGCTCATGAATTTAGAAAAATGGGTTCTATGCATAGGTCACTGAGGGACTCTGTCTTGAACCCTATGACTGGTTCTTAGTACCGCTCTGAGGGGCCGTCCCTCAGGTTTAGCAGGAGGGTCCCAGCACTAATGACATCCACTGCCCTGTACTGGACCCTCTTTTTTTTTTTTTTTTTTTTTTTTTTTACTGGACCCTCTTTTACATAGACAAATGATTAACACATTAGGACAAGGATATTCTGCAGATACAATTACTAGTTTAGTAGTTTACTAGTTTAGTAACTGTATCTGCAGGATTTGTATTTACTATCACTATGTGTGGAAAATGAGGCACAGATTGGTTAAGTAACATATCCAGGCTCACAAAGCTGATGGTTGGTAGACCTAGGACTTGAACTTATGTTGCCTGGGCCCAGAGACAGGTTCTCAGTCTCTCACTGTACTGCCTAAGAAACAGAAAACTGATCCAAAACATTGGGGATTCTGTTCACCTTCCTTACAGGCAAGGATGTAAAGTGTCTGATGCAGGATTAGCAGCATTTTCATTTTGGAGGAAGAATGGGCTTATTCTGTTCTGACCTAATAAAATAGGATGAGTGGATTATGGGCACGTGAGGCAGATTTCAGAGGAATCTTAGAACATTTTCCTAAGAATATAATCTAGAAACAAGATAATCGTCTCAAATGGCTTGGTGGTTAAGAGTTTTGTTATCTGTGGGCATGACCTCCAGCAAATCACTTAACATCTTTGTGTCCCCTTCTCAGGAATATGGCAAGTAGCAGGACCTGTCTGATAGCTACTGTATCTGTATCTGTATCTAGATAGCTACTGTATCTTACCTGTCTGATAATGAGAATTTAAAGGATGGCTCCCAGAAATTCCTCCATCACTATTAGTTCTTGTCTTTTTTACCATCCCTCCACTATATTGACCTTGGCAGCTAGGCAATTACATGATAACAATGATATAGGAGGAAAAAAATTCCTACTAAGTGTGAAAGGTAGTCGTGAGGCACATTTTTCCCTAAGATCTGTGAGTCCAGTAACATCACGATACAATGTAGTTCAATGCTACACAACACAATGCAACACATAGCAAAACCACATCTAGCATGGGATCAACGCTCTATGTGGTATAGCTGTTGACTTCTATCATGGCTATTATCAATATATGATGGGGTCACTGATACTTATGAGAATTCCTGAAGATCTAGGGAATAGCTAGCCCACATTGACTGGTTCTTAACCTCTCAGAATCCTTACTAATACCATTTATGACACAATAAGACACTACGTTAGATGGGATCTAGTTCCTAGCTACTGGCTCACATGCCAGACTTTCCGTGATGCTAATGTCAGCATCTAGCTACATCTTACACATCTTTCCTGAAGCACCTAGCACTAGCTGGGCACATGGTAGGTTCCTAGTAAAAATAAGTTGATTGATGAGGTAAAAACAAATGTTGCAGCTGTGATCAGCTGGGGCAAATGACAGGGTTAATAATGGTAATGCTGAATGACGGTAAATACAATCATGTATTTACTTCAATTCCTTTTCAGGTTTACAATTTCCATTTTCATTTCATAAGCACATATACACATTGTTATTGTAAGCTGCTTCAACTTCTTTCAGGTATAAATTATAAATAAAAGAAAGTGCCAGACAGGCCAGTTCATTGAAAGATGGTCTGGATTTTGCAGATTTAGGAGGCCTAGGACTTAGTATCTTTTGGAAAAGATATAGATTTATCTTTTCTCATGCAAATCCATGGCTGAAGAATAACTTATGAGCCAAAGTAGGTGAAAGTCTACAGTGCAGGTAAGAGGTGAGATGGTCTAGAGCCAACCCTAGGGGGCCTTCATTATGTTCCTAAGGTGAATCATTTGGCTGTAGATGTTGATGCCAAAGCCCAACTCCAGACCTGAGATGCCATTAGAGCATTGCTAAGACTGGGGGCTCTTCACTTATATTATCTGAGTTCACATTCTGGCTCCTCCACTTACTATATAATCTTAGGACTATTACTTAGTGTTTCTGTGTCTTGGTTTTTTTGTCTGTTAAGGAGTGGATGGTCTAAAGAATTCCTTCCTCCATGCAGGGAGCCCGATGTGGGACTTGATCCTGGGTCTCCAGGATCACACCCCAGGTTGCAGGCGGCACCAAACCACTGCACCACCGGGGCTGCCCTGTCATGATTGTTTTATAGAAATTACCATCTTTCAACACAGTTGACCAAAGCTCATGGTCATGAGTGGACCGTGGCCTCAACCAGGAGCTCTCCTTTGCAAACAGTGAATGAACAAAAACGATCTCAAAGAGATTAAAAATCAAGAGGAAACTTTTTTTTTAAAGACATAATGAAAATGACCTTTTTCTTCCCGGTTTCTGTGAGAAGTTACAGATCCAGGAATGTTTAACTTTAAGAACTGGGTCAAGATCTTTCAGTGTTAATGTGTTTTTTACATTATTAGAGGTTTACACTAAGATTTTACTTCTCACATACATAGCCATATGCAAATATACACTTGTAATTACAAACGAGCTATAATGTGGGATCACATATACATCACTGAAAATAAACCTAATTCAGACACCAAAGCACAGAAATGACAAAATATTGATAAGGATGATTCTAGGAACCAATAAACATCACGAGCAAGTCAAAAGACAAGTTCTTAAAACTTACCAAGCTGTACTTGTTTATAGCTAAAATGTGCTCTTTCTCAGACCATTGCTTTCACAGAAAACTCACGTCATAGAAAAATTTCAACTGAAAAATGAGTACAATGTTCAGCAGGCAACTAGATGCCTCCCATAAGATGCTTAGTATTTCAATATTAATTATATTAGAGGTATAAAGATATCCAGTGGGTTTGATCTCAATGTCTCTTAAATATTCCCCCCTTTACCTTAAATATGGAGTGAGCTCCAGTTTCTACCCTCAGGAAGGGTGGAAGAAGGAGGCATGCACAGATGGTTAACATATGCTTCCGGTCCCCACGTAACATCCTAATCTACCCAGCTCTCTTTCATTTAGGTCCTAGGTGCATACTGTTGACAATAAAAAGAAGTACATGAAGCAGCACAGACTTTTAACATGTTAAATACATGGCCTCCACTGGTAAAAAACCAATGCCCATGATTTGATGATAGAGAGTAAAGTAGTTTCAGCTTCATTGTCAGAGCATAATTAGATTGGTGTTTTCATTTGCACTGCACAGCTGAAGTAGACATGATGTTATTACTTCATTTGTACATTGCTTAATTTTTTGCATGTCAATGGGGCAAGATTCTATTCCTCTCCAGCCAATGCACCTGTTTTTATTTCTTTCACCTACTCCTGCTTTGACCTCATCAACAGCTCCAAAAGATTTCACTAAGAATATAGTATTTTCCTTATTAATTAAAGACTCGGGGGGGAGCTCAGCCAATGATTTATTTTTTCCTTTCCCCATGCATAGTCACCCTCATACTTCTCACTTCCCCTCTCACGATTCAGAGAATCTATGGCACTCCATCACAGGTGGTTTCCTAGGAGACACGCTCACAGCCAGGACTCCAAACTACATATCTCCATTTTCCTCCCCACCTTCTCTCCCAATAAGCTTTAGCGCATGAAACAAGGTGAAAATACATCAGCACTTTTAAAAATTACTCTACAAATGACCGATTTCATACTCATTCATGGAAAAAAATGTAATTGCAGACTATGGGATTTTCTAGACAAATCTCAATTTAGAGTCATACCCAATATCCTAAGTATTGGATTTGTCATATGTGCAGGGGTTTTACATCCTGCTCAGAGGCTAAGACAGAGGTGACTGCAATGCCTTGCCTTCCCAGTCCTAAACTCCATGAGGTAGCTCTGGTAGTTTATTTGCTGGTATACCCCTTGTGCCCACTGCAGAATGAATATCTGATTGAAGGAACAGAACATTCTGCAGTGAGCACAGCCTTCCACCCCCAGGGCGGATTTCTTAGAAATGCTGTGGGTTAATTTTTGGAGGTGTTTAATTAAATTCTTCTCCCATATTTTTCTATTTTGCTTTAGAAAAGTGGCAGGCCCTGTGCCCCTTACTGAAGGAGAGTTTCCAACCCAGACCAAAGGCAGAAGTTGCTCACAGGGCACTTTCTACTCCAGCTCTAGTTTCCTAAAACCAAGCTCATTGAATAGATGTTGCCAGGATTCCCAGGGGAAGATGAGATGGAGTGGGACTTCGAGTAGTGTGAAGGGAAGGCTATGCAATGCATTTATGCTGTCTCTCAATACACCAGAGTTTGTCAGAAAATAAATAATTATGTAGCTAAACCAAGATGTATTCATGTACTTGCATTAGGGAAGTCTAAATATAGTATCTGGCTCACATCTTGGTGGCACCCAACCAAGGGGACACCTGAGGACAAATGCCCTCCTTCTGGATCTCCTTTGCTAAGTACCTGCAGTTAAAAATGGAGAGAAGATGGACTCTCAAAGTCTGGGACGGAGATAGGTGAGGTTGTTTCATGTTCCATGAGCAGCAGATATCTTTACCTTACTCTCTGACAGAGCCCCAGGAAGGAGACACTATCTAAGGGAAAAATGTTAGCCAGGGGCTCCTAGAAATGCTAGACCTTGGGCCCTAAGGGTCCAGGCTGCGGCAGAGTCTTGGGCCCCACACAGGAAGGAAAGCAGAGTGCTACCTGACTTCCCCCATGCAGGCTTGACAGTAGCCATCAGTGGTGTCATGATGGACAGGAATGGAGAGGTCTTTACCCATTTTCCATGCACCATATAAAAGCAACAAGATTAAAATCCCCGCCCATCCAGACGGATAAAGACTTAGATTCAAATTAATTCCATTTAAGAAAATGAGAAATAGACATTCTTATACACATGTGTTTGTATATAGACTAAGATTCATATGTGCTACATAGATACTAACTTTTGTATGTCTCCTGAAAGACTTCTGTGATGAAGCCAGAAAATAGGGATGGTATATACCACATATGAGTGCTGATACTCACATTCTGCACTCATGACAGACATTATTAATCAAGCCATCATACTTTTCATTGTAAATTAAATAAATAAAAATATAAAAATGTTACATTAAATATATATGTATGTGTGTGCATATAAGGATATAGATATCTCCAATAAAATTAAAATTACCTATATACACTCAGATAGAGTCACAGGAACTTCTACGTGAGGCTCCAGATAGCCATAGCAACCAATCAATCAGAACTGATATAAAATAAGAATCCTATTTGCCTTTCCTTGCATAGGGTGAGCCAATGCCAGTGTGTAGAAGGTAATCATTCATAAAGGTCATTCCCAGTCAGTCATCTGAAAGGAGTGGAGGGTCATCAGACAAGAAAACAGAACTTGGGAGGCATGCCTTCATGTTCTTATTTTTCTCCCCTCCCCCAGGCTCTATGTCAAAGGGAAGGTACATTCCCAGGCTTGTTGGCTACTGGCTTGCTCAATGGGAAGTGATGAAGGAAGGCTGAGGGAAGACACCTTTTTCCTTACTTCCTGTAGTGATGCATCTCCTTTGGGCTATCTCTTCCTGCATGAGCTTGGCCCTTACCAAGAAGCCCCTACTGTGTTGCTAACACCTGACAGATGGCTCAGGTTGGTATTTTCTGGTAACCTCCCCTCCTGTGTCCCAATGGCTTTCTAGCAGGTGGTGGGTTCCGGATGGCATTTTACCATCCCATGCTGGGCTTCTTAGTTCTCCCAGCACCTGGGTAACCAATTTCTGTCTGAAACAATCTGTGTTTGAGATTCTTGACTGGAGCCTGACTGAAGCAGGAAATGACCCCAAACAGGCCGGGCAGGCATGTTCTCTCTGGACTTCCAAGTTCTAGGATATGAATTTTGAGAGCTTTTATCAGCTCTGTAGGAACTGCAGGGTATAAAGAAAGGGGCAAACAGTAGATGCAGGAGGACAAGAAGCTAGAGATGGAGAAATCACCCCTCCTGATAGAGATTACCATTGCAAATCCTCTGCTTCCCTCTGATATCACTGAGACTTCAGAAAATCATATGGGAATGTTCCAGCTGGGTCTCAGCTATACGGAGAGGTTTGATTTCACTTCAGAAATGTGTGCACCCCTTTTAAGCACAACCTACTCCCAGGCTTCTAGTGCTGGCTGAACTGATTTCCATTGTAACTTTAGTTACTTAAATGTGTAAAGCCAGAAGAATATTTATGCTTAAACTGTTACATAACTATAAAATCAAATTTGTAAATTAAATATAGAAATCAATAAAATCCAAATGAACACAACTGATTTAACCTGACGATGATGATTATGATGGTATGTGTGTGTGTATTTTTTTAACTGAAACTAATTACTTGGATATGTTTCTTTTTTTAAGATTTTATTTATTCACTCATGAGAGACACACAGAGAGAGGCAGAGACACAGGCAGAGGGAGAAGCATGCTCCCTGCAGGGAGCCCGATGTGGGACTTGATCCCTGGACCCTGGGATCACACCCTGGCTGAGGGCAGACACTCAACCACTGAGCCACCCAGGCATCCCTTGAATATGTTTCTAACTCCCATACGACAGGTTCCTTAGAGTGTGGTATGCCTATATTACCATGTACTGGATAAGGAGTCAATTCTCCTACCATTTTCTTGCTGCTCAAACCTCTGCACAATATTTAATAATACAAGGTGATGCCCTTGGCCTACATTTGATGGAACTACATCATTTTATTACTAAGTAAATCTTTGCTCTTTCTTCATTAGCCCGAAAGAAGTATGGGGCACAGTGCAATCATGGGCCAGTGCTCAGCCATGAGGTGGTCATCAGATAGTGCATACTCCTCTCCTGCTCCTTGTGTCTTGAGGATTATTGTGTTAAAACACAAAATTAAACTTCTTATAGAGGCCCCCTGTGAAACAGGAATATTTCTAGGAAATAGGAACATTTCCCCTAAGGCCAGCGTAGTAGTGGTAGCTATAATAATGAACAATCCATAGGGAAGATGGACCTCAAGGAAAGGAAAGGGAAGCTTAAAGGATTAGCTCCTATCCCTTTCCACATGGAGATTCTCCTTCCCTTGGCAACCTTAAAGGATGTGGGCTTGGTTTTACTAACAGTCTAACTGTTTTCCTTATAGTTTTACGAAGTTTGCATAAGGAAAATAAAATCAAGTGATCCCTGGTCAGACCATATTGATGGATGCCATATATTCAATTTTTAAAAAGATTTTATTGATTTATTTGACAGAGAGAAAGACCAGAGAGCACAAGCAGTAGGAGCAGCAGAGGGAGAGGGAGAAACAGACTCCCCTGTGAGTAGGGAGCCCAATGACATGGGGCTCCATCCCAGGACCCTGGGATCATGACCTGAACTGAAGGCAGACGCCTAGCTGACTGAGCGGCCCAGGCACCCTGATGCCATATATTAATTAATTAATACACTAATTAATGACACGCATCAATGGCATATAGATAATGCAATGAGCATTGGGGAAGGAGTTGCGATATTGGAATGATACTGAAAATACATGTTTGAGTGAAATGATAGTGAATAGATGTTTCGGAGCAAAGTAATCAAATTCTCTCTTACTTTCATTCTCAGGATGCAATACAGCAAGTATAACAAATGTTCTGTACATAGACAGGAACACTTATGTTGCCTATTTTCTGGCATCCTTAATTGTGCGCAGATACACATGCCACAGAACGCAGTGGAGACAGAGGTGTAGCATAGGGAAATAAAACATGTTTTAATAGTCATTGTCCTTGGAGAGCAATTTGGTCAATGTTAGGATGCTCATATCTCACAGTCCAGCAATTCCTCTCCCAGGTGCAGACACTTGGGAAATGTGTATAAGAGGAGACATGTATCAGAATGGACATGGCAATGTTGTTTGTAATGATTGAAAAGAGAGAGAGAGATGTTTACCCACAAGAGGACAGATATATGACTGATGGTATATTAATGCACTGTGGTGCCCGAGCAATTCCTTCAAGAGGGAAAAATGAATGAACTACAACTATGCACATACATGCTGGTGACCTGCCCCCCTACAAACTGTTGAGTGAAAAGAACAAGTTGCAGAACATCCATACACTTAGAGTGCATACATTTAGGCACCAAATTACTGTAATAAAAATATAAATAACAGTATGAGATGATAAATACCAAATTCAGATAGATACTACTTCTGGGAGGGGAGTGAAGGAGATGATTGAGGGAGGTACACAGGGGCTCCAACTCTATCAGCAGTTTCATTTCTTAAGCTGAGTGATACATATATAGGTCTGTACTCTGTGTGTGTTTCTGTGTACCTGAAATAAGTCATGATAAAACACTTTTACAAATCAGTCATCTTCCATAAAATGCAACTCTGTTTGGAAAATACCTTAATGGAAATCTTTGAAGCTTCCATAGACTCCTAGACATTCCTGGAACAGAGCTTGTAAACCTGAGCACAAGCCTTGCCTGATGAGCTCATTGGGTTTCTCCATCAAAAGGCTTATTTATTTACCCTCTTGTGATTCTATCAAGACTCCCTACATGAAAACATTAGTCCGTAAGGTAAAAGAAACTCTACAGCAATCTGGATAAGTGTTTTTCTTAAAGGAAATGTGCCCATGTTAAAGTAGGTGGTTTTATTGTTCATGGTGGTTCATTTGTTTGATAGAGAAAAAGCTCCCAGGAGCAGAGCAAAGGAACACATATATTTTCACTGGTAGAACTTGCTACCTTTGGGAGCCTTGGGGTTCAAGGTCTGAAAGTTATAGCAAATGTCTAAACAGAATCTAAAACCAAGTTGAAAAACACTCCCCTATGGTTCTTAAAAGAGGTGCCATACTTCAGACTAATCTCATAAGGGGGCTTACAGCAATTGTTCCAGCACTGTGGGACATGGGTCTTGCATAGAGTCTTTGAGTCTTCTCCACGGCTCCTTGCTTATCTCTGCATCCAAAGAGAACCTAAAACCTACTGCCATCTGGCTCATCCTTCATTCTTCTTCCTGATGAACTTTATCACCTGTATATCATATCAGAATACCAAAAACCACAAGATGGATTGGGGAAGCATTTGGATTAGTGAAAGGAGTAAATGTGGGATTTGTGGCCAAACAAGAGTTCAGATCCCAGCTCTATACCTTTAATGGCTGTGGTACTTTCTTGGAAAAGCTACCTATATTGAGCCTGAGTTTTCTCAGCTCTAAAATGGGGAGGAAGGGAGCCTGGGTAGCTCAGTTAGTCAAGCATCTGCCTTTGGCTCAGGTCATGATCTCAGGGTCCTGGGATTGAGCCTGACATTAGACTCCCTGCTCAGTGGGGAGTCTGCTTCTCCCTCTGCCCTTCCTCTCTGCTTGTGATCTCTCTCTCTCATTCTCACTCTCAAATAATTTTTTTAAATATATAAAAAATAAAAATAAATAAGTAAAATAAAATGGGGATGAAAACACCTAACTCACGTGCCAATTATAGTGGCTGGAACTCAGCAGATGACATCATCATCCCCTTCATTCTGGAGCCCAGTCAACACCAGTGTCCACATAGCTCCTGCTACAGGAGAGCCCTGCCACTCTGCCTGAGATGAAGGCCACCTGGTCCTATGCAATCAGCATTTACACATCTATAGGTGAATATTTACTTTCTATGGTATGGCACATACAGAACATGAAGCAGATAACAGAGTTAGCAGGAATGAGCTAACTCTGCATTTAGCCAAACTTCTCATCTATTTGAGACAAACCATAGGGCTTAATCCTTAGATGATGGTTTTGTCTTTTCAAAAGCCATCTGTTGAACACTGTGTGAATGACCTGTGTAGCAGGTGAGATGCGTGTACAAGAGGTAATGGACATGGCAGTGGAGACATGGGAAAAAGAGACATAAGCCTGCCCTTCAAATCAAGGAAGGATTTATGGAAGAAGTGACATTTGAGTCAACTCTGGGACTATGGAATTTCCAGGTGAACAAGAGTGGAATCTAGGCATGAGACTCAGCATGTCAAAGGCACGGAGGCCTGGCAAGCCATGGGTATTTAGTGAAGCATCAGTAATACTAGAGCATAACATTCCAGAAGGCAGTGGTAGCAGCAGAGACTGAATCAGTAGGCAGGGACTACTCACAAAGGACCTGAGTGCCACACTGAGGGCAGAATTTTTTTTCCATAGGCAATGGGAGCAGCTAGAGGAAAATTTGGAAAGAAAACTTACATGATTAGATTAAATGGACCAGAAGCCCAGCTAGGAACCTAAGGATCCAGTCAGAAGATGGCCACTTGCACCAGCACTGTGACCCCGTGGATGAAGAGGAAGGAAGACACACAAGATAGAGTGGACATGGAAAATGATGAGATATGAAAAGTAAGGGAAGAGGAGAGGGGTGCAAATTCTGGATGGGCCTGGATAGAGAGGTCTGTTACTCAATGAGATAAGGACACACAGAGAGAGTAGCGGCTTCAGGGGGCATAACAAGGGGTCAAACATGTCTCTGGGATATATCCAGGAGGGAATGAAAACAACAACAACGAAAGTAACACAACGACTTGGGTGTGTATCCATGAAACCTGAGAGTGGTATAGCCCAGGGGCAGATTTTCTGGAGGCCTCACATAACAACAGTCAGCAAGGCAAGAACTTGGACCCAGTTATCTGGGGTGGGTGGAGGGAGATGCTCCCTCAGCTGAGCATACCTTCACACAGAGTGCCTTGGTATCTGCAGCAATGAGCTTAAAAAAACCCCCACTGGAATGCAATTAAAAAATAGAGAAAGATCTGAAACAACACGTGGAATGGAAGAGAAGGAGACAGAAATTCAAGATCAGTGTTAAATTGACTGGGAAGAAAGTGTGGAAAACAATCAAGTGAACTGCTTGGACCTTCTGTGTCCCCTGTGTCCACACGTGCCCTCTGACCTGACCCTACGTCCCTCCCGCACAATGGGAACACTGAGCTAATTCATTCTTTGTGTGTGATCATCAGCTCTCACTACAGAGGTCAAAGCTCTCTGGGCATTCATCCGACCAAATATGCTCCTACCAGAGGTCCCAAGCTGTGCCAAAATCCCAACGACAGAAAAGCACTGGGAGGGGAGACTACATGGTCAAAAGAGGCTATTAGGAGAGCAATTGCAACTTACCAGTATTAGACGAATCCCAGCTTTCTGGGTTCTTTGCTTGTACCAATAAATCAGGTAGAGCTGGCCTGTCTGACACAGTAGCCAACTAACCGTGTGTGTCTACTAAGCACTTGAAATGTAGCCAGTTCGGACTGAGATGTACTATAAGCACAAAATGCACACTGGACTTTGAAGACAGTATGAAACAAAGAGAATGTAAAAATATCTCATTCATAATTTTTATATCGATTACATGAGGAGATGATCATGATGGACATATATGGCTACATAAAATACATTATTAAAATTACTTATACCTGTGTCTTTTAATTTTTTAACGTGGCTACCAGAAAATTTTACATGTGGCTCCATTGTGGTTTGAATTATATTTCTATTGGCCAACATTGAGTTAGAGAGTTTAAATATCCTTCATTCCTCAGCATATACTACGCATATGCTCAGGAACATACTATGCTTCCTTGTCTTATTTATCCCCAAATTGAAAACAAAGCAACTTTGAGTAAATGTTAATATCTTTTCAATCTACCCAGGACAGACATGCCCAAGAGCTCTGCCCCAGAGGTCCCCATGATTTACTCCACCTACAAAGTAAAGACTTGCTTCATAGCTTGTAGGGTAATACCTAAATCCTGCTCTGTTCCTATCACATACGGTGGCATTGGAATCAACCTCAGAAGCATCAGTTTTCCAAGTGAATGACAGCCACACACACACACACACACACACACACACAGATACACACACACAACCATGTGTGCATGTGTGCATGCAGGTACCCTAAATATTCATCTTCCACCAAGAATCTGTACAGAGACTAAATAATAGTAGAAAGTACAGGTACGTGCTTGAGGTGATTCTAGTTCTCAAAGCTAATTGTTGAAGTGAGGACTTTGGTCTTTGTATATTTTCATAGTTTCCTATACTGTTTTCTAAACTGGTTTCCCTGGTGTTAAATAGAGTGTTTTACTTTGAAATCTTGGGAGAAATGACTACATTTAAGTTTCCTCATTTAGGAAATATGTCCAGGTTCACGCTCTTTGTGTAAAATAAAGGAAACCTTCCAAGACTAAATAGGATCCTCCTTCAGGCACTTTTATTCCTTTGAAGACACTCGGTTATTACCATTAACGTAATTCCCTTTGAATATCAATGCAAAGTTAATTTACCCAATTGCTATCATCTTCTTGTATTAAAAGCATCACATTTAGTGAAAAGGAATGTGGCCTTTGGAAAAATCATTTTCTCTTGCTCCTAGAGGGTGCACTCTGACTTGTTTTCAAGGGAAAGCGGTTGGGTTGCTTTGTCTTGTTTGCGGACCCTTCAACACTTCTTCTTTTGTTTGTACAACGTTGACAGAAGGAAATGTTTATTGCCTGACACTCGATATGAGCACTTAATAAATCCTCACTGGATGAATAAGTAAATGACACAGAAGAAAGGCTGGACGACTTTTTTCTTCCCAATAGCTTTGCTGCTCAGAGTTTTCTTCCTCCCCTGCTTGGGATGTAGCAAACAGATCTGACCAGAACATGGACAGAATTACCACAAATGAATCACCTCTCCAATGTTTTATACATCAGAAATCCTCCAAAATCCTCATGTCACCCCCTTACCTCCCTCAGTTACATTAGGCTTTACCCACCACATTCCTATTCCAGTTTAATTATACAGCATGAGGTCAGTGGCTTAGGGACTCTCATCTGCCTTCTTTTTACCAACTGGATATCTCCCCCTGCCAATGCAGCTTGGCCTCCTAGCCCCTGGGACTAGCCATCCAGGGCCCAGCTGCTAAAGCTAGTGGCCCATGTACCTTCTCATTCCACAGGGCATCCAGACGGCTCCCATAGTGACTTCATAAAATCTTTTGGGCCAATAGGATTTATGTTGGCACATGACAGAAAGGGCTTTAAACCAATCATGGCTTTGAAAGGCCAACAGTTACCAAGCTGGCACTTGTGGTCTGTTCCTGGCTCTTTTATCTTCCTTCTGGGGCGTGGAGCAAACCTTGTGCCCTGAATTTGCCCAGACCTAGTCTTCGAGGGCCTCAATTCATGGGAAACAGAAGAACTATTTCATCTGGGGAGGCCCAGAAGGGGCCTCCCTGTGTTGCTGCCTGTCCCCAGTCCTCCTCGCCCTGGTAGACTGAAACTAGGGTAGTGAAGATCGCATGAGATGATAAGTGCTCAACTTTACAAGATCCAAGCACAAAAGAGATTGTTGTTTTACTAAGATGTCAGTTAAGAGATGATAAAACCAAGGACAAATGGAGGAAAGTGATTTTCTTGAGGTCCTAGAGAGGAACCATTTAGCTTACGCTGAGTCTACAGTCCTTCCTTCTAAACAACCTACCTACCATAATTACTTGTCATGAAAGCCCTTATTATAATGAGAGCTGATTCGTGCTACAGAGGCATCTATTTTATTCTGAGCTCTCTGAGTTGTACCTTGCCCCACGAGGACCCCACTTCATAGGGATCTTGCAGGGGGAGGAACTCTTTCTGCATCTCAGCTAACCGCATCATCTTGAAGATAGATTGCCTGCTTTCCCTACTTGTACTCATGACAATGTCAGCCCATTCCAAACATTTGTTATGAAACTTGCATTTCTACATATATCCATTTATATATTTGCTCATACATTCACACTAGTAAGAGCTAACATTTGTTATGATGTGCCAAGACCTTGTAGGCATTAACATATTTACTTCTTATAGCAACCTTGGATACAGGTCCTATTTTTTTTAAAGATTTATTTATTTACTTTAGAAAGAATTCTCATTGAGAGAGAGTAAGAGAGAGAGCAAGTGGGGGGAGGGGCAGAGGGAGAGAATCTCCAGCAGACTCTCTGCTGAGCA
Organism: Canis lupus familiaris; assembly: GCF_011100685.1. Taxonomy (NCBI): domain Eukaryota; kingdom Metazoa; phylum Chordata; class Mammalia; order Carnivora; family Canidae; genus Canis; species Canis lupus. The sequence continues at coordinate 21,373,519 of NC_049223.1, read as the reverse complement.
CAGAGGCCCAAACCCACAACCCTGAGACCATGACCTGAGTCGAAATCGAGAGACAGATCCTTAACTGACTGAGCCACCCTATAGGTCCTATTATTGTATGCATTTACATATGACGAAACTGAGATTCTGGAGAGCAACACCCCAGGAAGCGGCAGAGCTAAATTTTTGAGCCCAGGCAGTCTGTTAGGATAAGCTGTGGTGCCTTGAACATCTCCTTTCCACACTAACCCAATACATTGTTTTGTGCTCCTTCCCTTCCTCTGCACAGTTCACATCTGCCTTGAAAGGGATTGTCTGAAAATGAATAAAGTTGTTTCCTGTTTGCACACAACTGAGTTCAATGGTTCAATAAATGCATTACAGTAGCTCTTTGTAAAGGAATGTGATGCATGCTTCATAAACAAACCTATTTCTGGTTTTATTGGCTTTATGGTAAAAATCACGGCATCATAAAAACATTAGATGGCTCCTGGTTTCACAAGGTGGATCATCCCTACCTGTCTCAGAGGTCTCCAGATTAGAAACCATATCAACCTTTCTCAGGAAAACATTTTGATGTCAAGAAACTGTGTGATAAATTCAATCTAAACCTGTCATGCTTCAGCTCCTACAGGTCTCTTCTTATTTAAGCCCCCATTAAGATAAAGGATAGCCTGTCATTAGCTGGTGAATAATCTTGTGGATATTTAATGTGTTTGAAAGTAATTGTCAAGCCCTTCTTAGCCTTCCCTGCTCAGGCTTACCATTCTTTAGTCCCTAATGATTCCTAGTTCACAAAGCTCCTTAAAAGGGAGACTCCAGTGTTTTATCAGAATCTATGTATCAAGTAGGTGGAACACAATGGATCATTTCAGGCACTACTCTCCATGGAGTCCTGGCCAAGTTTCAAGCAGATTTAGCATAATTCTAAATGACTGTAAGGGTTTCATGTACTCTATGATAATTGGCCTAAGGAGCCAGAGAACCTTTGACTGTACTCTTTCGATTCTTTCTTTTGCTTATCTACATTGTCTGTAATTTTAGATTTTTTTGCGCCTTATAACTGTATCTAATGTGCTCCCAAAATTGCAGTGTGGTGAAGGAGGATAATTCTTGAACTAACTCAAGCCACGTGTGGCACTTACCATGGAAACACAAGAGCTGAACTCACAGGACACAATTCTGATGTTCATTTCAAATGCTCATTCTTCTCTCAGCCTTCAGTTCCCTGTAAATGTCCCTTTCATAAATGGATGATCCTTTCAGAAGACTGCCTTTAGAAAACAACTTTATGCCACAAATCTGAAGTCATTCCTTTGAGAAAGTAATTGAAGTGCAATAAAGAAAGTCATGACAGCTTTGTGGCCGCAGTAAGGGAGGTTCAGACAGATAATAAGCATCTTCTCTGGGGAGCTAGCTAATTGTAAATGGAGAACAGATATTAAAGACAATAGTATCACACTATCCTAACTAAAAAAGCTTACCTAGCACACAAAATAGTTACTGAATTGTCAAGTTAAATTTTGGAAAAGTCAATACTCCAGTCTTTTTAGAGAGGTTAATTTAGGTCCACTCGCCATTTACTGTGCAAGCATTTAATAAATAAACAAACAAACATCTGTAACCCTGATATAAAGATGAATCTCTAGTTCCTCAAAAGATTAAAAATAGAATTCTCAAAAGCCCAGGAATTCCACTTTTGGGCACTTATCTGAAGGAAATGAAATCACTAACAAAGATATCTGAGCCCCCGTATTCACTGCAGCATTACTTACAATAGCTAAGACATGGAAGCAACCCCAGTGTCCATTGACAGATGAATAGATAAAGAAATTGTGTTTATATACAACAGAATATTATTCAGCTATAAAAAAGAAGACTCTAGCATTTGCAACAACATGGATGGACCTTAAGGGCATTATGCTAAGTGGAAGAAGTCAGACAGAGAAAGACAAATGCTGCATGATCTCACTTAGATGTGGAATCTAACAAATGAAAACCAGACAAGAAAACCAAATATAATAGAAGAGATCAGATTTATGGTTGCCAGAGGCAAGAATGGGGGTGAGGGAATTGGAGGAAGGTGGTCAAAAGGTACAAACTTCCAGTTATAAGATCAGTTAAGTCCTGCGGATGGAAGGTACAGCATGGCGAGTATAGCTAACACTGCTGTATGGTATATTCGAAAGTTGCTAAGAGAGTAAATCCTAAAAGTTCTCATCATCACAAGGAAAGAGTTTTTTTTTTTTTTTTGGTAACTGTAAGAAGAGGTGGATGTTAAATAAACTTATGTGGCTTTGTATATTTTGGCCTTATACAGTGCCTAATGTCAATTATATCCAAATAAAACCAAAAGAGAAAAAGATGGATGACTAACCAAGCCAGCTTCCCCTCCCTGCCCCCACTCCCCTCCCTCCTTCTCCTGCCTCCTTTCCTATTCTCTTCTCTTTTTTCTCCCCCTTCCTTTTTCATTCTCTTCTGATGCTGCTGGGGTGGATCCAGAACACACTCCATACAGAGTACAGACTTGTCTTGATTGCACGTGGCCTTAGCCAGGTGCTCACTGCAAATTCTGTGGCAGGCATTGGCAAGCAGGAATCACTAGAAGCTGAAAATGAGGGGGGGCGGGTTCTTGCCAGCCTCGTTCACTAGAGGCAATGCACAGAGGATTAAAGAGAATTAAAGGTTGGTGGATTAAAAATTGAATCAGAAAAGGACACATTTTTAAAAGTACATAAAGATGATTAATTATAAAATTCTTTCCTTTGCCCTCACAGGAGAAACGACTCAATCAGCATCTCTCGTTTTTCCTTTTTCTTTCCCCCTGCCTCTGCAAACATCATTTGTTATGGTTAGAATCCTGAGGCCTGTGTCTTGGCCTGCCAGGAGGCCAGTCAGAAGTATATCCATCAGCCTAGAGACTCTCTAGATTGCATTATATATAAAAGAAAGAATAAGTAGTGTGCCCAAGTGCATCCAGCCAAGAGCCAAGAGCTGTGCTAAGCCCGTGTATCACTGACAACACACTGCCTGTGACATGGGGAGGCCAGCTGCCGCCCTGTCTGCCTCTAGGTACATCAAGTGTGGCCACCACCCAGGAGACAGAGTGTGCTCAGGTGGCCCCCTTTGCAACTGCCTTAATTTTCACACTCGTGAACATTTTGCCCACCCTGTTTTGCCACTTCCAGTTAATCTCATGCATATTTATGTGCCAATTATGCAAATCCCCAGATAAAAATGCATTAAGCACCCATGATTTAGACTGGTTAAGTCTATTACATGGCATAATGAAATTACTGCATGATGTCCAATTTACCTCAACACTTGCTTTAAACTGTCAGTAAGTTATTAAGTAACCATAACACACCAAAATTTAGCTCTAGGAGGCTTTCTTTGTCCAACCCATCATGAGACCATGAAATCAGAAACTTCAAGCCGAATCCTTACTAAAGGAGGAGAATATTCTAGAATAGGCTTAATGAGGCATAATGTGGGATAAAGTTTAAAAATGACAACACATTGTCAGTGATATAAGTCTTCGGGTAAATTCTTAAAAATCACTGGGTAATTTCAACACAGACACAGCAATTTAGGTAATAAAGCTGAGTCTCACCAATGGGATCTCATTTCTTAATCAGGTCCTGTTCCCTGAGTATGATTATACTATAGGTTGCCAAATTAAATGTAATTTGAATCTTCAATATGGAAATATAAGTTTCCAGCAACAGAAATAAAGAGATTAAAGAATCCACAGAAGCAACTCAACACACATTGACACACATATACCCTGAAATCTAAAACCTAAAGGGTTTGAATGAGAGTCTGTTTCTTATGAGATTTTATGTTTGAGCTTTGGTGGAACCCAAACTCCCATAGGTTTGATGTTCAATAAATGGTATGATGGTTAAGGAACAAGCCATGCTGTGAATTAAATGATAAATATAATATATGAGCGGTCTGACCCCCTGACATCTATTTCTCCCCTACCACAGCATGCCATTTTAATCGGCCCACCATGTGATTTATGCAGCGCCTGGGTCCTGATCCATTTGCATAGGGAACTCCCCTCCAAGTCTATGAGAATTGTACTCGTAAGGTTATGAGCTCAGATCCACTGATCCGATGGAAGCCCGAAGAGTGCACGATACCAGGATAGCGTGTCTGAGGCAGCAATTTCAAAAGCTAGCCAAATAAACAGATTACAATGCCATCCCCTAAGGCATTCATACACCACCCTGTTAATAAAAGGTGCCATTTGCCATTTTCTTTGCAGTGGTATAAGATAGATGAACTGGTAACTGCTGTTTCCACAGCCCCTTGGATTGAGATTGCTGCCTGCAAGCATCCCGACTTCAGCTACATACTCTGTGAGAGCAAACAGGTCATAGAGGGGATCTCGCAGGAGACCAGACAGACAGACAGACAGCCAAAGAGCTGGAATTAGAACCTCTGGTAACAAACATCTCTTGGGGCGATCCTTCCGGTGAATGACTATCAGAAGACAGGGAGATCGGGAATTCTCCCAAAGGATAGGATGCTTTCACGCTTTGACCCTAGTTCCAACCGTCTCTTAAAACATTGTGGTCATGCTCATTAACTAGCAAGAAAAAAATGTTCAACAAAAGAGTCTGTTTGTGTTGGAATCACTGAATAGAGCATCAAAGAGATGAGGTAAATCAAAGGCTTACTCTATTGGCTTTAAGTATGCTGTGTAGTTACAGAGGCAATTTCCCCCTGATTCTTTTTTTTTTTTTTTTTTGGAAATTTCTAAATAAAGAAAGTACTATTTCTAGTATTATTTAGAACTTTTGGAGTCATATGTGCATGCAGCAAATACCAAATAGACTCCCCATCATCTGAGCTTTTAATGGAAAGCCCCAGCTCCAAGTCATCCCTTTCTCAAGTGAAAAAGCAAACTCCAGCCAAGGAGAACAAGTTCGTTCCCAGAGCCTCTAGGAGACTGTAAGCAGTTCCCTGGGAGCGACTCTAAATGTTTCAGGACCAAGTTCAAGATGTCAGGCGAGTCTGGCGCTCTGGACTCTTTTCTCCAGGTCTGGGATCTCTCTGAGAACACACTGGTTTCCAGAATGCATTAACCTACTTTCCACAGAGGATTCCCTGACCCTCTTGCTCTGAAGAAGAGGAGGAGGAAAGGGGCTATATTTCAAGCAGGAGCTGGGCATGCTCTGCTTTAAACGCGTTACTCCTCCTGCTAAACAGCGATGCAGCCAGAGAAATCGGCACTTCCTGCAACGAACAGCTCCAAGGGTTGCAACAGCCTCCAAGAAGAATGATTGGAAATCCTGCTAAAATATGGCTGTCTAATCAAGCGAGAGGAGAACTCATTTACTAGGATTCCCATTGTCCACACTGACAGATGGTCCCCCCACACACACACCCCGCCCCGCTTTCCCCTTGCACACTCGCGCTGCCGTTGAGGCTAGCCTATTCTCCGGGAGACCCAGTTGCCTCCGCCAGCCTTAGTTCTGGAACAAGACAAAAGCTCAGCGAGCCTCCCGCCTCCCGTTCACAGAGGCTCGGGGCACCTCCGCTGCGGGCTCTGCGCGTCCAAGCAGAATCCAAAGGAACCGAGGTCCCCTCTCCTTACCTTCGTCCTCATCGGAGACAGGAGCCCTTCCATTTTGGTGGAATCCTCATGCCAGGTCCCCTCCTCTCCAAGTTACCCAGTCTGCGGGCTCCCCTTAAGCATCCCGCAGGAAGAGAGCCGCGCGGGGAGCCTCCGCGTGTCCCCGCGCCCGGGCGGCGCCGCCTCGGTCCCCCGGTCTAACTTGAATCTCCAGCGCCTGGAAAGCGCTGTTCCTGGAGAAGCCCGCTCCCTTCCTCGCCCTCTTCCCTCTCCTGCCTCTCTCTCTCCCGAGCTCTCTCCTCCCTCCTTTTCCTCCCTCTCTTTCCATCATCTGCCTAGAGCTCCCCGTGTACCGTGCTCACTTGACAAATGATCCCTGTCTTAGGTACCGCATTTGAGCCAAGAAAAGTGATCTGAACCAAACCACAGGGGCGGCTCGCCCAGGAAAGGAGGAGAGGCGGGCTGAGCTGTGCTGGGGCATCCCCAGCTCCCGGCTCGGCTCGGCTCGGCTCCCCGGGTTCAGCTGTGCAGTTGCTCTCTCTGGAGCTGACTGCTGAAGGCACTGCTCGAGCGATCCATTCATTGCTCGCCTAAGACACAGGACCCCGAGAGCGGTGGCTCCAGTTGCCACCATTACTCAGCTGTTTTTCTGGTCTGTGTTGGGAAAACTGAAAAAGAAATCTCACCTCTTAGATATTTCTAGATACTCATTTGTTTAGCCCAGTTGTTGACACAGCATCTGCAGAGTGAAGTGGATTTTATTTTATTTCTCTGTCTGACCAGATGTTTAGAAGTACATAAGCAGAGTCTTTTCTTAGGAAAAGTTTCAAAACTGATTTATAGGCTCAGTTCCTGACAGCTGAGCATAAAATAGCGTGTGTTCTGTCTAGGACTCCAGATAAACCAGGATTGACTATTTCATTCAGCATTGCCGGTCACTTGTAAAAAGTCGACAGTAAGGAAATATTGCAAAGACTTGGGTCACATGGCATTATGAAGCTGAGAAGAAAAGAAAATAACTTTTTAAAAAATTTTTATTTATTTATGATAGTCACACACAGAGAGAGAGAGAGAGAGAGGCAGAGACACAGGCAGAGGGAGAAGCAGGCTCCATGCACCGGGAGCCCGACGTAGGATTTGATCCCGGGTCTCCAGGATCGCGCCCTGGGCCAAAGGCAGGCGCTAAACCGCTGCGCCACCCAGGGATCCCAAAACAAAGGATTTTATGGAACTTTCTTGCACTTGAGGAATTCTCTATGTGGAAATAATTCAATATCCCTACTTCAGCTGGTGAGTCCTGTAGCTAAGAATATCTGTTCCATTACAAAGGTGTTCTACATTATATACATGACACACACAATATGCGAATTCATCAATGATATTTAAGGCTGACATCCTGTGTCCCCGGATCCTTGCATGGAACTTGTCCCTCTCTATCTGCTCCATTTACGCCTGACTCCTAAGACCTCTTCAAGGTGGGCAATCTACACCTGTCCTCCAGATGGTGTCACAGGATGGCCCAATTCTTAACCCTTGATTAACTCAAGCTTTCTCTAGTTCATACAACTGCATTCTAAAGAACTTCCGATTCTACACCAACTACATTACCCTGATTCATCTCCTTGGCTAGTTCCTAGTTTTCGGTTCTTAACCTTTTTCTCCTATACCTTAGGTGCGTGTCTGCAATCTCATCCTCGCTTTACCAGCTGCTTACCTCCTTTGACCAGACTCTTAACACGCTGACAAATTCTCAACGGCTCCAACATATTGAGTGCAACACTCTGCCCTTATGTAAAAGGTCTCTGCCATTTCTGGGGGGCCTCTGGACCTCATTACCAGCTTAACCATTACATTTTCTTATTCAGTGTCCTAGTGTTTGGGGGTCCCGCAATTGTTTCTTTTCTTTATCCAGTCATTCACTAAATAGGTATCATGCACCTCCTAAGTGTGCCAGGACATTTCAGTTTCAGGTGACACAGTGGAGAATAGAGAAAGCCTTTGTTCCCATGCCCTTAGACCTGCTACAGAATTTAACCAATTCATCAAGCTCTTCCATCTGTCATCTCATTTTTTATTTCAACCTCTACCCTTGTTATTGTGTTTCTCTACAGGGCTGTAAACCCTACCAAGAGATTTCCCTTCCACTATAGCTTTGCTCTCTTTTGACCCTTCCCCTAAGTGGGTATCCATTATTAACTTTCTCTGAGGTGATTAAAAACTAATTTATTCACGAGAATCCCATTTCTTGACCTCCGTCTTTCTTTTTTTCTTTTTTTTTTTTTTTTTGACCTCTGTCTTTAATTTTATTTTCTCTTCTCTTGCTCAGCCCTCCCTCTATCCTTTCAAAGGATATCTATTTTGGGGGTAGGGAAGGAAATCATCTTGTGTTTTCAAGGTATCATTCCTCTTCTGCCCCACTTACTAGCCCTGGACATTTAGACAGGCTTGCTACCCTGGCAACTGTGGAGATATCATTCATCCCAAGTGCCATGTTCAGCTTTCATCTTGTTGGACTATTCCTGATTTGAGCAAGGTATATCTGTTATTTGCTTTTTACTTTTGGCAACTCTTTCCTGGGCCATTCTGTTCTAGTCTTTGTCCCTTCCTAATCCCAGAGACATTCTCACCAAAATTACCAATCAGGATCACTCCTCTAGAGTTTTCTCCTTGCTCTTTTTTCGTCTTTGGCACAACAGACCACTCCCTGCCTCTTGTCAGGGAATTTTAGTTATAGTGGTAGAACAGAGTGGGATGGTGTCAGTTAAAAAAAATTAGACAGGATTAAGGCCATTTGGTTTCTGATGAATTCCAAACATAGTTCCTAGAACTAGAACCGCCTTCCTGAACTAGAGGAAGAGCCTTTTGCAAAGAATTTTGAATATCCTATATCTTCATACCACATAAGGAAAGTGTAACTTTTCTGGTTGTTTCAATTCCAGTCTACTTAGCCCCCAGAGTCATGTTTTCACTATGTTTTTATAGTGGTCTGTGAGACCTCTGACTAAACCAAACCCCTAGGAATCAACAGGACCCAGAACCATATTAAGATCTTGAAATTACGCTGATGGTGATGATAAAGATGAAGATGACAACAGTTGTTAAACACTTACCTCATACGAGGCATGCACTAAGAGACTTTCAGGGATTAGCTCCCTCCTATGAGGGAGATACCATCCTTATTGCTATTTTGCAGATTTGGCTAATTTGCACACAATGGACCTACATTTAGCTCAGTGTGGCCACTACTAATGAGAACACCCTGTTCTCACCTCTTCCACCAACATATAAAGAGTTAAATGCATATTTAATGACCTGATCTTTATTAGTCAGGGACTTCAAACAAAGCATTTGAAAGTATTATTTTAGACCATTTGGTAAACCTCGTTTACTTATGGTACCTCATTCACCCATGTGCATTGACCATCTATCTCAAGCCAGGTACCATGTAAGACACTTATCAAACATAAGTCTTGTGTTATTTAAACAGTTATTTATAAAATGGGAACATGCCAGTTATTATTATCATTTCCAGGTTCTTTAACTACTGGTCATTCCATCTTTTACAGCTAAAGTAGTTAGATTTATTTAGTGATGGAAGAGGGCAGGAGGGGAGGTGGTAGTGGTGGGTGGGCTTAGGAAATACTCTAACCTACTCAACAGATGTGTTATGTCAGCGAACAATAATTATCAGATCATTAGGCGTTCTAACACTGTTGAGAATGATCTATGTTGCCAAAATATTCAGAAGTGGGAACACTCATTCACATTTCTACATACCAAATTTCTTTATATTGGGGTGCTCTCTGTTTGCAACTTCATGTTCAAGAGAGTCCCTTCAGCTTCACAAAGGGCAGAATTTACAATCTGGGATTAACTCAGCCTTGGAAGAAAAAGTCAATGAATATCAAATATATAGAAACTGGTGAAGTATCAATTAAATTTGCACCACGGGGGAAGGGAGTCTTAGCTGCAATCCAGCTCAGCAAATTTCCACTGTGTGGTGGGGGCTTCTGGCCTACAGAGGGAATGGCCCTTTACCAAGCAACCTCTCTTAGCAAATCCCCTTGTCCTTTGAGCCATTCTTCTTCCCCATTTTGACGTTAAAAAAAAAAAATGAAGAAGAATGAATGGGTGAACTTCATAATAAAACTCTCTAGACCAGGAGCATTTGGAATTGTCATAAAGGCCATTAGATAGGGCATGGTCAGAGGCTCAGATTTCCCATCTCTCTTGCCTGGAAACACTGACCCTTTCTTCCTCACATCTCATCATCCTCAAGGTTAATTTCTTTAGGCCCCATGTAGTCTCTGGGGACCACAGCCAGTTGCACAATTAAGGTTCATTATCTGAGGATTGGGTTGCCTTGCTTCATAAATGGTTTTCGATTCATTAAGGTAAGAGGATTGTGACCCGACAACCACTTAGGTCTTTTCCTCTGTGACTCATCACTCTTTATTTCCTATTGGGAAACATCTTCATTAAGACTTAGGTTTTGGGGTGATAAAGGACAGAAAAGACCTTATTCCTGGTTTGATTCCAGGTATCTTGGGCAACACTAAGGGAGTTACTTATCTAAGGCAATAAATCTCTACCTCTTCTCCATCTCCCCTGCCTTTGTCCCTCATCCTAGGCCATACATATTTGTTTTCCTTTATAATGTAACTATCAAAACATATCACAGAGAACATTTTCACTTACTATGTGCTAAACTAAAGCATTCAATCAAAATTGTGATCCAATTTCCCAATGCTTGAATTTTTTGTATCTGTGTATTGATAAGCATTCTATAAATTATTACAAAACAAATTACATAGTCCCTGGCATTCTTTCAAAGGGCTCTCACATGTGTTATCTTTTTAAAACCTCATAACAATCCTGTTAGGTGTAGCAGGTATTAATTTCCATTTTGTGAGGGTAGGGAGGTGAATAGGAAGAAAGTAACATTTACTGAACACCTAACTTTGTTTCAGCCTTGAGCTAAGTACTTCAAAGTGCCATCTCATTTCATTTTCAAAGGTATATTATTGTTTTAGTGGAGAAGGGCAGAAAGAGAGGGAGAGAGAGAGAAACCCAAGTAGGATCCATGCCCCAGCACAGAGCCCAATGCAAGGCTCGACCCCATGACCCCGAGATCATGACCTGAACCAAAATCAAGAGTCAGACACTTAACCGACTGAGCCACCCAGGTGTCCCTCAAAGATATATTATTATTATTATTACCATTTAAAAGCTGGGAAATCTGAGATTGAGAGAATTAAGTGTTGTGGTAGATTGTCTCAGTCTTTTACCCATGCTGTTATCCAGGCCATTTGCTACTCAGACTTGGTCACACTCTCTCACTTTTGCTGGGTATGGCTATGTGACTTCTCTTGGCTGATGAAATGGATGTTAACAAATATGGTACCAGCAGAAGGTTAAAAATGTCCCCAGTAGGACACAGCCCAGCTAGTCTGCTGATCCCAGGAGGAAGATGAGAGAAGATCCAACCTACAGACTTCTGAGCAAGCTCTGTCAACATCAGCTGAGCCCAATATACACCAGTGAAACTCTGCAAACTTGTAAACACCCAAGGTCTACCACGGCATGGTACCAGGCACTATGTTTATTATGCAGCTACTGTATACAGTAACTAATCCTAAACAGTAACACGGAAACCAAAACTCTACATGCAGGACTTAGAACTTCAAAGATGTCAAGTTTTTCCTAGTTTTCTACAGCTCTGAGAACAAGTCATGTAGAGTGATGGAAATACTTTATGATTATTCAAGTATTTTCCAGAGCTCTGGATCAGAATCTGAACTTCTAGACACACAGACTAGCACTTTCATGTTACTAAACACCAAATGTAAGACCTACAGCATATCATTCCCTGTTTCTTCCTCCCTTATTTTCATTTGAAAATTGTGGAAGAGTAGGGGAAAGAGCAGTGTTAGGTTCTGTGTCTTGGTTGATCAGTCATCTTGCCTTTATGATCTTTCAGAAGATTCTCTGTCCCAATTTCTAAAGAACAGTGATTGCCTAAAGTTATCAGCAATCAGTACAGCAGTTAATTGGATTCTAGCCCTAGGAGACTTCCTTCAGCAGCTCTTGCCTTTCTGAAAAAGAACCATACAGTAGGAAGAATAAAACTGCTTTTTTGTATCATTGTGCACGCTTGAGCTGGAAATGGGTCTCTACCTACCCCTGTGTTTTATGAGAAAGTATAAAGAACAGAGTGACATTACTTTGAGAAGTGTTTGAAAAGAGATATTTACATTTCTTTCTTTTCTTTAAGGATTTTGGTTTAAGTGCTTTTGTTAAGAGCGAAGCAACCAACAGCTGCCCTGGCCTCAGATCATTACACAAATGTTTGCTTAGAAGACCTCTGGGAGCAGAGATAAGGAAAAAGCTGAGAGGAGCATCCAGGTGGAAGCGCTGAGGAAGCTGCTGGCACTTTCCTTCCTTCCAATCCCCATAGAGCAGGAAGCACTTGGATGCTCCTCTAATCCTCTCCACCCACCTCCCCTCAGAGAGGGCATTCAGTTAGCAATTTTAAGGCGTCCTGTTTCTGTTATGGTACTTACTTCAAAGCTCCAAATAAGGCAGTAAGGTGCTGAAGGGTATTATGAAGGGGAAATATTTTTTTAATATCTCCCTTAAAATGTTCAGGAAGGTCACACTTCAGACAAGTCACTTTCAAAAGCTGGTCTGCAATTGGTTATCAAAATCTGCACTTGGATGAGACAAAAATGACAGTGATCAACAGAGACAGGAGTCCAAGTATTTCTGCTTCTGAGACTTCTTGGAACTCTCAAGCTGTGCAAACAGATCAAGAACTTTTCTCTCTAATGGGCCCCTCCTGCCATCTGGCGGGAGGCGGGGGGGGGGTGGCGAGGGGGGTTGGGGATGTGGTGGTGGGGTGGTGGGTGGTGGTGGTGGTGGTGGTGGTGAAAGAGACCCTTCCACACCCCCTCCACCCCCCGAATCTTACATCCCCAAAGCACATCATTAACCAGTGAGCTCATCTCAGTTTGGCACCAGGATGCTGTGGGGTTCTTAGAAGCCACATATATGTGTTAAGAAATGTCTCAGTCCATTCAGGCTGCTATAACAGAAATACCATACACTGGGTGGCTTATAAACAACAGATACTATTTTCCGGATCTTGAAAGCCCAAGATCAAGGTGCCAAGAGATTGAGTGTCTGGTGAAGATCTACTTTCAGGTCCATAGACAGCTCCCTTCTCCTTGTGTTCTTACGGGGTGGAAGGGGTAAGGGAGCTCTTTGGGGCCTCTTTTTTAAAGACACTAATCCCATCATGTGGGCTCTACCCTTATGACCTAAACACCTCTCAGAGGCCCATCTCTTAATACCATCACACAGAGGATCAGGTTTCAAAATACAAATTTTCAAGGGACATAGACATTCAACCTATAGAAAGAACATACTGTATGTCAGGCCCAGGCAGAGGCTCTGCTTTGAGGTTATCAAGGTAATGTAAGCAGGCTGTAGCTCTTGAAGAATTCCAAGGACTGGAGATGAAAATCCCCTAAACAATTTGGGGAGGGAGAACTAACACAGAGTTGGATGACTAAAGTGGAACCAAAGGTGAAAGGAAGTACTTATTCACTTGGCATTGTGGATTAAAGCTTTCTTGAGGGAGGAAGTCACTATGTTGGGGTTTAGGGCAGTTAAGATGTTAGGATGGGCATGGAGAAATGTGGGACTGAAGAGTGGATTTCAGGCAGAGAGAAACACAGGCAAAGGCAATCTAGAGGCAGAAAGTAACATGAGGTTTGAGGACAGAGGTAAGAACACTGAGGCAGGCAGAGTGCTGAGAATGATCTCCAGGTTACGTGACCTCAGATGCGATTTTTCTTAATTTAAAACTTAATTTACACCTTTCCTTATTTGAAAAAGTCTACACACCATGCACAAATAATAGGTATAGTTCACTTTATACTGTCAGTGTTCTTATGAAAAGTTGCATATTAATTTATTAAACTTCTGCAGGAAATTCTTTTCTATTTTGAATTCTCATTCTTTTAGGTTATTTAATAATACAAGTTGGAGTGTGCATACCTGAGCAGTACTTGCTTGTCTCTTTAATTAACAGTAGGGGGATTACTTAATAGTGGAATTATGTTGGGAATGTGACCTTTCAAACAACAAACGTGCCTCAATGTGCATTATTTTCATAGCTCTGGGAGTTTTTCAAATCAATCCTGCATCTAAAATTTCATTGGCCAGTTCTGACCTGAGGCACAAAGGAAAAAATTGCTTGACTCAATTTCTTACTGTGTCAAAATCATGAAGTTATTGATAGATATTGATGGGCCTCTTTTATCCAAAAACCTAGCAACACACTGTTTTGCAAACTGTATCTTAACCTTGATATCTAAGTATGTGCTTTAGAAATAAAACTGTGTTTTTTCACAAATGGACAAAGAGCCACCAGTGCCTTAGGTCACAAAGTCATTGGCATTTGGATCAGTCAAACATGAGGAATATTGCTGCCTCAATTCTAACAAAACACGATTTTTCTGATTCAGAACCTCTGCCTGAACCTAAGAAACCAAATGTTGAATGTGAACAGTATTGACGTAAACGTAATGGCAATTAATCACAAGAACCAAGAGAAATGATGAGGTATGGAACACAGCTGCAGAAAAAAAGATTTTACTTGAAGACTTTGCTATGGTTTCTGAGCATGGTCATGGAATGATCACCCAGCCATAGTCAGGGGAAAGGAAATGGACCAGATCATCAAAACTCTTCTATCTGAACTCATTTTCTCTATCTAGCTTACTGAATGATCTTGATAGTCTTCCTACTTCTCATGGCCAACTCTCTAGTCTATTAAATGTAAAATGGGAAAATCTCACATGTTCCAAAACCTTCCTGCAAAAAAACGGTATTTTCTTTCCAATTTAAGTGAATTTATTTGCTTGACAAAGATTGGAGTTCTCTGTGCAAGGCACCGCGCCCATCTCCCAAGGGGCACTCTAAATATTCACAGAAGCACATGCCCAGACTCAGCAAGACACAACTTCTTTTTTACCTCTCAATGAAATAAACATCTCCTGAAGCTTCTTTCCAAAGAAGCTCGGATATGTGGCACACAGGCTATGTGTCAGACTTGAAAGGAGAGAAGTTTGGGGAACAGAGCCACATTTCTTTTTTTTTTGTTTGTTTGTTTTGAAAGGAAATGCTGGATTTCCTAGCTGTAGCCTCATGCACGGATAGCCAGGATGCAACTCTGTGGGCACAATAGAGCATAAACAAACATGACCACTAAAGTAGTGTTGGGTGTCTCCCTTTCATGTCTGAATATGTTTGGATAGTTACATAACCAGAGAGCTTGGAATGAAAGAAAACAATGCCCAGGAGAGAGGAATGCTTTGAATCTGGGTCGCTGGACCTGAATTTCACTTACTTTTTCTATGTTAAACTAACCTGGGACCATTGCACACTGACCTTCCTTTGCCAGAGTCTGTGTCTGGACAGGTTTTTCCTAGGCATATAGCTCAGAAAGAACATTCCATCCACCTTTTCCTAGTATGTGTATGTTATGGTGTAACCCAGAGCCACTGTGTGGTCTAATCTGCATGTCTGCTTTAAGAAGCCTAGAAGATGTCATTTATGTGAGGCTCTTGCTTCCTGGGAGACGCTCAAAGAGTTTTAGAGATGGATTCTTCTCCTTTAGTCCTAGACATCCGCATGAGAGATATTTGTGACTTAACAACATCTGTAGGGTGTTCTTGGGGAAAGAGGTACCACCCTAAGTGAAAGGAGAGGTACTGAAGATCAGTATATTGCAACAGAGGCAGATTCCAAAATCCTGGCAAGTCCTGCCACTGTGTGCAGTCTTCCCAATCCTCTTGAGGACTTAGGATAAGTCCACCAAAGCAGAACTAGATCACTAAAACCTCATAGGCTTATTGTGGCAAGAAAAAAAAAGGCTCAATGTAGAGAGAAGGAATATCACCCATGGGTAAGAAACTGAGGATAGCAGTTAGCATTATAGGTGAGGCTGATAGTAGTAGCCATGGCATTGATGTGCTAGCACATATTCGTAATGCTCTTGCCAGAAGAGGTGACAGGGTGGCCTTGGTGGTGCAGGGTAGGAACCCGAATCGGACCTGAATACGAGTGGCAGCAGCAGGAGTTAGCAGGCATGCGGAGTATCTCTGGTAGTCACATTACAGCAAGGCATAGGAGAGTGGCATCTACAGCAGTTCTAGAGGGAGATGATGGTGGCAAAGGTAGAGAAGGGTGGTACTAGTCAAAACAACAGGGAAGTGTCATCCAGACTAGTCTTGGAAGGCGTGGGCTGAGCTGAGCTAGACTCAGCAGAAGCAGGAGTCGCCAGGTTCTGCCACAGGGTGAGACAGACTGGTAACACCAGTGAGGCACAGAGAGCCTTAGCAATGGCTACAAAGCAGCAGCAGGTGAAAGTAAAGCCAGAGTGGAGTTACCTGGGTCATTGGTGATAACAGGAGTGGAGCCAGAGGACTGGCCACACAGAATCACTCACGGTCACTGGAGTGATGGGCTATGTAGGGGTGTGGGCTGGGACCCACGTGATCAGGTAAAGGAAACACGATGGTCTGAAAACCCTGCTGCTCTTTTATTCAATGTCACCCACGTGTGACCCATAGGAATAGACTGCACATCTTCTTCCTTCTTAATTATCTTCATCGCCTCCTATGAGAGAAGAGGGTTACTCAGCCTCTGAGGCTGCAACTGTCGGGTTGAGTATAGGATTTGGGGCCAGAGGATTAGAAATGGGGCAGTGGCCTTTCAACTGGTCAAAGTGGCCCTGGATATAAGTTTTGCTCTCAAAGAATAATTTACAATAAAGAAACTGCTTATATTCTATAAATACAATATGCTACCTCTCAAAGGCATTATAAGCTTAACTCCATGCTATAAAAGCATAGGATGTTGGAGTGGAAGTCTATATCAAGTTTATTTTCCAGAGAAGTAAATTGAGTCCTAGGGAGGTCAGTGAATCTCCTAAGATTACACAAGTCCTCAGAAAGAATACAATGTTCTTTTTCACCATTATACTATTATATGTCTTTTGTACATAAAGGAATTTTTTTTTTTTAGCTGAGCTTATAAATGTTGATGCAATGATTTAGAAACTCTCCATGGACATTGCTTTGACCTGTATCCAACCATCCCTCCTCTCATAGTCAGTGCACGTAGGGAAAAGGCCAGCCAGGTGTAGTGGGCAGAAGTGATGGATAGGACTTGGGTCCGGCCCTGGGAAATAGTCAAGGAACACTTGCTGAATGACATATTTGGGTTTTAGCAATAGACAATTTGGCTTTTATTTGAGTCCATAGTTTGCTAGAGAAAAAGTAAGATAAAACAAAGAAAGATGGAACTAAGTAAAACATATGACTCACACTCCCCTAGGGCACTGGCCAGAAAATGAAAGCCAGGTGTGATTCTGACCCTGTAAGGAGGCAGAAGGTAATTTCCATGGTGGCCAGTCTCTCTACATGCGCTGTATGGCTATTGGCTCCCCAGTTGCCCATGAGGAAGGTGAGGTGTGTTTCTCATAATGTGAGTTCCTGTGTCTAATACTTTCTAGGATACCCCCACATGTGTGTAGTCCCTTCCAATTTTATACATCCCAAACTCAACTTACACCTTCTTTCTCCCAAATGAGCTCCCTCTCCAGACTTTACAAATGCTGTCATCAACAGTAACAATTCTTCTGGCCAGCTTTATCCACTTTCTTGCCTTCTGCCTCTCCTTCTGTGCCAAGGTCCCGCAACCTGAGGCCTGGACTGTTAGTGGTGTTTTGGTTGCTTTCACCAGTGTTTCTTTCTTAAATTGTACAATTGGGTACACAGCATTCCGTACTAAGAAATGTACAATAGCCCCCTAGTATACAAAGGAAAGTCCAAACTCCTTAATTTGGCTTTCAGAATCATCTGACATCCTTTCTCCTATTTAACTCTCCTCCTGCCAAACTCATTTGATCATTCCCACTTGGAGGCCACCATTCCCACCTTCTCACTTTTACTCCCTTATCAAGAATCTCCCCCTTACTCAATAAGATCAAGCAAAGGGCCCACTGCCCATAATATCATAAGTACTTCATAAATATTTTTTCTATTTATTTGCTCATGAGAGAGATATATAGAGAGGCAGAGACACAGGCAGAGAGAGGAGCAGGCTCTATCCGGGGAGCCTGATGTGGGACTCGATCTTGGGTCTCCAGGATCATGCCCTGGGCCAAAGGGAGACACCCAACCACTGAGCCACCCAGGCATCCTATTACTTCATAAAAATTAAGTGCCCCCTTCAAAATCCACATCCACTCCTCTCCCTGCAGGAAGCTTCCCCTCAGCAACCCCGCCCACTTCTTCTCTGTAATGTCTATTGGATATCTAGTTTAGGTTACCTTTGGTGTTATCTTGTAACCTTCAACTCTATTGTAACCCTCAAGACAGGCTGTCACTATGCATATGCACTATGCATATGTACAGTGTCCTGTAGACAGTAAGAGCTTAATACTTCACACTGATGATGATACTGTAGCATCGCCAGAATGTGGTCCTTAGCTCCAAACATGCTTACATCTTACATCACTGGGTTACCTTTTAACTCCCACACAACAAAATTCCAGAAATGGAAGAATTTTAGATAAAGAAAGAGATAAGAAGAGGAAGGTGAACAAGTATTTATTGACTACCTTCTTACACAAGGTTCCATTTTTTTTGCTCTTTAATAAACATCCTCTCATATAAAGAAAAAATAATATAGAAGAGTGAATTGATTCAGCCAGGATAACAAATGTTACTGTCATCATTTGGGACTAGAACCCATAAACTTCTGACTCCCACTGAAAAACAGCTAATGTCAAGGTTAGTTTAGGTGGTTCTTAACTCAACCTGATGCTCATTAATGAGTGTGATGGTGAAAGTATTGGGAACCTAAGTCTTCCTCAGTAAGAAAACACCTACCAATTTAATGAGAGCTCAGGAGAGATTTCTGTCTTACTTGTGCTTGCAAGCTTCATGGTGCTCTCCTTGAGTCTAAGTTAAGCCAAGTACCCCTTGATACTTCTCATACATAAACCTAGGGCAGCTGGGATTCTCTGGATATGTACAACAGCTTCCAAAATTTTTGACAAAACTTGTCTAAATATTTTATAGATACTACCCTTTGAGTGAGAAAAGGGTCATCACTCTGGTCATTACTCCCTTTTAATAGACGGTAAAAACGAGGTACAAGTCATTAGAGTGACTCGCTTAATCTTTCATGACACAATAGTATGCTCTGGCTCTTGCAGGCTAGTCTGCTGCTCGTCATAGGCTGAAAATGGTGCACTGTTCATGGCTAATGACCACCATTCATATATTGGTGGCAACTTCTAAGACAATTGGGTGGCACAAGTAGAAGGGGTCATCCGCTTAAGGGAATTTTATCCAGATGGATATGCAATTCGTGGAACAATAATACTGTTGACACAGAGCAGCGGCTAATCAAGGCAAAGCTGACCCCCAGCAGAAGTGTCAACTTGGAGAAAAAAGATTATTATAAGCTGGCTCTTGTTTATAAGGCTCAGGACCAACAGGAATAGAAGTCCTTCGTGGAGGCCCCTGGTCTCTGTGTCACTCATTAGGAAATACACCAACTGCTTCTCTATGCTTCCTATGCAGCAGTGCATCAGGCATCATGTGACTACACAGAACAAAAAGTAGCATCAGGCTGTTGCTATGGAAACCTCAGAACCATCTGAATTGCTATGGCATCATAAAAGCAAAATTCCAATCATCAGTCTTTAACTATAGGGCTGTTGAAATCTATCTCATATTTTTAGAATGTGTGACATTTAACACACTGATGAGTATTTCCAGCTTCAGAATACATTCCCTGCTTTCATATTTAGATGGGATTTTTCAGTTCAACTGGCTGGATTTTTTTTTTCTTCTTCTTCTGGTAAGTGTACTGTCTTCTTACAAGTGATTGCAGCTCTTTATATACTTATTTCCTAGATGTTGCTTAATTCGTGCCTCTTATTTTCTCTTTATTCTATAATTAAAATTATTTTCTCACTGGCTGCCTATCTCTGCTTCCCCCAGACTCTCTCTCCGTAGTTGTATGTTTCACATCCCCAGTCGACACATCATCCAGGTCTTAATCCCCACTGGTTTTAACTGATCACATTTTAAGCCTTAGCTGCTAATAATGAACAGTTCTGAGCCCCAGCCAAAGGTGCATAGCTGCTCCCCTGGTGATTCTTTATCTCTCAAGTCACCATTCCCTTATCATTCAAGGTGATCCCCATTTACTGACTTTTCCAGGCTTTGTATAAAATCTTTTTCTGGATCTGGAATAATAGGTATGTCATTTCCACTTTCCCCTGGGAGAACTGCTGACAGGATTTTGTTTAACTCTGTATACTCCTCATTTTGGGTGTAAGTGTCTACACGCACACACATGCTCACAAATATGTTGTTTATCTTGTTTGAAAGATGTTAAAGAGATTGATCGGCTGTTAGAGATAACAACTCTTATAATCTAGTTAGCTTAGAAACTAGAAAAAGGGAAATTGTGAATATAGAGCCAGAAAATACAAATTCTGCTCAAGGAAAGCTGTTAAGGTAGTACACTGTTGTGTGGTAAGTGTCCTTCACATCCTTTTTGTTCATCCGGCACCAGCCTCTTCAAAGCTTTTGGTCTATGTAAGAGCATTCTCCTTTGAACCCCTTTCCTTACAAGAGTTTCAGGATCTCTTAAGGTTATTTATTTTCTTCTCCTCTTTAAACCTCTCCAAAGAAGTGCCTTCTCGATCTCTCCACAGCATTAAACAATAAGTTCCTGCACACTGGTAAGCATGGCATTACCAAGGTGTGACTTTCATCAGTGAATTTCCAGGAACTGACATCTCTGCCACTGCATTACTGAATTTAAAAGCATAATTCCTAGAAAGAGCGTTTAAGCATTTTTTGAGTCAACTCTTTCTTCCAGGGGTCACAAGAATCTTCCAGAGCATGATTTATTTATTTACTAGTATAATCACCCCCGCCCCCCAATATGCTGCAGTTGTCAGGATTGTGTACAGAGCAATGTGAACTAAACATATTTGCACACAGAGCAATGCCACAAAAAGAGATAAATAACAACAACCTGATTTGCTGATTCCAACATCAAGGACTGCACTGTTGTCCTCGTCGATATCTAGGTCAAGTTAAATACTATGTTCAGAAATTCCACTCTGGGCCAACCATGGCTAATTGTGTTTGGTGTCTGAATAAGATTTCTGGCAATCATGACCTGGTGAAGAACATGCTCTTGCTTCAGATGATTTTTAAACACATTTCTAGCATGTATAAACCAATGAACCATACTCTATCTTGGTTTATCCTGATACAAGGAATCAATCAATCAGTCAATTAAGAATAACGCATGCAGGGATGTGTCTTGCATTAATAACTATGCTATGGAGGCAATGAGAGAGTCTTTGCTGATACTGTTGCTTAAATGTTTAGGGTCTGCTGACCCTGTATTATCAATCAGACACTAAACTCCCAAGAAACAAAACTGGCACCCTACCTTGCCCTTTAACCTGGACAGTGTCTTATCATATACCAACTGTGCAGTAACAACTTAGGGAGTGAATGGAGAACTATAGGAATGCATGCAGAACCAGAGCCAGGTGAGTCTTCAGAAAGCTCACATATCTGTTGGGTAGGAAAGAAACTAGAAGCTATAATTAATAAAAGATGGTCTATGACACTGGAGACAAGATGCTGTAACAGACACCAGAAGTTCTATAAGAATGCAGAGAATGTAGAGTAAGTTAAAGAGAAGAATGCTTGGTGGAAGACTTTATGACTCCTAGGAAATGTGGTGTGGATTTTCCAAATAGGCAGAATCAGAGATGCAGGAGCAGAGACCAAACAGTGAAAGACTGAGTGTATGACCTCAAAGGGCAATCTATGCAGGGCAAGAGTGACAGAGGTTCTTGCTTAGATACCACTGCATGTGGGGACTGTTTGTCAGAAATTGTCACTTCGATCTCTATGCATTTAGGTTGCCACTTCCATAATAATTCAAGTGCTTCTTTAAACCTGAGGTTCTAAAAAAAATAAATTAAAAAAAAAAAAAACACCTGAGGTTCTATAAAGGCAAGAAGATTCATAGAAAAAACTGAATACCATGGAATGAGCAACAGAAGCCTTTTTAATCAATTATCGTAAACATAGCACATCAGCAATAAACTAAAAATTACACATACATGTACATATACATCTGCATATATACATATAAGAAATGATACATCGGTGTAGTCAGTTAGATTGCTACTTAGAGTTCTTTTTTTATAATTTTTTTTGTCTTTCTGATAACCTTATGTGTGTGTGTGTGTGTGTTTTTAAGATTTTATTTATTTATTCATGAGAGACAGAGAGAGAAAGAGAGGCAGAGACACAGGCAGAGGGAGAAGCAGGCTCCATGCAGGAGCCTGATGTGGGACTTGATCCCGGGACTCCAGGATCATGCCCTAGGCCGAAGGCAGGCGCTAAACTGCTGAGCCACCCAGGGATCCCTACTTAGAGTTTTTTGAACAAACATGTCTGCTTAGAAATATTGCTGTGAAGTTCTACAGTCAACTCCAGCCTCCTCTTACCAAGCCACTAGCACACTTCTCAGTTTGGTGAGACTGAGGGATGTGTATTGCCCCTTTCCAAGACCTCTTTGTTCTTCTTCCCAGATAGTTTCTGTTGTGACCACTGAACACATGGATATCCGCTCCTTCCTATGTCCCATACTTATCTGAAAGTCACCCTGTGTAAAATGGATATACACATACCATGGAAATTACCATTCTTTCTCTAATTCCTTTTTAAAAAAGGAATTTTTATGAGTCAGATTTTATGACTAGCTCTATATGTTGGTGAAGGTACAAAAATATAAATAAAGACCTCAGGTAGGTTCAAGCCTTTCATCATGCACTTTGTAAAATGATCTGCTGCTGCCTGCTGATGCCCAGGGATGATTCCTGACCTCTATTGTCATGCAAAGATTGGTGTGTGTATGTACGTGTGTGCATGTGAGCATGTGTGTATGTGTTGGGGGGGGGATGGACCTTCACAAACATCCTCTCTCATTATTCGAAAAGGAACATTTACTACCATTTCGCACTCACCCATCCTCCTGCTCAACCCGCTGTGCATCACCTCCATCCCTGCCAAGTGCCCCAACCTCACCGTTTGCTGTTAGACTGATCCATGATCACTTAGGTATGTGCAGAATGCTGTACCTTAGCATTTGGATTTTCTTCCTTTTATTGAAGTGAAATTCACATAATATAAAATAAACCATTTTAATGTGAACAACTCAGTGGTATTTATTACATTCATAATGTTGGGGAACCACCGCTGTTCTCTAGTTCGGTGTTCTGTCTCTAAAGATTCACTTATCGTGGCATTTCATATGAATGGGACCATATAACATGTGACCGCTTTTCATCTAGCTTCTTTTGTGTAGCATAAAGTTTTTGAAATGCATCCATGTTATAGCATCATCAGTGCTTTATTCCTTTTTGTTAATGATTTCCATTATATGTATGTACTATAATCTGTTTATTGAATCTGCAGTTGACATGTGGGCTGTTTTCTGCCTTTTAGCTACTATCAATAGTGTTGCTATAAACACACATGTACATGTATTTGTTTGAATACCTGTTTGAAGTTTTGGGGCATATATAGGAGTGGAATTGCAGGGTCACAGAGTAATTACATGTTTAACTTTTTGAGGAATCACCCAATTACTTCCCACGACAATCGCACCAATAGCCACATGTTAGCTGGAAAATAATGAGAGCCCTAGGAAATCTTAGGTAGATTTCTAAAGCTACTCTCTGACCCATTCTGTCCCCCCAGCATGTGCCTGGGGGGACAGAACCAGCTGTGTGTGCTTCCTGACAGGAAAGACAAGTTTCATCTTCCCTAGTAAAACAAGAACCCATAGGCAGACGCCATGACTAGGTAAGAGGAGAAATACAAGAGGTCAGTGAATGTGTGGCAAAGTCAATCAAAGCTTTAAGAATGGCCTTCCCTTTGATGTACAGAAATTATCCTGAGGAAGTTATCTAAGATGGTATAAATACTGACATACAGGGAAATTATTATGGAATTATTTTCATAGTGAAACTTTAAATGTCCAACCTGTGAGAATATTCAATTATGTCAAGGTACATCCAACCAACTTTTATTTTATTTATTTATTTTTATTTTATTTTATATTTTAAAAAGATTTTATTTATTTATTCATAGACAGAGAGAGAGAGAGAGAGAGAGGCAGAGACACAGGCAGAGGGAGAGGCAGGCCCCATGCAGGGAGCCCGATGTGGGACTCGATCCCGGGTCTCCAGGATCACACCCCAGCTGCAGTGGTGCCAAACCACTGCGCCACCGGGGCTGCCTATTTATTTACTTTTAAATATTTTATTTATTTGTTCATGAGAGTCACAGAGAGAGAAGCAGAGACACAGGCCGAGGGAGAAGCAGGCTCCATGCAGGGAGCCCAACATGGGACTCGATCCCGGGTCTCCAGGATCACACCCTGGACTGAAGGCGGTACTAAACCGTTGAGCCACCCGGGCTCCCCCCAACCAACTTATAAACACTATTTTATCTGAGAAAGTACTCATGATAGAATATTAATTGCAGCAACAGTTAATCACAACTACATATTATGATGTCAAGTTATAAAGATGATGTTATAGACTTATACACAAACACACGTGTGTGTGTGTGTGTGTGTGTGTGTGTGAGTGGATGTGTCTGCATCCATATGTGTCTGAAAAACAGAAGGAAGTATGCCAAAATATTTACAATGGGATCCTCTGTGATTGTTTTTCTTCATTTTTATATTTATTTCCATTTTCCAGATTCCCTACCACGAAATTCTAGGACAAAAACAAACAAACAATAAAGCACAGAGATGATGTCATAATATTCATTGCTTCTTCAGTAATCTATCTGTCTATACCCTCCTTCATTCTTCGTCAAGCACATACTGAGCTCTTTCTCTTCTAACACAGCTGGACTGGGCAATGTGGGAGGGATGGTAAAAAACAAAAACAAAAACAAACTAGGAGCGATCTTATTTTTAGGAACTTTTAATTTCTGACATGTCAAGAGGATGACATTTCTGAAACCCTGTATTTCATGATCCCCTCTCTCCTCTCCTTAAACAAAATTTAAAAGCTTCTTTTTATTCTCAGCAAACATTGTTCTATTTATATTTTAAATGTCCTTTGAAAAATGCCTCATCTGATCTTGCAGATACTGTTCCATGAAAATGATGAACCACATCTGGTTTTGCAGAGGAATGCCTCCATTCCACTTTAGATTGGTCATATCATGACACAATCATCTCTCTGATCACTTATATTTTTCCTTCTTTCCTTAAAAGTGAGATAATGATTCTTATTCTCAGGACAGGTTTAAAAAGAACAATGAGAATTATTATTAGTAGTATCCGTTATTTACTTCTTTATATCGAAAATAATCTAACATACTCCCTTGACATTCCTTTTTATGTAGGCTAGATGTCCTAATTTTTATTTTTGCTTGGGCTGAAGAGCCCAGAGGGGTTAAGGATATTGCCTATTATAATCTAGTAAATTAGAAATGGAGCAAGAACAGGAAACCAAATCTCTAAAATCTGGCCCAGCATTTCAGTGAAATTTAAAAAGAAAAACATACCTAGGAGAGAAGCCTATCTGCATCAGATAGTAAATCTTTCTCACAAAAGCAAAATGCCTCCCCTGTGATTCCTTGCATGAAAAATCAGTTACCATCAGGAAATAGCAGAGGGACTCAGAGCTGCAGTTATAGATTGGAACCTACCTGTAAAAATTATTTCCCCAAGGTTCTCCATTTATTCTGTTCTCTCCTCAGATAATAAATAAA
Source organism: Canis lupus familiaris (assembly GCF_011100685.1). NCBI lineage: Eukaryota > Metazoa > Chordata > Mammalia > Carnivora > Canidae > Canis > Canis lupus. Next base: position 21,348,025 of record NC_049223.1, on the reverse strand, counting down.
CTTGCTCAGTTTTGCACATCAAGTCTGACTCATCTTGCTGCGAGAACTCCAGGTGTCCCCTCTTATAGGCAGAGTCAAGCTGGGTCCAATCCATTGCACAAATGCCAGCGACAGCAGTGGTAATATTCACTACTGAAAGGACCAGAGTGAAACTGGCTCCTTTTCTGAGGGTGTATCCAATTATAAACATAAAAGTAGCAACTCCTTGAATGAGGTGCATCCTCCACCATGTGTACAGCCCAGAAGAAGTTACACAGAGGAAGGTGGAGATTGTCTGCTCTGTCCTGGTTTCTTGTGCCTACACTGTACAAAACAAACTAAGAACCTGAACCAAGTCGTTCTTTGCCACTTTGCAACATTGAAATTTTTCATTCCACATATTCAGAGAGCAGTTTTTTTGTCTATTAGCTTTGTGTGAGAGGTCAGTAAAGGCAGAGATTCAATGAAGACTTTCCCAAGGAAGGCAAGTCAGTCAAAAAGGCCAGGAACTGCAGAAACATAATCTGATTCTAATGTGAAAAGACTTCCAGCAAAGGGGTGACTGGGTGGCTCAGTCGGTTGAGCATCAGACTCTTGATGTGGGCTCAGGTCATGATCTCAGGGTCTTAAGTCCTGTGTAGGGCTCTGTGCTAGGTGTGGGGCTTGCTTAGAATTCTCTATCTCCCTCTCCCTCCACCCCTCTCCTCACCACATGTGCACACACACATTCTCTCTCTAGGAAAAAAGAAAGCCTGCCAGCATGTCAACAACTGTGCACGCACACACACATAGAGGCACATGCACATGCCTAAGGGAAATATGACAATCTCATCAGTAGAAACTTGGGATACTGGGGTCAACTGAAACCAGGAATTCACATCAACTCAAACTTGATCTATTCAAACTATGACTTCCCTTCCAAGGACTGATCCCAGAGTCTGCCCTTCAGCCATGAACCCAACAGCTCAAGCTTCACCAGTTCCAGATAGGTTGTAAAACATTAAAATGTGCCCATTATCAAATAACTTTGGGGCGTATGACAACCATGAGAGTTTCAAATCAAAGCCTAAAATTCAATTTAAATCAAAATCTGAAGGCTCTATCTTTATAAAAGGACAAAAAAAATCAAGCACAAAACAAAATAGTATCTTGTAAGTACATCATAGATATGGAGAGACGTCGACCTCAGGGGGGTTGGAAAGTATGCATCACAGCAGAGTCTATAGTGTACTTCTATTTATCTTTATTTGATGTTTAATTAGACATGCCTTTCTTAATGTAAGTTGCTGACCCAAAGAAATTTCTCAATAAATGTTAACTATTACTGTTAACTATTAGCTTACTGGTGCTAACAATGATAACTTGAATTCGGATAAAGTGGTAGGCAATTCCCTTCCATCCTCTGTGTCCAGCCTTAGTTCCCTAAATGGAGTGGACAACATTCTTGTCCAGGGGAGGGATGATGTAGAACGGGCACCAAGGCCAGGCAGCAAAGGCAGACAACTCTGCCTAGGGTGGGGTGATGCAACCCCAGGAGTTTGCCAGCCCAGTCTCCATGAATCGGAAACCAACCAGTTGGGAGATCCTAGCATTGTTACTAGTGTCATTAATGTCTCAGCCCATCACAACACCCAGAATAGTCCCTATGGATATTTAAGTCAGCTCAGAAAGCTGCCACCAGGTGGTGCCATATCAAGACTGGGACAGGAAGTCCAGCTAAGAAACTCCCTGCTGTCTGGTTGCTCACATGTTGAATTCATTATCCTCACAGATAAGGAACTTCATATTTTACACGATCGACAAACTGGGAGTTACTGTGTTATGGCTGTTGTGTTATGATGACTTTTAAGGGTGAAAGAAGACACTATAATAATGGAGCAAAAAATAAACCGAAATTATTCAGGGCAAGTAGGATACATGGTCACCCTAGTTATGGCAAGGTTTACACTATTATTTTTTTTATTATGACTACTATTATCTTTATGCCATTATATTGCTTTATTTTTATATTTTATTTATTTTATTTTATTTTTTTGCAGTGAGAGAAGGAGCAAGTGATGTTGAGTACGACAGACAAAGTTAGTGGTACCCCCCAGGGCCCATACCTGTCTAGGACCATGATACTGCATTGAAGTTATTTGTAATACATGTAAACTTCGCTGCCTCAAATGCCAACTTCCTGCTAATGCCTGAGTGTCTACGGCTTACTAACCCTGGAAAATGAGCGGATCATGTATGTGAGCCTTGGGAAACAAGGAGCCCCAAACCATCTCAAAGAGAAAAGGCCTTTTTCACTACCCAGCACATGCTGTGCCAGCTCAAACTTGTTTCCTGATATTTCTACTCTGGCTCCTTGGTGAATCTGGAGTCTGTAAGACACACAATATGCCATCGCGGTTGCTTCCTGATACTCACTCTCAGTCCAGCAAAATACATCCTTGTAGGAAATGTGCCTGCAGAGCTTCCTGGGGTCACCAGACCTTCCAAGTACTCCTCAGAGTGTAAGAGGAAGCAGCAGGTACCAGTGGAGAGTGGCTACCTGGACATGTGGAAGATCCTTTTCCTTGGGATTCCTCCAAGAGCGGATCTCTGCCGGGACCAGATGAGCATGGAGTCTTGGGGTGAGGGAGATGTGGGCATTAATGTCAGGTGGCCTCGCTGGGAGCTGAAAGCTGATGAGGTCTGGGATGCTGAGGCACTGCCATGCCATCACTACGAGGCAGTGGGACGGGCGAAAGTCCAACCAGGCCTACCCGGACCTCTGATGCGCCATGGCTGCTTGGAAAGTTCTCTTTGTCAGACCAGATGAGAGCAAGGCCTGACGGAGGGGCCCACACAGGTTCATTAAGATCCAGCCAAAGGGAAGAGGAGATGCTCAAGGCTCTTAGTGATCAGGGGACTCGATGACAAGGACAGTGAGGCTTCTGGGGAGCAAGCCAGTTTCACAGGGGACTTTGTAAATTCCCCACATCCTTGATTTTTGTGATTTTGTTTCCTCCCATTTCCCCCATACCCTTCTTCTCTGATTTTGCCATCATTTTATCTTAGCACAGGTACATTTTGTTGGACAAGTCAGTAACTCATCATTACTTTGGGATCTCACTGACATTACAGGCACTGATTAATATGTTTCTTCCCTCTTTCTGCTGTACGCTATCCTGGAGTTTCCTACAAAACGTGGGCTCTGCATCTAGACAGATCTAACTGAACTTAAATTCCAGCTCCATGATTTTATGAGTGGTGAGGATGTTCAGTTTCTAACCTCATGAAATCTGAGGTCTAAGAGTGCCTGCCTTACGGGCCTGCGGGAAATGTAAATGAAACCCTGCCCTGGAAGCACTTAGTACATGGCCCGTCATTCATTCTTTAAATGCCTAATAAGTGCTAGTTAGTATTCTTTCATTATCCCTGTTGTTTTATGTGAACGCTAATATGTATTAGGTTTTTAATCATCTAACTTATTTTTGGTGAGAACATTTAAGTTTTACTCTCTTAGCAAATCTCAGTGATATAACCGAGTCTTATCAACAACAGTCATCCTGCTTTACATGGGCTCTTCAGACCTTATTTATCATTTTTAAAAAAGGTTTATTGATTGATTTGAGAGAGACAGAGAGAGAGAGAGAGAGAAAGGGAGAGAGAGAGAGACTCAGTGCACGGGGAGGGGCGGAGTGAGAGGGAGAGAAGCAGGCTCCACTAAGTGTGGAGCCAGATGCGGGACTCCATCTCACAACCCTGAGATCAAGACTTGAGCTAAAATCAAGAGTCGGAAGCTTAAGTGACTGAGCCACCCAGGTGCCCCCAGACCTTATTCATCTTAAAGCTGAGATTCGGTCCCCTTTTACCACTATTCCCGCCACCCCCTGACAACCACTTTTCTACTCTGTTTCTATGGGTTTGACTCATATGTGTTTTTCTTTTTTGGTTCCACATATAAATGACATCATGTAGTATTTGTCTTTGTCTGGCTTATTTCACTAATTTGCTTATTAGTTACACATTTCTCTATTCTTGTATTCTCATTTGTTTTAATTTACTCTTATTGCCATTTTAATTTCAATCTTCACCTTTCATTTTTTAATTTTTTCCTGATGTGAAGAAAAAATATTCCCCAAAAGGTATTTTTGACCAAAAAAAAAAAAAAAAAACCTATATTGTGTAAACCCTTCCCACCTTCTAGAGGAGAGAATGATCATTTTTATTGGCAGGGCAATGGTGAAGGGGTGCAAGATTAGAGCAGTTAACACAGTGTTGTTCATTTTAAAAAGGAGGAGGCAGCTCTAGAAGGGGTCCAGGGAGAAGAGACTGGTGGACGGAAAGAGATTTCGCGGGCATTCTGAGTGGAAGGGAATCGCACAGTGCTGCCCAGTCTGCAATGTAATCACCTCTCAGACACCTCCACAGAACTTTCAATATGATCTGTATGGTTCATCATGCCAGTAATTAATCTCTCATTTCTCAGTTTCAAATCTACCCTTCCAGATACTTTCTCCTGCTGCCTGGGCAGCTATCCAGGTCAGCAAGACCCTCCGCTTCTCTCTGAGGCTCTGCGCACCTGGGAAATCAGAAAAAAGCTGCAAACCTGGAGAGGTAGCGGGGCTCCTTTCTTCCTGTCTGCCTCTTGTTCTGTCTACATCCCTGCAGTCCAGCTGCCTCCACCTGCCAGAGCATTAGGGTCCAGCAACAGCAGCAGCTGAATCCACTTTGCAGATTTTCCAGCAGCGACAGAATGAGCCTTATGATGATGGGCTCAAAGACACCAATGCCTCCTCCTTAGAGATGAAGGTCCAAGCCCACAGACCCCTCCTTCCTGCTAGCACCCAGGGTCCCCTCTTCAGAGTTTCAGCTCCATGCCTCCAGGCTTCTCAGACTAATGGTCCCAGCTTGTCCCTTGGCTCCCCTATCCCAGGAACGGTAACTGTGTCCTGCAACGGCCACCTCTTTGATCTCTTTGTTTCCCCCTCGTTGCCCTCCAAGTCACCCAATTAATGATTCTTTATGCCAAGTTCTCACTGTTCAAATAACTGGCATGGGCTCCATCCCCTAACTGGACCTGGACTGATACACCTTCTGATGTATAAAAAGTGCATTTTCTTCTTGGGAGGATGGCAAACAATTCTGAGTATGCCTTTGGCGTTGGCTGGGTGGATGAAATCATCTCGTCTCAGAAAGTGACAGTTCTGTTTGAGTTATCCTCGTGTTGCCTGCCCCTTCAGTTACCTTTTGTTTCCATGATCTTTGAATCTACTTTTCATTATGTCCAACAAAAAGCGTGGTCTGAGAGACAAAAGCTCCTAACCAAACCGAGGAAACTGCTGCTCTGCTCTGCAGATGATACTGGAGCCACCCTGAGAAATGAGGGTGCTCCTGGTCAAGACCTCGCTGCAGCTGTGAGTCTCTCTATACAGGTGCCATGTGGCATTATTGCAGTAGGCTTGCTCCCTGACACCTCACACTAACCACTCCATGTAGGAGGACTTCCATGTTTTTGAAATCCACAGATGGGACACATGGATGGCTCAGTGGTTGAGCATCTGTCTTCGGCTCAGGGTGTGATCCCAAGGGTTCTGGGACCAAGTCCCCACAGGGAGTCTGCTTCTTCCTCTGCCCATGTCTCTGCCACTCTGTGTCTCTCATGAATAAATAAATAAATAAAATCTTTGGGGGAAAAAAAAGAAAGAAAGAAATCCACAGAGAGCCATTGGATTTTGGAAACCAAGTCAATGGTGTACTGCAAGGCAATGGTGGACGGGAGTATGCAACCAGTGTGCAGCAGCGTCCTGTCTGTGCCAGGACTGACTTTGGCCAAGAAGCAGGAAGTGGTGATGCCCTGGGGATACTGAAGACAGGAAAGTTGCTCTGAGGTGTCTATACAATGATGGCTGTCCTCACCCCAAGCACCTGGTTCTGACTGAATAGTCACCATGTGGCTCATGACTGTGTTTCTTACATTTTTTTAAAATTTATTTATGATGGTCACAGAGAGAGAGAGAGAGAGAGAGTGAGAGAGGCAGAGACACAGGCAGAGGGAGAAGCAGGCTCCATGCACCGGGAGCCCGATGTGGGATTCGATCCCGGGTCTCCAGGATTGCGCCCTGGGCCAAAGGCAGGTGCCAAACCGCTGCGCCACCCAGGGATCCCTGACTGGGTGTTTCTAACTTGTGCTATCACACACATGGCAGGGGGCATCCAATGAACATCTGACTCAAAATAATAGTAGATTCTGGAAAGCATCTAGATCCTAGAAAGTAGGCAGTGATGTTATTAATCAACAATAACACTGCCAAATGGCTTCTGCCACTGATCACACACAGAACAGATATTAACTCTGCTAATTTACTTCCATTTCCTTACAGTCCTGTTTGGGTTTTGAATCAGTTAAGTGCTTCCCACAGACGTCACATGCCTTGTGTGTCATCTTGCCATTTGGCTCTGTTCAAACTTTATTAGAAATCTTTGCCATTTTCCCCTTTCTTCCGTTTATGCATTTACAGGGAGGAGTAGCGGATGGAAGAGGTCTTTCTAGGCAATGGGAAATTAGTGTTGTACTTTGGATAGCCAACTTTCTCATTCAACCAGGTGCCTTTACTTTGAGAAATTACTGGAAAGAAGAAAGGGAGGCTCCTTTAAAAATGTCACTAAGTCCATCCAGAAATAATGATTAATTAGGAGAATGAGGCTCTTTGGAAGAGTGGAAACTATGCAGGCTAAACAATCTTCTGTCAAGGTGAGCTGCCAGATTCAGGGTTCACCCCTTCTCCCCACCTGTAAAATGAGTGAACGAGGCCCCATTTCACCCAGGAAAAAGAGAAAACCCATTTGGGGCCCTTGGGTTCCTTTTGCAGCGCCTTCTTTTTTTCTTCATAAGGTTTCATTTTTTATTTTTCTATGTGGGCACATCATAGAAGCTGTCATACTTGATCAGCGCCTGGAGAGAAAGATGAAAACGTCACGCTCACATCTGTGGAGCTGGGATGAACAGGGAGAAATCGAGAAGATTAAGCAGAGAGCTTTCATGCCCGAGATAACCCAGCTGTGTGAAAAATCAAGTCTATTGAACACGAAAGCACTGAACCACCAAAATAACTGCTTTAACCAGGAAGGAAGGGAATAAATGCCCCAGCAAAGCACAGACAGTGACGCAGACTCGGCCGCATTTCAAACAAATTCATGACTCTCTCTCCACCCCTGAGGCGCCTCTGCCTCTGTCCTACTAAAGTTCTGCTCACTCCTTCTTTTTTGAATAAACAGTAACACCTTACTTCTGTGAGGCTGTATAAATTGCAAACCTTCTAAACCAGGAGTTGGGCTTTCAACATTGTTAGCCATAAAACTAAAAAGCTTTTTATCATCTGTAACCTCCCTGCTACCCAATGCGGCAGCCAACAGCCATAGGTGACCATTTACATTAATTAGGATAGGGGCCGGTGGGGGCTCTGTTGGTTAAGTGATCAACTCTTGATTTTGGCTCAGGTCATTATCTCATGGTCGTGATATCGAGCCCTGTGTTGGGCTCCACACCTAGTGTCAAGCCTGCCTGGGATTCTTTCTCTCCCTCTGCTTCTCCTCACCCCTCGCTCATGCCCTCTCTAAAAACAAACAAACATATATTAATCAGGATAAAATAAATGTAAAGATCCAATTGCTCAGATGCACCAGCCCATTTCAAGTACTCGACAGCCACGTGTGACTCGTGGCTACTGGACTGGCCAGCGTCCAGACAACATTTCCATCACTGAAGAAAGTTCTTTAGGAAATGAAAGGATGATAGGGCTCCATTTCCAGAATGCAATTATTTATATTCCTATGATCCTATGAGCTCTCTGACACTCTGAGCATCTGCTCTACCCAGGGCTGCTGATATTCCTATGGATGGCGGGATCAGATGCCAGGAATTCCTCAGGGCTTGGGTGACTCAGGTTATTCAGAAACTGTGTTCAGTCTTGCAGGCTATGAGGCCTCTGCTTCATGTGGGATGCAAAAAGAAATTTTTCTTCCTAATCTTTAAAGCAGCTTCCCACAATCCCTGTGATGGCTAATTGTGTCATTCCTGGCTAGACCATGGGGCGCCCTGACTAAACATTATTTCTGGGTGTGTCTGCGAGGGTGTTTCCAAATGAGATTGGCATTCGAATTGGTGAAGCCAGTAAAGCAGGTGATCCTCCCCAAAGTCAGTGGGCTTCATCCAATCCATTGAGGGCCTGAAGAGAACAAAAGGTGGAGGAAAGAAGAATTCACCCTGCCTCCTGAATGAGCTGGGACATCTTCTCTCACTCTCTCCTCCCTTGAACAGGGAGTTACACCATTAGCTCCTCTGGTTTCAGGCCTTTGCACTCGGACTGAATTATCCCACTGGCTTTTCGAGTCTCCAGCTTGCAGCTGCAGATCCTGAGATAATCACATGAGCCAATTCCAACCCCAGACATGTAACATAGGCAAGTGTCTCAACTGGAAAGAGCCTACATCCCTGGCATAAGCACCGGCTAGACCTGCCCTATGACCCAGCAATTGCACTGTTGGGGATTTACCCCAAAGATACAGATGCAATGAAACGCCAGGACACCTGCACCCCGCTGTTTATAGCAGCAATGGCCACAATAGCCAAACTGTGGAAGGAGCCTCGGTGTCCATCGAAAGATGAATGGATAAAGAAGATGTGGTCTATGTATACAATGGAATATTCCTCAGCCATTAGAAACAACGAATACCCACCATTTGCTTCAACGTGGATGGAACTGGAGGGTATTATGCTGAGTGAAATAAGTCAATCGGAGAAGGACAAACATTATATGGTCTCATTCATTTGGGGAATATAAATAATAGTGAAAGGAATAGAAGGGAAGGGAGAAGAAATGGGTAGGAAATATCAGAAAGGGAGACAGAACATGAAGACTCCTAACTCTGGGAAACGAACTAGGGGTGGTGGAAGGGGAGGAGGGCAGGGGGGTGGGGGTGACTGGGTGACGGGCACTGAGGGGGGCACTTGACGGGATGAGCACTGGGTGTTATTCTGTATGTTGGCAAATTGAACACCAATAAAAAATAAATTTATTATTAAAAAAAAATAAGCACCAGCTAATGCTTAGTGGTTGGAGGGTTCACACTTCCAGTCTTTGAAATGCAACAAAGGTAATGCCAAGGATAAATAGAGTAAGGGTAAAGAGTGAGTTTGGGGGGCCACCAGCCTCCAGGGCAGTTCCCTGGGGAACAGCAGGGTGTCACTTCTGGTCTAGTCTGGATTGCTTGAATCCACTGTGCGATTATTAACAATGCAAATGACTAACCCCAGAACTTGTCATTTCTTGAAACTCTTATTTCTTGCCATGTCTTTCAGTATTATCAGGAGGGAGTGGCTTCAGACAGATAAAAGCTGACTCTTGGCTGGTTTTCCCAAAGGCCAGCCCATGTGTCAGTGATCACTCTGCTTCTCCATTTGATGTACGGCATGTCCAGCTACTGCTAACAGAAGCCCAGAAATTGGCTGGTTGTTTGATTATTCTCAAGGCTAAATATTCAGAATGACCTAACAGACTCATACATAAACACACGAGTTCTCATAACCTTCTCAACATGAAAGTTCACATTTTTTCTTCCCATCCCAGCAACAAACTGACAACCGGCCAGCACTTAAATTAGGGGAAAAAATTAAAAGAAGAATCTATCACTTATGTTTTAAAAAAAAAGAAAGATTGCAGCTGTCTCCTCAATACCAGAGGCCTGTGTTTTGTATTTTAATATATATTCAACAACTGTATGCTTGGTTGCTCCCTGTAACCCCTATTTCTCTTTGCTCTCTCTTATTTGTAAGCCCAAATGTTTCATATTAAAAAGCTATTTTAAACCCAATCTTTAAAAGAGGAAATAAAACTTTTTTTTAATTGCATAAAACAGTGGAGGTTACAATCAACAGACTCATGCTGCACTGATAGGAATCCAAAATGGTCCAATATTTCTAGGAAGCAACTTCATCCAGAGCAATCAATGGCTTTAAAATCACTCATGACCTTTGACCTGATACATCTATTTTTGGGGAACTAAAGAACCAATCGGACATCCCAGGAAGATTTATGTACAGGGATGTTCATCACGGTGTTATTTATAAATGCTGAAAGCTGGAGAAGGGACCAGAAATATCCAAGAGAGACATGGCTTTATGAACAATATATTTACACTTAGGAATGTTATGCAACCATTAAAGACCATGCTTTCTTTTTTTATTTTTAAGATTAATTAGTTATTTATTTATTTGAGAGAGAGAGAGAGAACATGAGGAGGGGAAGGAGGGGGAGGCAGAGGGAGAAGCAGGCTCCTCGCTGAGCAGGGAGCCTAATGTGGGGCTCAATCCCAAGACCCTGAGATCATGACCTGAGCAGAAGGCAGATGCTTAACCAACTGAGCCACCCAGGTGCCCCAAAGATCATGCTTTCAATAAATACTTAATATCATGAAAGCTGTTCATGTTATTATGTTAAGTGTCAAAAGCATAATATAAACCTAAACCTGTATATGAGATTTACCCATAAATTCTGTTAATTATGATACCCCTCCACCCACTTTAGGTTTTTCTGTAAGGTTTCAATGAACCAGTCCTATAAATTCTAGCACAGTGTTTAACACTGGCAGGAGAGCTGTATGTGTTAGCTATTGTCATCATATGTGACAAAACGCACATACACACACATTCACATTTACACACATGCGAAAGAGAGAGAGAGAGAAGTTAGTAATACACAAAGTATCAGTAGACAATGAGACTACTAGTGGTTTTTATTTGCTTCCTTTTTTATTTACACTGTTTGCATTTTCAGTGTTCAAAATGAGCATATATTACTTTTGTAATCTGAGGAAGATATTCTGAACCTCCCTGTAATAAAATAAAATGCTTGTTTACACACAACTTGCTGCATTGGAGAGGTCACAGGTAAGGGTTCTGGTCATAGCTACTGAAGGAATAAAATGTGATTGGGCCACCCATGGCTCTTGGCTACCCTGGGTCTCTGATGAAGAATGTCACCTCCATAATAGGGAATTGCATTAACATGCTCACAGACCCTCCCACATGCCCTTTCATATTCACACTCATTCATTCTCATTCTATCTACTATGAGGGTGCTAGTTAATCCCAACGGCCTCACAGCCTACAGCTCGTTCTGATACATCCTGTCTGGGGGACAAAGAAGGTAAAGAAGGTGTCTCTGTGACCCCCTCAGTTGTCTCTCCCACTTCTCCCACCCTGGTCTCTGTCTTCCCAGTGGGACCACCGGGCCTACAGTCTGGGAATGTGGAGGCCAGAACAACCCTTAATCATCCCTGAATCCAGAATATTCCTTTTACACGTAGGAAACCAAGGCTCAGAACACAGGGAAACTGCCAACTTGATGTTAAAACACTAAGTCCTCCCAGGGTAGATGGAAAAGAGCCACTGGCTTGACTGTCCCACCCTCTGCTGCAGCACCTTCTCCAGGAGCCCCAGACCCTCCCCCCCATATCAAGGAACTAGGAAGCCTAGCAGAGGACCTTAGAACCCTGTGACATGACCAGGAGCATGGGCGTCTGCTCCCATAGCCAATGCCTACACTAGAGGCTGAACCCCACTCTCCCCCACCTCATCATAGGGCAGGTGATTCTGGGCCATCTGCAGGGAATGGCCCTGTGACTATAGTCAATCACCACCTGTGGCCTCAGGCTCTCACTTTAGAAGTAGGGATGCCAACATATAACCTACCAGCCCTCAATGGTAAAAATTTAAGATCTTCTTAAAGGAAACAAAAATGATGCAAAAACAAATGACTTAATATATGAGGCCACATGAACAATTTTTTAGCTGAAAAACCATGTGGAATGTCAGTCTATGGGTTCTACTTCTTCCCATTCAGGGAGGAGATGCACTGGGACATCCTCCTCTCCACTGCTCAGTAAGGCTGCAGAAAGCAAAGTTATTTATTTCCATGGGGACATCCCTTCATATATGGGAGATCATTATAAATTACTTGTATCTTTTGTGTCCATACTTCCATAGTAGGACTTTACTGAATGCAAGATGAAGAACAGCATGGATGAACATAGTGGCAAATGGACTAAATGTTCAGATCCCAGGCTTATAAGTTGTATACAGGGATAGTAGTAGAGGAGGGGCTCTTCTGGCTGAGCTGTGTAATTTTTACTAAAGTTACTACTTGTTAGTCTGAGTAAGAGCAGGGGCTCTAAACTCAGACCTCCTGGACTTTGATTCTGCTTTTACTAGTTGGGACTGTGTGACCTTGTGCAAGTTACTTAATCTCTCTGTGCCTGTTTCTTTATGTATTAAATGGGGATAATAATACCACCTACATTAAAGGATTGTGATAAGGATTAAGTGCTTATAAGATATCCCAGGGCTTGGGATCCTTGGGTGGTTCAGCGGTTTAGCACCTGCCTTCAGCCCATGGCATGATCCTGGGGTCCCAGGATGGAGTCCCACATTGGGCTCCCTGCATGGAGCCTGCTTCTCCCTCTACCTATGTCTCTGCCTCTCTCTATCTGTCTCTCATGAATAAATAAATAAAATCTTAAAAAAAAGAAAAGAAAAGAAAAAAGAAATCCCAGGGCATAGTAAGGACCTAATAAATTTTTTATGTTTAATATTATTAGTTTATGTTTTCCTATAACAATACTTGTCTCTGATGTGGTAGCATGTCCTACCCAGAAAAGGCATAGGTTGGGACTCTGGCTTCTTTTTATCCATATTCTTCTGTCCTGTCCTCTGTTCCCAGATCCTTGGAAGATCCATGTCGGTGAGACAGTGAGAAGTAATGGGTACCAACAAGTTGCATTTCCCCCACCTTCCCTGTCCTGAAGTCTTCAATATTTAACAGGAATCTCTTGATACTCTGGAGGGGGTGATTCTTTCATGGAAGTTCAGTGAATGGGTGGTAATAGGAGAAGAAGTGAGGAAGGAGGCACTTCTTGTATAAGCACAAAGTGCTCAGTTTGCAACCTCACAGGTAATTACATTAAAGGTAAATTATTTGATCCAAGCATAACAGTAAAGAGTCATCAATCACAGAGAAAAAGAGCAGGAGAAGAAAAAGGGATCAGAGAACTACACAAACAACCAGAAAACAGTTAACAGAAGAGCAATAAGTACATACCTATGGATAATTACTTTAAATGTAAATGGTCTACATATACCAATCAAAAGACACAGAGTGACTGAATGGATTAAAAGAACAAGACCCATCTATATGCTGCTTATAGGAGACCTAATGACACACACAGACTGAAAGCGAAGGGATGTAAAAGATATTCCATGCAAAAGGAAGCAAAAAAAAAAAAAAAAAAGCTGAAGCAGCAATTCTTGTTGTATCAGACAAAATAGACTTTAAAACAAAGCATGTGAGGCACCTGGGTGGCTCAGTGATTGTCTGCCTTTGGCTCTGGTCATGATCCCAGGGTCCTGGGATGGAGTCCCACATCAGGCTCCCTGCATGGAGCCTGCTTCCTCCTGATATCTCTGCCTCTCTGTTTCTCTCATGAATAAATAAGTAAAATCTTAAAAAAAAAAAAAAAAAAAACAACCACAAAGAATGTAACATGAGACAAATGACATTACGTGATCATAAAGATATCAGTAAGAGTTGGATTATATATATAAGTATTATATAATACATGTTGTACTAATAGTATATTAGTAATTATTATTATATAATATATTGACAGAATATAGAAATACAAGAAAAAATAGAAGATCATAAAGATATGGATGCTAAACAGCATGCTACTAAACAATCAATGAGCCAATAAAGAAATCAAAGAAGAAATAAAAAGAATACATGCAGACAAATGAAAATGAAAACATAATGGTCCAAAATCTCTGGGATGTGAGGAAACCGGTTCTAAGAGGGGAAGTTATAGTGATATAGACCTACTTCAAGAAACAAGAAAAGTCTCAAATAAACAATCTCATCTTCTACCTAAAGTAACTAAGGAAAGAAGAAACAAAGCCTAAAGTCAGTAGAAGAAAGGAAATAATAAAGATTAGAGCAGAAATAAGTAAGATATAGTTAAAAAGGCAATAGGAAAGATCGATGAAACCAATAGCTAGTTCTTTGAAAAGGTAACCAAAATTGATAAGCCTTTAGCCAGACTCATCAAAGAAAAAAAGAAAGAGGACTCAAATAAACAAATAAAATCAGAAATGAAAGAAAAGAAGTGCCAACTGACACCACAGAAATATAAAAGATTATAAGAGAATACTATAAAAGCTATATACAAATTAGACAACTAGAAGAATTGGGCAAATTTCTAGAAACATAAAATCTTCCAAAACTGAATTAGGAAGAAGTAGAAAATCTGAACAGATCAATTACTGGTAACAAAATTGAACTCCTAATCAAAAAACTCCTAATGAACAAAAGTCTAGGGCTAGATGAATTCATAGGTGAATTCTGCCAAACATTTAAAGAAGAGTTAATACCTATTCACCTCAAATTATCCCCCAAAATAGAAGAGGATGGAAAGCTTTTAAAGTCATTCTACAAGGTCAGGTTTACCCTGATACCAAAACCAGACAAAGACACCACAAGAAACCTCAACAACATATTAGTAAACAAAATTCAAAAAACAATAAAGGGATCATTTACCATGTCCAAGTGGGATTTATTCCAGAGATAGAATGATGGTTCAATATCTGCAAATCAATCAGTGATGCACCACATTAACAAAATGAAGGCTAAAAACCATGTGATCATCTCAATAAATGCAGAAAAAGCATTTGACAAGATTCAACATCCATTCGTGATAAAAAAAAAAAGTCTGAACAAATTGAGTTTAGAGGGAACACAGCTCAACATAATATAGGCCATATATGACAAACCCACAGCTAACATCATCCTTGACCAGGAATAAGACAAGGGTGTCCACTCTTTCCACTTTTATTCAATGTGGTACTAGAAGTCCCAGCCAGAAGTATCAGACAAGGAAGGAAGGAAAGGAGGGAGGGAGAGAGAGAGGGAGGGAAGGAGGGAGGGAGGGAAAGGAAGAAACAGAAGAGTGGAAGGGAAGGGAATGGAAGGGGATGGAGAAGGGGAAGGAAGGAAGGAAGGAAGGAAGGAAGGAAGGAAGGAAGGAAGGAAGGAAGGAAGGAAGGAAGGAAGGAAGGAAGGAAGGAAGGAAGAAAAGGCATGCAAATTGGTAAGAAAAAGTAAAAATAACACTACTTGCAGATGACATGTTACCATATATAGAAAACTAAATTCTCCACCAAAAACTATTAGAACTAATAAAGAATTCAGTAAAGTTGCAGGATGCAAAAGTAATGCACAGAAATCTGTTGTATTTCTATATACAAGAACAAAGTAACAGAAGGAGAAATTAAGAAAACAATCTCATTTACAATTGCATCAAAAAGAATAAACCACCTAGGAATATATTTAACCAAGGAGAAAGACCTGTACTCTGAAAGACCTGTACTCTGAAAACTATAAAATATTGAGGAAAGAAACTGAAGATGATACAAACAAATGGAAAAATATATCATGATCATGGACTGGGAGAATGAATATTGTTAAAATATCCATACCATCCAAAGCAATCTACTGTAAAACAATCTCTATTAAAATACTGGTACTGTTTTTTACAGAACTGGAACGAATAATGCAAAAATTTGCAAAGAACCACAAAAAACCCTGAATAACCAAAATAATCTTGAGAGAAAAGAACAAAGCTGGAAGTATTACATTCCCATATTTCACGATATACTACTATATTCCACACACACAATGGAATATTACCTAGCCATAAAAAAAGAATGGTATCTTGCCATTTGTGACAATATGGATGGACCTAGAGGGTATTATACTAAGTGAAATAAATCAGACAGAAAAAGACAAATATTTTATGATTTCACATATATGTGGAATCTAAAAAACAAAATAAACAAACAACAGAAACAGAATAATAAATACAGAAAATAAACTAGTAGTTCCCAGAGCACTGGGTCAGGGAGATGAGTGACATAGGTGAAGGGGATTAAGAGGCACAAATTTCCAGTTATAAAATAAGTCACAGGATGGAAAGTATAGCATAGATAATATAGTCAATAATATTGTAATAATGTTGTATAGTGACAGATGGTAACTACCCTTATCATGGTGAGTATAGTATAATATATAGAATTGTTGATCACTACGTTGAACACCTGAAACTAAGGGTACATTATTTGGAAAAAGAGTCTGCAGATGTAATTTAGTTCAACATTTTGAAAGAAGATCATCCTGGGTTAGGGTAGACCCTGAATTCCATAACAAATGTCCTCTTAAGAGAAGAGTAAGGAGGTGACACACAGAGGAGGAAGCCATGTGAAGGCAGTCAGAGATTGGGGTGATGTGGTCCCAAGCCAAGGAGAACATGGAACCACAGAAGCTGGGAAGAGGCAAGAAAGGATTCGCTCCTTGAACATCCAAGAGGAACCAGCTTGCACATATCTTGGTTCTGAATGGGATCAAACTATGCTGCTCCAAAATATACCACTTTGAGATACAAACCATTTTGAGCTGGAGGTAACTGAGAAATCCCAGATGGAGAAAAAGCTCTGTACTCTCCCCCACTTTCTACAGAAAAGGAGGGTATAAACTTCCCTTTGTGGAGGTGTCCTCCCTTCCTCTCTCCTGTACCAGGAATAGGAGACAACTCTTATCACTGAAGATGGCACTGATGTAAATCTGCACATAGGCCCTATAAATAAATAATCCTTATCTTCCATTAGTTTCCTTCCATATATTTACTTTCTCACGGTTTACTCCCCCTGAAAATCCTAAACACTTTGTCCTGTCTTTTCTCCACAAATTCATCATTCTGTGTTAAAACAGTATATAAGCTTTCTGGCCTAACCACTTTATGGGTTTTCATCTCCTTTTCTGTGAGACCCTTGTGTTCATATAAAAATTAAATATTAACATCAAATAAAAGTATTATGCCTCTTCTCCTGTTAATCTGCCTTTTGTTATAGTAACTATTATAACTTGCAGGGCTCCAGGTGTAAATCTAAGGGGGTAGAAGACAAAGTTTTTCCTCCCCTACCATTTCATACCCTGGCCTCCTGAACTGTGACTGAATAAATTTCTGTTATTTTAAGACACCAAGCTCATGAAAATCTGTTCTTGCCCTAGCAAACTAATACAACATATCTTGGATGAAATTCAAGACATCCTAAGCTTAGATCCCTGAACATGCCATGGGATGTCCCACCTCCTCATTATTTGCTCATATTCAACAGTATTGTCCTTAATACCATTTACTGAGCATCTACTATGCGCCAGCCTCTGTTCTGTGGTAGGTCTAGAAAAATGCAGACGGTGAAGTCAGGGTCCCACCTCCTCAGCAGGTCTGTACATCTCTAACTGCACAGACAGCACTTATGTTGGGTCTTGAACCATCATTA
This sequence comes from Canis lupus familiaris, assembly GCF_011100685.1. Classification (NCBI taxonomy): domain Eukaryota; kingdom Metazoa; phylum Chordata; class Mammalia; order Carnivora; family Canidae; genus Canis; species Canis lupus. The sequence continues at coordinate 21,330,627 of NC_049223.1, read as the reverse complement.
TTTATATTTTAAGGGAAGTTTTATTATACAGGGGAAAGATAACGGGACTATTAGCTTAGAAGCACTGGATGCCTATTCCAGTCACATTTCTCTGGTTCATCAGTGAAATAAATTAATGTGTAATATGTGAGAACATGAATAATATCAATAGCTAATTTTCATCAAGAGCTTACATTGTGCCTAATCAATTCTGAGTACTTTGGACATTTAATCCTTCTAGCAACCCTGCTGCAGGTCCTGTCATAAAGCTCACTGGTCAGGTGAGAACACTGAAGTGTGGAGAAGTAATATAACTCGGAGTTCCAGAACAAGTACTCAGAGCAGTTAGATCTGAGTGGTAGAAGTGAGATTTGAACTCAAACAGTCGGAGTGGGAGCCTCTGCTCTTAATGACTACGTTCTTAGTTACTGCGTTATGATAGCTCTTTAGGGGATCAATCTCCATTTCTCAGGCAAGGAAGCCAAGGTTCACAGATATTTCTACAGAGCTGCAGTAATAATCAGACCAAATTGTGCATATTGCTTGTAAAGGGCCACTTACTATATTACTCTTAAATCCTCCTTCTGTCCCCTGCCATGGTAAGTTCTGCAGAGGCAAAGATTGTATTTTTCTTATCCTGGGACCCCCTGAAGCTTCACCAACTCTCCCCAAGAGAGAGCAAATGACAACTGAGTATCTGCTCTGGGCCAAACTGGATCATAATGAATTTCCATGTTCCCCAAACCACAAAGTGTTTAAAGCTGGGATTTAACATTGAAGCAAGAACCACAAGAATGAGTCAAATTAAATGAATGAAAAACTGTCAGACATTACAACATATTATAATCCAATTTCCTAATGGAAGTTGTAGACAGGCTGCCATGAGAGGGATTTAAATATGGAGCACCTAAAAGCCCCGACTTTTATATCTCAATGATGCCTCAGCATGGGGAAACAGGCTGCTGGATTTTCCTCATCTCTCTCTAGTGGAAACCCATGTGGTGTAATGAAGCAGAATCAAACTCCAAAATGACACCTGGAGTATAAATAGACATCCCCTTCGATGCTTCCAGACAGGAAGTCTTTGTTTGGGTTGAACAAGTGCCCCAGGATAGCTCCAAATTGGCCCTCCTCCTGCAGATGGAGAAAGGGGGTGGGCCCTTCTCCCCACCTCATCACCTCATCTCCCCTTTCCTAGGAGATCCCCACCCACAAGGGCTGCTCAGCAGCATCCACACGGAAGTTCAGAGGCACTGAGGTCTTTGAACTAACAGCACAGGAAGGAAAGCCTTTGGGAGAATATTAATTATAAGAGACAGCATGTCATTACCCTTTTGCCTTTCTAGACCTCCTGCTTCTAGTGAAAGATGGACCGGCTCCAGCTGTCCTTGTAGCTTCACCTAAATGCCCCCTGTGCCCACACTGCCACCTTATCAGAAAAGAAGGGGAATGTATCAGATGTCTGCTCTGACATCCTAGCATCCAGTGATCTTCTTTCTCCCTTAATGGAAGGACAGATCTGCACTCCTGATACTGAAAATCACTTAGTCTCTGTGATGCCAGCCGCAAGCTCAGCCAGATCTTCTACTCTGGACACTGGACACCAGGAAAAGAAATTCCAAATATATGTGTCCTTAAAGCACATGAAGACGTTAGATGCTCTGAAGCCAGAGTAGGAGAGGACAATGACTGCTGGTGATTTTGTGATAGATACCGAGCATGGGCATCATGGGGAGCTGTTTTTTAGAGAAGGTATTTCAAAATCTGAAAACGGTAACAGTCTTAATGCTCTTTGAATAAATGGCACAGTGCTTTATGGTCGCCGAGGGAGAGATGCCAGAAGGGCTTTGCTCATGAATGCATTTTTCACAATGTCCCAGATACATGCCTTTGACTTTGTTGCCTCAAGGAAGAAAGTGGAATTGATTTCTCCCAAGGCCTCGGAGTCCTCAGAGGGATTGCTCAGGGCCAACTGAGGACTAGCTGCAGACTTCCACGATGGATTAGGACCCTAATGGTTAAAACGGTGACCCATTATTTCATACTTACTGCTACAGACTCAGTGTTTGCTTATCCCGAACCTCAACCCCAAATTCGTATTGAAACATAATCCCCAAGGTGATGGTATTAGGAGGTGGAACTTTTTGGGACGGTGATTACATCATGAGGATGGAGCCCTGATGATGGGATCAGTGCCCTTATAAGAGACCCCATAGAGCTCCCTCTTCCCTTTAGCTGTGACAGGACCAAGAAGACAGCTGTCTATGGACCAGCCACTGAATCTACTGGTGCCTTGTTTTTTTTTTAAAAGACATTATTTTTTAGACGTTATTCATGAGAGATATATATAGAGAGAGGTAGAGACATAGGCCGAGAGAGAAGCAGACTCCATGCAAGAAGCCGGATGTGGAACTCGATCCCAGGACCGCATGATCATGCCCTGGGCCGAAGGCAGATGCTCAACCACTGAGCCACCCAGGCATCCCTGGTGCCTTGATCTTGGTCTTGCCAGCCTTCAGAACTGTGACAAATAAACGCTGCGTAAGCTGCCCTGGAGTCGTGGTATTTCTGTTACAGCATCTGGAATGGACTAAGACCCTATACTATACTATAGCATACTTACTATAGACCAGGTGCTCTGATAATTGCTTTATAAATACGACCTCATTTAATGTTCACAGCAACCCTGTGAGGTAGGTGCTACCATTATCTTTGAGCTCAGAGAGGTTAAGTAACTTATCTAAGGTCACATAGACTGTAAGCAGTAGAGCCAGGACTCAAGCCCTAGTCAAGGCTTTAGTAATGCCAAGGATTCCTGAAGTGCCCGTTCTTGAAATGAAGTCCTATTGATTTGACCTGATTTTCCTTGAGGGTTGTTCTGGGCTCAGGTGGTCTGTTACTCAAACAGAAACATACCCAGGGAAAGTGACCCAGAGCCAGTCAAAGCGCCCCAACACAACACCATTTCGTATTCTCTGCCTGTATAAATCCTGCCTTATGTCTTTCCCTCTGGGTTGCGGTCATCAGAACCTACGGGAATGGCACCTGCTAGAGAGGTACAATGTCCAACCTGTAGAGTTCTACCTGAGAGGCCCTGAATTTGGGTTTTCAAAACCTAATTCAAATCCCACGTCTGCTATGAAGCACTCCCTGATCGCCCTTTGGAGATGATGGCAGGCAGTCATGGTCCTTAGAGGCCTGGGCTGGGAGTTAGGGGACCCTACTTTCCATCCTGCCACGTACATGCTGAGTCACCCTAGACAAGTCATTTAACCTTTCTGGACCTTCGTTTTTCTTTTTCCCTGCAAAATAAGGGAGTGGGACTAGGTGAGTCTAAATTTCCGACTAGCTCTAAAAGTTTATAACCTGTCACTTTTGAACTCAAAATATTTGTAACTTAGTGCTTAATATACATTATTTTGTACAGCATTACTATTTCTACATATCTTTTTCTATCATATTTCTCTAAAAAGCATGTTTTTGGAGGCAGGATATCTCTAGATTCTCAGTCAATATTTCATTGAGTTTTGATGTTCAGAGTTCCACTGTCCACCGATAACCTTATATTTGACATATTTCCCATATGCTTACAAGTCTACCATCACTGCACCAGATGGACAGAACCAAAGTTATAGCATTCTGGGGAAAATCAAAAGGAAGGAAGCCAACCATGATTTTTAAAATCTTCTCTGTATTATGCCTAAGTGTAAACAAAGAATTATCTAAGTAATAGCCCCGTGTTCGTTTACACTTTAATATCATAATTGTAAGATCAAATCACACCAATAAACCTAATAGTCGTGTAATGAAAAATGCAACATCCCAATATTTGCAGTTTATTATTGTGGCTGAATTAGAGCAAGCATGAGAATATGGACCGTTTAATTAGATTAATGATAGAATAATGTGAAGTTATGCCCACAGCTGGACTATTGACATGGCATGAGAACAGCCAGTTACGTAGGAAAAAGGTAGATGTCATCAACTCTAGAAGCCATTGTCTTGATGTTAATAGAAAATCCAGGGAAAATAAATACATTCTGGGGGCTCAAAAGTTATTTTAAATTCCATGTGTACATTTAAGTGAAAAACAAGCCAGGCCCTAAAATAATTAAAGCCATCAATATGAACTACTCAGGTTTGAAAGGGACCAATACTTCTTACTCATAAAAAATGAAATAACATGCAATTTGGTTTCTTTGCCGTCTGCTACTTGAATTGCAGAGTATTGTTCAAAAGTTAATTTAACACCAGAATATAATTATTAAGACTATAGAATGCCTAATTTTAGCCACTGCATTAAAGAATGATTTTCTTTTTTTATGGTAATTTTTTAACTTTATAAACTAAAAGTCATAAAAGTGATTTTAGACCTTTTTTTTTTTTTTTTTTTGGCTTTCCCTCTTACAGAAAAAGAACATTAGGTAGAAAGAAAAGAAAATTTAATAAAACTGAGTATAATAATACAAATTATAATAATACAATTCCCCACAGAATACTCCAGCAAGGTGTTCAGCTGTTTCTCCCACTCACATTGAAAGCTTTTCTTAGAGATTCTATTTGAAGAGCTTGGGTGGAAAGCTTGAAAGAATAGTACAAACATGTGAGCGAAAGTCTATATTAACGAATCAGTCGGTAAATTCACCAAGCTTTACCAAAGAACAAGGAAAGCCTCCTGTGAAATTAACTATTTCACACTTTTTAAGGGTTTAGTCATGGGAGTCCCTGTTGCTACTTTTCATGCCTCCTGGCTGCTTTGCAGCCTCAGCTAGAAAGCCTTACTATCCTGAGAAGATCATTCCATTTTCTTCTTAGAAGAAAAAAACGCTTTGATTTGTTTTCCTTTTTAAATCTTGATTTGGGGTGCCTGGGTGGCTCCCTCGGTTAAGCATCTGCCTTCAGCTCAGATCACGATCCCAGAGTCCTGGGATCTAGTGCCCAGCTTTGCATTGGGCTTCTCCCTCTCCCTCTGCCTGCCACTGCCCCTGCTTGTGCACTCTCTCTGTCAAATAAATAAATAAAATCTTAAAAAAGTAAAATCCTGTTTTGCTAACATTGCAATACACATTGGGAAAAGAAGTTCAACCATGCTTTCTCACAGTGACACGTAAGGCTGTGTTTGCTGCTTTTGGACATGAACTTTTACGTTTGGGTTTAGGAAACCCCACTCGCTTTGCATACACCATGGTGATTTAAAATTCCCTCCAGGATCCTGAGATTTGCTGAGGAAGTACTCACCAATCCTTACCATTCACGATGGAATCAACTTCTTTTTTTTTTTTAAGGTTTATTTATTTATTCATGAGAGACACAGTAAGAGAGGCAGAGACATAGGCAGAGGGAGAAGGAGGCTCCCTGTGGGGAGCCGGATGCAGTACTCGATCCAGAACCCCGGGATCATGACCTGAGCCAAAGGCAGATGCTCAACCACTGAGCCACTCAGGTGCCCCTGGAATCAACTTCTAATGTAATTAAACTCAGTTTGATTTTCTCTCCTGTCTTCCTAAACACTCCAACATTTTAGGGTTTCTTTCTGGTTTCTTCAGTCTTCTCAAGATATATTTCACTCCCAATTCCAAGTAGGGATACGACCTGCATTTGCTCAAAAGTAAAATGGACTTTTTTTTTCTTTTAAATATCTTTGGTTATGAGAAGAGGATGCTTCAAGTTTTTAAAAGAGGATGCAAATTGTCAATCTTACATCAACCATCTACTCACCAACAAGCCCTACTCCATGGTGAGATCATGAGATCCCAGAGACAGGGACAAGATCCTTAAACACTTGGCATCCAGAACCTTCTTCTTTATTTTTCCCCCTTTCCCAATTTCCCATCTTCCCTTTAGTTCTTTCACATAAATTTCCTAAGTGTCTGCAATGTGCTTGAAACATTACTGTCAAATGCAATAGTCCCAAAAACCAATCTGTAGAGGACTGGGTGGCTCCCACTCAGGACTCCCCAGCAGGACTGACAGGTGGTGGCCTGCCTGAGGGTGCCTGGTCCCAGCAGCATTGGGGCTGAACTCCGTCTGGCCTTCTGTGGTCCTGGCCCTCTCTTCCTGGCTCCTTCCACCAGCAGGAAGGACCACCTTTCAAAAAATCTCAAAAAGTGCTTTATAGACATGCACATTTTCCTGCAAAATAGTCATCATTTATCTCTACTGTCTCCACTTTTGCAATCTACTCCAATCATTTCCCAATTCCATGATGATTCAGTTTGTTGAGACTGGTGTGAAACACAGTTGGAGATTTTCCTAAAGATTATATACACTGATTTCCTTTTTATTCACATGCTCATTCACACCAGCAGAGAATTTAATTGATTATCAAACTAATTATTTTTCACCAGTAAGCACAGTTGCTTAAATGTTCATTAACTGCTCTAGATCAGAACTCAAAGGTGCAGAGACATCTTTAGGGTTAACCCACTGGATTTTGGTCATCATTATAAGCATCATCCCCACCAAATGTCACAATTCTTTACATTTGTATAAGATTTTATGGTTTACCAAGTTCTTCTGTATATAGAATCTCATGCAATCTCATGCAATTCACCTAAATTGTGGTAGGTCATATAGCTGGATTAAGATGGATCTTAGCCATGGAGTTACTCATTATGGAAATGAGGATAAGAAACGGGGCCAGGAAAATAAGAGGTGAGAAGGAGCTAAAGAGAAAGCAAGAGAGACACCTGAGTGGCTCAGTGGTTAAGCATCTACCTTTGGCTCAGGGCAGGATCAAGTCCCACTTCGGGCTCCCTGCATGGAGCCTGCTTCTCCCTCTGCCTGTGTCTCTGCCTCTCTCTGCGTCTCCCATGAATAAATAAATAAAATCTTAAAAAAAAAAAAAAGCAAGAGAAAGGCAGACATACAGGATTCAGACTTTGCGACGAAGAGAACTAGAAACAGGGGTGCCAGGCTGGCTCATCAGTAGAGCATGTAACTCTTAGTCTTGGGGTTGTGAGTTCAAGCCCCACGTTGGGCATAGAATTACTTTAAAAAAGAAATATCTAGAAACACAGTAATAAAGACATCTCAAAAGGCAGTGTTTCTGCTTTACTTTGCATTGTCTGAGCACTAAGGTGAGTTCTTTTTTGTGACCATGGGTACCCTGAGTCTCAGGATGCCCTTTGTCAGGGTCAGCTAGTCTTCACTGTTCAAGGACACCCCTCTGCCCTCTCTGCCTGATGGTTTTGTTGAGGACTTAAATGTCCTGGAACATATGTAACCCCAAAAGATATGCATGAAATTAGCTATTCCACTACATTCCACAAATTTTTACTGAGCACATACTACACACCGGTACATTCTAATCTTTCCATAAATTTGCAAAGTAAGTATTATTCTTCCTATTTGTATTTGGACATTACTATTACTATTCATGGAGAAAACTGTGGCCCAGAGATGGTAAGATGTCTGAGATCACAGTAGTAGGTAGTGGCCGTCCTGTGATTCCATTAAGTCTCAGGCTACAAACTTTGCTCTTCTTACTGAGTTGCACCACCCATGGAATCCTGACTGCCTCCAATAACTGGTTTGTTTTGTTTCATTTTGTTTTTCAAGACCCAAGGAGCAAACTGCTAAGCCAAATGGGATAATCAGACAGGAGCTCTGGGAACTTCAGAAGTGCTGAAGGAAGCGGGCAGGTGTTGCTGTGGCTCCCCCCAGGCCAGACTCATTTCGGGGATGACACCTGACTGTGAGAGGAGGAAATTCAGTTTGTGTCAGGGCCTGAATTTTTAAGATTAATCACATCGGTCCTTCCTAAAATGCAAGTGACTGCAGTTGAGAGAGATAAAAGTATTTTCCCCTCTTATTTCTAGACAAGAGATGAAATGTAGGGATTCCTAGAATAAGTTTTTATATAACTGGCTAAGAACCTCATCACAGACACCATCTGTGAAGCAAGAGTCTGGTTTTTAAGCCAGGCTAGCTACAGTCCTTGATGATCACCTGGCCCTGAAAATACTGGATCTTGGTTCTCCTTTGCTGTTATTCCAGAACGTCTATGGTAGTGATTCACATCAGTTCGCTCTTGTTCTACTAAGTGCCCAAACTCTCTACCATCAGCCAACTACCACTTACCATCCTCATCCACATAAGCCCCCGACACCAGGTCCTGGTCGATACAAATTAACTCCATCAAATCAAGCCTCAAAAGGCTCTGCTTATGAGGTCAAATTCTAGAAAATAATTTTGACTTGTACTGTTGACAATATTACAAATATTAGTAGCCATGCTATTCAAAAATAAAATCAGTCGCTAACATGAACTCTTATAACTTCACTGTGGGGAGGACAATGTGAGTGTGACTTTCAGTGAAGTGACATTCACAATGAGTTATGCACCCTCATTCTCCAAAGATGCGTCTACGTCCAACTTTTTGCCAATACCTGATTTTTTTTTATATGTGTCGGATATATATATGGCCTGAAAGTCTTCTCATTGCTGCACCCTGAAATCTCACCAATTAGAGAAAATTTATTTAGCTTAAAAGCATTCTGGTTCTATAGTAAGTGACATTTAAACTCACTGAAATCAATGAGGGAGTGGAATGTCAGAACCTGAGGGCTTTCCACACAAGACCAGTCAGATGAGGCGTCCTAGTGAGTGGTTTGGCAGCCCTGGCACACAGGAAGCAAGCATTGGGGTGGGCTGACTTGCACGGGGTTTCTGGAGCTCTGAGGCAGACAGACACACCTGGGGGTGGCAGGGAGCAAGAACCCCAGCACATGGACTGGAGTGAGGAGCAGGACAGCTGCAGAAACACATCCTATAAAATAAGAGATCATGTGGCTAATGGTGGCAAGGCTGAGGCATGGGGGAAGCAAGGTGCTGACCCAGGTTCCTGGATGGGACAGAGCAAAGGTGAGGCTGGTCCCATGCAGCGGTGCTGCCCTACTGACCTATGGGGCCTTATATCCTCTTGACTAGCTGAACATGGCTGTGGGAGCGTGGCTCAGGGCCTGCCCTGCACAGTCAGGGCTAACTGCTTCCATGCATGGGCTTGGGGGGCTTCCCAGAGCAGAGCCAAGCAGGGAGTTTTGGTGGTGATGGAGGCCTAATTTCGAAGTCTGGAGAACTGCAGAGGAGGAAGGCTGGGAAGTTGGCCAGAATGACACAGAGAAAGTGCTGTGTGGGGTGGGCACAGCCCTCTGATGCAAGTGTGCCAGGGCAGGCCCTGGATGGCATCATCATCGGGGAGATGTCTCTCAACACGCTCCTTTCTTTAAAACCAAGTCAGTCTGCTGTAGCTCTAAAGTCATTCATCCTTAAGAAGGTGAGTGGAAATACTGTATCTGTCTTTCTTAATTTATGGAGTTTTGATGTCAATGGTGTTATTTCCAAGCCCCTCTATAATATTGCAGGTGGCGCAGTTGGCTATCAAGTTGTGAGGCCCAGGTTCCCTTTTCAAGATAACAGGCTTAGAAATGACGGTTGCTTCTCTCCAAGGTCGGTAATTAACTTTTCGTGGGTTTTGCTGTCCCTACTTCCTAAGAGAGAGGATGATTGTCCACTTGCCCACTAGCATATACAAACCATATGTGCCCAACGTCTCAATTTTAGTTCATCAGCGAGGTATGAAATTATTTTTAAATGACGTATCTTTCGATATTCAAATGAGAATCAATCTGGCAAGGAAAATTACATGATGCTAATTATTCTTTGTGCATATAAATCAGCTGTGAAATCATTCGAAACTCCTGTGTGTTTGGGTTCTTTACTAGCAGTGCAGAATAATTATCAACAAAGCTCGGTACGCTGCACTTAGCAAAAGGTCTCATTATTCAGTGCGAGCACAGCTTTGCTGAGCGCTCCCTGGCACACAAAATACCTAGCTCAGCTTGTGCCCACCACGAAGCACACCTAAAAAGGTATGTGATGGCTATCCAGTTCCCAGATAATCAGGAGCATCTTTGGAGAGCAGAAGATAGGAGATTGATTTGATTCGAGGGAGAGGGGCAAACTAAGTCATCTGTAAGAGCGGATATTCTAAATCAAGAGTAGGAACAGATACTTAAAAATTAGAAGCTACTTCTTATAATGACATTCCAAATGTGATTCTTATCACGTGTGACCCCTTCCTATTCAACTTGCACTCCTCCCCACTCCCTCAACCATTATAGAATTAGATTACGACGTTGAAATAGATAAGCCAGGAATGAAAGGGGTAAGTCACTGGAGTGAAAGCATCTTGAGCAGACAGACGTTATTTATTATTTTCTTATTGCTTTTAGGTGGCACTTCTGGCTCCTGGTGATTGCAATAGGGGCTTCAAAATTAATAAACTGGTGGGAGCCACTGGTCTGGTGATTTTTACTTCCTCTGAGATGAAGACCTTGTGGCCCACATTTCCCAGGGTAGCAAGCACAACTGCTCAGAATGGTCAGCATCAGGTCCGCTCCTGAGTATCACCTTTTCTCCGTGGGTACGAGGGATGCCTGGGTCGCCGGTGTGGGGAGCTAGGAGAACCTTCCTCCGTCTTTTCTCTAAACCTAGGCTGGAGACCAAATCCATGCTTAGCTCTGGGAAGAGCTGTTCCCTTGGAGGCAGCAGATTTCACTGCCATCGGCTCCAGTGCATTTTCTTTGGGGATCTTGAAAAGAACCGAGTGTGAGATATCGTCAGAGGCAGTTTTGGCCAGGAAGGGATACCCTGGCAACTCTCCATCTCCCTGTTGTTGAACCCTCCTCTTAAACCCCACAGGCATCTGTGGCACAGACTCCCTCCCCACCATTAACTCATTCCTGCTAAGGGGCTAGCTGAGAAGATTTTAGGAGACTCCTCTCTAAAACTGATTATTTACAGCAGGGCCGTGGCCCTGCATCCCCTCAAATTGCTCCCTTTGAAAAGCTGGTGTTGCATTCAGGTGACATTCACTATCCATTGTTCCGTTCAAGGAGGGATTCCTATCCAGCACATTCCAGCTCTGCTCCCTCTGATAGAATTAGCCCCCCTCGTTCAAATCTAAGCCTCCCTAAAAGTGTGCAGAAAGCCAACTCCACAGAAATAGCAGTGTCTCATGAATCAAGGTCCTTGTTTCTAAATGTGTGGCACACACTTACAGACCTGCCCCACCCTCCAATGGGCTTCTCTACACATCCTTTTCTTCTGCAACATCTGTGGCTCTCTGAGAACACCTGCCACTGTGTGGCTGCTACTTGCATATATGTGTCTGTCCCCACCCCTAGAACATCAGGGGCCCTTTGGGAGCCAAACTGTGTTTTATTTCTATTGATTTGTCTTTCCTCACCTCTATCCTTGCTCAGACCAAGAAGGAGGATTTGGGGGGTCAGGCCAATTTAAAGACCAGAGAATATATTTAGGAGGAAACATTTTGACTGTGAAAATGACACCTTGACTAAATTTTGAAATCTTTTTCCTGTGAAGAGCTTCATCTTACAAGCAAGCCTATATGGATAAAAATCCCAACTGTCAGGTTTGCCCGTCTAGGGCCCCACCCAGAACACCAACAGAAACAGCAAAAGATGAAAGAGAACAAGTATAAAAAAGACTCATGTTTATCTCCATAGAACATATGACTTTTGATAACAGATTATGTTAAAAGGAGAAGCCCTATTAATTTAATTTCACTGACCTGGAGCTATGGGGAGAGAGAAGCTCAAAGTTTTGTCAACTTTACTTGCAAGTCCAACTTGCATTTGATGAAAAACAGCCCCAGAAAGAAACATTATTTACCTATTTAAAGTAAAAGGAAAATATTCAAAAGGTCTCAAAGAAATGACAACCCTCAAATAAATGTGCACTGCCTTCTCCCCGTTGTGGTACTGTGTCATCTGAATTATAAAAAGTCTCAGTAGCAGAAGTGCCCCCATAGTAAGAGAGCCACCTGACTCCAGAGAAGCTTGGCATTCTCGTTAGAATGAGTAGGAAAACGGAAACGTTATATATGAAACAGCTGAATTAATAATATTTTACAAATTGACATCTACAGAAATTTGCTGAAAGACATTTCTCCTGAAATAATCATTTCCAAAATCACTGTTTTGAAAATATTATATCCATCCCTACTTAAAATTTTTATTTTATTTTTTTTTTCCTACTTAAAAATTTTAAATGAGAGCCATGGCAAAATCTCTTCTCCAACACCCATCCCCACCCCCACAGCTAAGAATGTAGAATTGAGGAGAAACTGCCTGTGTCTCTGCCTCTCTCTCTGTCTCTATGAATAAATAAATAAAATCTTTCCTTTTTTTTAAAAAAAAGAAACTTTAAAATCAACACATGACGGGTGAAAGCAAAGAGACGCGGAGTCATTTCAAAGAAAGTGAATGGGTCCTAGGGCAGCAGGATCAGCCTTTAATCTGATTGAAGACATTCATATTCCAAAGACAAACTGTGTTTTCCTTAAAATGGAGTGGATCATCTATGGAAGCAAGGAAAGTTGCAGAGTGGAAAATTGGCAGCGCCTCTCAAGTACTGTTCAGGGTGGGGGGCAGCCAGATGATGGCTGATGGGGATGGATGGGCTACAGTCCACAGTCGGATTGGCAATCCCTTCTTGCTCATGGGAGCCACTACATCAAGTGATTGGAGCCTGATCTCATTACTAATTCAAATCATTAAACTAACCCTCTTGTTCTGATTCCATGCGTACCAAACAACCTTCTGATAATTTGTTTCCCTCTGTAGCAATTTTGTAAATGATAGAAGAGGTTGGTTAGGCAGACAGCGTATCTGTTCCACCTGCCAGTTCTATTTATTATAAATTAATAATTTGGTATCTGGGTGCTACACAGTGTCTCTCTAAGCTTTGTGAGCTTGAGTCAGAATTTCTGAGTGGGTTCTGGGACCACCTCAAAGGGGAAACTCCTTGACCCAAGGGGTAGCCAAGACTGGCCCTCTGGGTGGCTGCCATTCTATTTGATATCCCGACCTGGCTGCGAACTCCTTTCATGCTAATTCCTACAAGCAAATCTTTTAAAACAACATATAACAGCCTTTTTCACCTACTTGGTGTGTGAGGGAAGTGTCCAATATGAAGGTCATAGTAGCGCTTACTTTCACTTCACCTCACCTCACGTGTTCCCCCTGATGTCCACCCCCCTGGCACCAGTTCCTCCCTACATACAATGACTCTTGAATCTGGAACTCCAGCTCTGCTGTCTCTCCTGACCCTTGACTGTTCAACAGCCAGGTGGACCTCCTGACGTGGAGATCTGACAAGTACCCCAAAGTCAACATGTCAAAGCTGAGTCACACTATTCCCCACAATGGGTTTTTCTGCTCCTTTGCTTTTGTTTAAAACCATTTCCTGAAAAGTACCCACATATTTAAGCTTCAAACCTGAGTAGCCATCTGAATTAGTTGCCTAGGGCTGCTTCAACACGTAGTACATACCAGGTGGGTTCAACAACAGAAAAGTATTGGGTCAAAGCTCTGGAGGCTCTGAGTCCAAGACCAAGGTTTTGGCAGAGTTGGTTCCTGCTGAGAATTGAGGGAATTATCTGTCTGTTCCCTGTATCTTCACATGGTCTTTCTTCTAAGGCTGTGTCTAAATTTTCCCCGTGTATCTGGACACCGTGGGTCAGGAATTCAACCTATGAATTTTGGGGGAAGAAAATCCTAACTCTCTCCCCGCACATTAAAGCTCTTACCAAGTCCTGCTGACCCTAAGCGTTTGTCCATCACTGTCAGGGCTCTCTTCTAGGTCTCCTGGTTTGTTTTACCGCCCTCCTGCTCCTCGCACCCAGAACTCTAATCCACTCTGCACACCTAGACTGAGAGGTCTTTCTCTAAAGCACTTGCTATTATTGCCTCTGAAGCCTTCATTGGTGTCTCCCTTACACTCATTAAAATTCCCTATCAGAGTTTTTAAGGGCTCTTAGGGTCTGGGACCACTTATCCAGCTTCGTTGCCAGACTACATCCCACACAGGGCTACACACCCAGCAAGACTGATCCACCTTCCCTTCTACTTTACTCTCCTGGTTTCTGAACACACTCTCCCCTCAGCCTAGAACACTTCGCTTCTCCATTCACCATTTTAACTTCTGCACATCCTTGAACTCTCTGCTTGGGTATTACACTAAGGCTGTGTGAAGTGTCATCCTTGTGTATTCTCTTGACATCCTTTCTTCACTCATCATAAAACACTGAAACAGTCCACGAATTCATCTACATTCTGCACAGACTGTGAGCCTCATGATGAGGGACTCTGTCTATTTGGCACACAGTTGCATCCCTGGAGTGCCTAGCACAGGTTTCTGGCTTGTAGCAGGTAGTAAAGAGCATTGCTAGATATTTGTCGAAAATAATAACTTTCTGTTTTTTTGCTAACAAGGCTTTCTGACTAGAAATTTTAATCAAATCAAATTTTAATCGAATCAATTTAGATTCAAAGTAGATAATAATGTTGGAAGATTTCAACTGTGTTTTCAGTTGCAAACCTCCAGGGCTAGGAATTCAAATCCATTTATATACTGACAGACAGTACACATGACAATATGTTCACACGAGTGCAATGACCACATGTCTCCATTTGACTGGAGCCACCCGGTTTAAGCCTATTGTTCCAGTGTAATTATTAGTAACATTCCCGTTCACTCTCACAAATACACTGCTTTGGGTGATTAATTATGTGGTCACCTACTCCTAAGCCAGTTTACAAATGTTTCATTTTGTAAATGAAAATAGTGTGTTCCTAACTGCTTTCTAAGGGGAAAGTAAATAGCTATGGTCCAAAATACAGAATGAGATTTGTTTGAGAAAATGGGGTTTAAGAACAAAAGGATGATAGTAGCTGAGGTTTGTAAGATGCAGACTTCTGCCATAAAGCAAACAATGGAACAAGTCTGAGTGAACCTGTGATCAAGCCAACAGGGAATTCACGTGTCAGGAGTAATGCAGTTAAAGCAGAGTAGGTCTCAGATTCATATGAACCACTAATTCTGAGGGTTTTTAATTTTAGGGGGGGGGGTTTGTTTTGTTTTTGTTTTTAGTCATTGAGAAATACATCCAATTTGTATCTTACATTTAAATAAATTATGACCAAAGCCTCACAGATCAAAAGCAGAAATCTAGACAAGGATGTAGGTCTATTTTCTAGAACTCCCTCATCACATTGCTTGAGACTGGCTTGTGATTCAGTTTCAAGTGCTGACTATGCCAGAGCATCAGTTTAGCCACCGTGTAGCATGAGCATGAAAGTATCCCCCCTAGCCTAATACAGGCACTGCTAGGATTATCTGTTCATGTGGATTTTCCTTGACTTTATCCTCCTTCATATTACCAATATTGGGAGAATGGTTTAATGATAAAAATGAACCTTTTTTTTTAAGGAGAGGAAGGTAGACCAGATTCACTTCCAGGATAAGATTATCTTGTCATCTTTTGACTAACATGGTTCAAAAAAATTTTTTTTTAAGATTTTATTTATTTATTTATTTGAGAGAGAGAGAGAGGCAGAGACACAGGCAGAAGGCGAAGCAGGCTCCATGCAGGGAGCCCGACGTGGGACTCGATCCTGGGTCTCCAAGATCACGCCCTGGGCCAAAGGCAGCACTAAACCACTGAGCCACCCAGGCTGCCCCATAGTTCAAATTTTAAAAGCATATTCAGAAAAGTAAATCTAATAGAGGCAATATAAGGCAAAGACTCATTGAATAAGCATTAACTAACAAGAGGTTTAAATATGTTAACTTAAGGCCAAGTTAGTGACATCAGTGAATGTGGGTGGGGGTGTGGAATGAACGTGTCTATATCACCATTTAAACTTGTGCTTTTCAAACTCCTGCACTTCTTTAAGTGGTGCCATTTTTTAAAACTAAAATCAGGTTTGGGGCAGCCCGAGTGGCTCAGTGGTTTAGCGCCGCCTTCAGCCCAGGGCATGATCTTGGAGACTGGGATCGAGTTCCACATTGGGCTCTCTGCATGGAGCCTGCTTCTCCCTCCGCCTGTGTCTCTGCCTCTCTCTCTCTGTGTCTCTCATGAATAAATAAATAAATCTTAAAAAAATAAAATAAAATCAGGTATGGAAATATAGCAACCAGAGAAACGTATATACTCTTGTAAAATGCATTCAAATATCCTGTGTTTTTCTTAAGGCCAACTACACAAGGCTGTCATAGTAAATCTTAATACACACATACATAAATACACACATTTTTATTTCAAAAAAAAAAAAACCCAAGTGATTTAATATCAATGGGTTCTATATAAAACATAAAACTAAGATTCTGACTCCCTGGAGCTCCCACATTGAAACAGAACTGAACGCTCTTACAATCTAGCTAGGCTGTCCTCTCTACATGGGGTCATTCTGCCCCAAATCAAAACTTGAATTGTCCTATGAACCACAAAAGTTGAGTTCATGCCCTTTGAGAATTGGTGGAAAATCCAATTTGCTTCATTCCACCCCTGTCTACAGAGACAGGCTGATCTAATAATTGTCAGATAGGTTTCAGATCTCAAGTGCTCAGAGAGTTTCTTGTAAATACAGTCCCTGCCTGACTTTCCAATGCCAGCATTGTATACCCATCCCTGAATAAACCACAAGCAAACGTACAGAGCTCTCCTTTACAATCTACAGAAGGTCCGTTACAGTCGCTCAGTTGATAAATTAGAAATGTGGGACCCTCTTCTTCTAGGAATCATGGACAAAAACACCTAATGTAGGGATTCTTCTGCCTGTTTGTTCACTGAGAAATGGTTAAGTACTGGATAGTACAGACTGGGGTATAAAGCTCATCAACTAAAGCTGTCCCTGAGCAAATTTCCTTAGCTGCTCTATGACTCAGTCTCTCTGAGATCCTAATAAAACAGGAATAAAAATTGGATATAAATCAAAAAGGTCGGGTTGTTAGAGGTGGGCGGCTTTGACCCAAGAGGGTTGGCAGCTCCAGTGTGTACAGAATGTTTCCTCTTAACTCCCTTTCTGCATTGGCAGAACTGGCTGTGGGCTCTCGATGTTACCATAGAGGATCATAGCCCACCCAGATCAGGTGACAACTAATGATGGTGGCTTTCCTAGGAGCATCTGCAGTAACTGCAAGTACAGGTCTCCTGTGGAAGAGGGCCCTTGCAGAATCTCCACCATCTGTAAACAACCTAAAGAATGAACTTGGTGATAAAAGGAAGAATAAAGATGAAGGGGAGGTTTGTAACCATGAAAAAAGGCTGCAGGTGTTTGTCTTGAGCCTCATCAGGAAGAGAAAAAGAAGAAACATTTTGGATTCAGAGACAGAAAAGTGATGGAATATGAGAATAGGATTCGAGTGTATTCCACACCAGACAAAATCATCCAATATTTTGCCACCTTGAAAGTAATCAATGAACCTGGTGAATCTGAAGTGTTTATGACTCCACAAGATTTTGTGTGATTCATAACACGCAATGAAAAACAACCAGAAAACTTGGGTCTAGATCAATATACAATAAAATGCTTTGATGGAAAGAAAACTGCCCAGGAACGAGAAAAATTTGCTGATGAAGGCAGTATATTCTATACCCTTGGAGAATGTGGACTCATATCCTTTTTGGACTACATTTTCCTTACAACTGTTCTTTCTACTCCTCAGAAAAATTTTGAAGTTGCCTTCAAGATGTTTGACTTGACTGGATATGGAGAAGTAGACATGGAGGAGTTTGAGTAGGTTCAGAGCATCATTTGCTCCCAAACCAGTACGGGTATGTGTCACAGAGATCGTCCTACTACTGGTAACACTCTAAAGTCTGGCTTGTGTTCAGCCCTCACAACCTACTCCTTTGGAGCTGATCTTAAGGGGTAGCTGACAATCAAAAACTTCCTTGAATTTCAGGGTAAACTTCAGCATGATGTTCTGAAATTAGGGTTCGAACACCATGATCCTGTGGATAGGAAAATTACTGAGAGGCAGTTCAGTGGCATGCTGCTGGCCTACAGTGGACTGCAGTCTAAGAAGTTGACTGCCATGCAGAAGCAGCTCAAGAAGCACTTCAAAGAGGGAAAGGGTCTGACATTTCAGGAAGTGGATGACTTCTTTACTTTCCTAAAGAATATTAATGATGTGGACACTGCATTCAGCTTTTAGCATATGGCAGGGCCATCTCTTGGTAAAGTGACCATGCAGCAGGTGGCCAGGACAACAGCTAAAGTGGAACTCTCCAACCATGTGTGTGATGTGGTGTTTGTGCTCTTTGACTGCGATGGCAATGGGGAGCTGAGCAATAAGGAATTTGTTTCCATCATGAAGCAGCGGCTGATGAGAGGCCTAGAGAAGCCCAAAGTCATGGGCTTCACCCGCCTCATGCAGGCCATGTGGAAGTGCACACAGAAAACTGCCTGGGACTTCGCTTTGCCTAAACAGTAACCCAGAACTGCGAGAGGGACCACCGCCTCCACCCAGAGCACCCTGACCCCTTGAGCAGAGCCTTGGCACAACTTTCCGGCTGCTGCTTTTGGAAGTAGCGCTCCCTTCCTCTTGGGAATGATCTCAGGATTCAGCCAGTTTCCCCTCTCCACCCTTCCCCTGGCAAAGTGTTTCTGCTCAGCCCTCTTTCTGCCCATTGATTATCCCCTTAGGTTCTCAAAAATGTGAACAAGTCCTAAAAGTTCAGGCTTCTGGCACGTTCATCAGCACCATGCATTCAAGTTACCCTCTGGATGAAGAATGCAGGGAACCATACCTGCCAACCCTGGGAAACAGTTCTTGAGTCATTTTTGCTGTGGATTTACATTAAGAACATTATTTGCTTTTCCTCCTGCTGGTGTTTTTAAGCCACAAGTTGGGAAGACCTCTGAAAAGCAGAAGGAAGCCCGTGATGAACAGTCATGAGGAAGACCCGGGCAGCCTGGGCCAGAGAAAGGATCCATGTCGGTCCCCAGGATGGATCTGAGGCCTGCTCCAGGCAGGTGATTTGGGGCAAGATGCTTCATGGCTCTTGGGTTCCCTAGGAGGACGCTGCCACAACTCGGTGCCTAATGAGCAGCGGTGATTAAGTCTGTGTTCCCTGCAAGTGCCACTTCCCCTTCAGGACTGGGTCTCTGAAGCTGAGGCCTGGCTCAGAGCCTGTCTACCCTCTGTCTTAAGCACTTGTAAAATATCACTTTAATTAGAACAGTTTACAATAAACTCTCCTCACCCCCGCAAAAAAATAAAAATAAAAAATAAAAAAAAATCACAAAGATCCTGGCATCTGGTAGGGGCTCAATAAATATTAATTATTATTATTGTTTTCTTGTGGCTACTATTATTGCTGCTTATAAGAATTGTCACTGGCACTCCTAATCCTATATAATAATTTTGAGTTGTATAGATAGACCAGTAGAGTAGTGAAAAAAACAACACAGACTTTATGATAAGCCACATCTATATTCTAAACTAGTTCTGACACATAATAGTTATGCAACCCTCTGCCACTTTCTTAACCTTTCTGAGACTTGGTTTCCTTATCCGTAAAATGGGTATAATACCAATAGTTGTGAATTAAAGGTAATGTATAGAAAAGCAATTGGGCCAATGAGAGTAAACACTCATTAAATGTTTGCTATTGATGTTATTACTTCTACTTCCAAAAAGGCATAAAAATATATGTCCTCAAAACCATCTGATTTCATGGCATTGTCCTCATATACAACACAATTATCACGGGCATTTTTGTCACCCCAGTCAGTTCAGGATAGTATATAAGAGCTTTGCAAATTCACAAGAGTAAGAATGGACTAGAAAAGAATAAAAACAGCAGGAGACCCACTGACTTTGCTTCCTTAGGAAAGATTGCGCTCAGCACAGGGAGAGGCAGGGGCGGCTGCATAATAGGCCTCACAGTCATGCAGTTGATTGGTTTTTGCAAGTTGGAGAGCTAGAGTCAGAATCAGAATCCATTTCAGGTTTTAATTCTACATTTAAAGGCTGGAAAGATGTTTTTCTAAGTAAGTCTGAAATAATAAATCAACATGACACATGGAAAAGATTCTAAATAGGCAATGGGTTACCATTGCTGAGAATTCAAACATCTCCTCTTTGCTGTTACGCCAAGATGCAGAGCAGAGAAAGAAATCCCAAGCTGATGGCATAGAAAGCTACTGTATTCCCTCCTGAGACTGAGCACAGAGCACTACGTGCTCTCACCATGCTCAGGAGCAGACAAGCAGATAAATGAAATGCATCTTTCTTGTAGGAACCCGTGATAGAGCATCTCTGAAGATAAGCATCTAGTATATTGATTGCCTATTTGCTAGGACTTCAGAGAAAGGGAAAAAATTCAGCAGCGGTTGAATCAAACTACTGCAACCCTATGTTTCTGGGTGGGTTTGTATTTGACCCCGGTGAGAAGCCTGTAAGTTTTGAGGCAGCCTATCCCCCCGATCAGAACATCAGAGACTGGTTGTATTTTACCTCTGTGTTCACATAAAATTCTTATCAGCAATTTCCTCCTCTCTCCTGGTCCTCTGGAGCCCTCAGAGCAATCTCAGGGTTAACGTGAATTAGGCACGAGGGGATTCCTCACAGGCAGCAATGAGCCCATCTCACACAAGGCTGTTCAGACTTACTGCCCAGAAAGAGCCACAGGGGACTGGGCTCGGGCATTCTGGAGGCACATCCCATGCCAAAAGCAGATCTTGTGTGGCTATGGCCTGCGAACGTGGCTGTGCACCATAGTCAAAAGTGCCCTCATCTTGTTCTAGAAACAGAACTCAATAACTGAATCTTGATGTTAAAGACCACTGCTTTCTTATTAAGATGGCTGGAACTTTCAGCCCAGAGAAGCTGGGGAAATGTCTCTGTGCTGGGCATTCACATTTTCTTTTATGATCAAATTCTGCAGCCTTCATTATCCCACACCTGCTAACATCCCTCCTCACTCTATGTTAGATATCATTTCTGTGTCTCAGGCAGAACCCATGGGTTACAGGGAATTTTCAGCATCTTGCCCAACCAGCTCCAAGCTCAGGCTATGAAGCATTTTATTTACTTTTATCAACTTCTTTGTGAAGCTCTGGTTATTTATTTTATTTGCTATTAGACAAACACATGCAGGAATGGAAGGTATAACTCCTTTCCCCTTAGCAGTCATCCACCCGTGGTAGTGCTCACTACAATAACATTTTCTGGGTCTATGTGGCTTCCGCTTTGGTGGGAGGGATTTTTGGGCAACATAAGCAGTCTTTTGGCAGCAACCCCATCTTCCCATACACGCCCATCTCTACATTGTTATGAAGTGCTTTACTTGACAGTTACTTCCTTTACCACACTATCGTACACCTTCCAGACCATTGTCAACACCTGCACATTTATTGCTTCAATGGGGTTTTGTTATTGAATGTTGGTTATGCCTGTAAACACATGTATTACAGGATCAGCCACTGCCAAGTGTGCCATAGGTCAGCCCTACCAACCACTCTCTAATCAGCCTGAGACTGCTGTGTAATTCCAGAGATCACAGAAATGAATGGAGAATCCTGGAGTACAGGGGGATATCTTCTGTCCTGGGGACTATGTGCTACGTTTGCCATCTGGTAGGTAAAGGCAATAATTCGGGTGACTATAATAAGCACAGACTAGGCAAGGACTGTAGTCCTTGTTCGAAACTATATTCACTCTTCTTCTAAGAATCAGGCCACAAAGCTAACCTTTCACATTAAAGATACAACAGCTCATGACAAAAAGGAGAGTATCTAAGTCTCACCGAGAACTCAATAGAGCCAGATAGAAGGTGAAACAGAAGGAATGCCATCTAGTCTTATGTGTGACCATCTTCCATGGAGCCCTGCTGAGTCTTTCTTTCATATTCTTCAGGTTTTCTAGAAGGAATGCTCTTCTTGCCTTCAATCTGATGGTGATGAAGGGCAAAGGAGAATCCTTCTCTTCAGTCCCATTCCATTCTGCAGCCTCACTCCTGCCTATGGATCTTTAGGAGAACATTTTTCCTGGGCAGAACATCTACCAGTAGAAGTGAACTCAATTTCTCAGCAGCATAGATGAGAGATCCTGGTTGTCATCCCAGGGAGCAAAATGTGGCACATGCTATAAAAGGGAGGAGTTGGCAAGAGAGGGCAAGGACATGTTTGGGAGGTCTCCCAAGAAGATTTTATTGTAAAAAAAAAATAAAATAAAAAAAAAGAAGATTTTATTGTCAGTATGCAGCAGGGAGATATGGCTGAGCAGAGAGCTGAAAACATAGGAGATTTGGAGACAAAAGAATAAAGGAGTAGGAACTAGTGGAGTCTGGGCCAGACTTCTTCATCCAACTGCCCACCCCTGGGCCAGCCTGCTGTCGAAGAGATGGGCAAGGTAAGAGTCCAGAGCCCTAGGGAGAGGGGTGAAGTAGAGGGCCACAACCACAGCCAGATGGGCAGAGGGCAGAGACCTTCTACAAGGAGTGGCTGGAGACCACGGAGGAACACTGGAGTCCGTGGCTTAGGTCCTAGCCAGGGATGTACCTACCTAAGAACTGCTTACAGGAGGGTAATTACTTTCTGGGTTTCCTTCCAGTTTAGGTGACTGACAGTCCCAATTTGTCCTGGATGAAGGGATACCCTAGAAGGTGGGACTCTCCAGGCAAACTGGGATGAGGTGGTCACACTGCTGTCATTGCTAGGCTGGATCTATGATGGAAATTCCAAGTGGAAACAAAGCAACTAAGCAGTGGAAGGGAGAAGGAGAGAGGCAGAGGACAGCCATCGCTCCACCTCTGGCAGTGGCCAGGGTATTGTGATGAGATAGAACCAATGTAGATGTGGAAGGCTTCAGAGACCTCTATTCAGGAGCAAATGCAGGGGATGCTGAAGAAACACCATGCATGCTGGTCCTGGGAGCCATTTTCATAGCACCGTCTCCCACAGTAGCAGAGCTACTATGTCTGGCTTGTGGTTGGCAACTAACCCCCAGGAACTGAGGTTACTATCCCAGGGAACACCTTGGCAAGGAGCCTTGAGTTCTGAGGGGGGCTCCCCTGCTAAGCAGAGTTGTCACAGTAGGCAGAATGCAGCAGCAGTAGCAGCCTATTGCTGAATGCTGGAGGGCCTGGCTGAGCCACCTTCCTACACCAGCTACACTCTCTAGATTACCACACCCAGCCGTGCTCTGAACAGCATGAGCATGCTGATGTTACTCAATTTCTTAAAAAATATTTTATTTATTTGAGAGAGGGAGAGAGAGAACAAGCAGAGAAAGTGGCAGAAGTAGAGGAAAAAGCAGGTTCCCCATGGAGCAGGGAACCTGATGTGGGGCTCGATCCCATGATCCTGAGATCATTACTTAGCCACAGGCAGAAGCTTAACCTACTGAGCCACTGAGGCACACCCCTCACAATTTTTTTTTAATCCATCCCAGATCTCTCTCCTAAGCTGGACTCATCCATCAGTTGTGTGAACAACTGCCACTTGGATATCTAACAGGCATCTTAGACCAATACAGAGCTCTTTACTGGATACCCTCCTCATTCTTCTAAACCTGCTTCTCTGTCTTGGTAAGGAAAATAAAGAATGACCACTGGGAATTACAAATCCCAAGTATTACCAAAGCATTCATATCTGAAGCCCACCATGAGGTACGGTTGTTTGTTTTAAATTTTATTTTATTATGGTAAGAACACTCGATATGTGATTTACCTGCTAATCATATTTTTAAATGTATGATACATAGTTGTGGACTACAGGTACAACGTTGTACAGATCTCTAGAACTTTTTTTATCTTAATTGACTGAAACTATGCTGGTTGTTAGTAACTCCTCCTCATTTCTCCCATTTCCCCAGCAACTGACAACCACCATTCTACCACTGATGCTATGATTTTGACTATTTTAGATACCTTATTTAAGTGGAATTATGCAGCATTTATCTTTCTGTGATTGGCTTATTTCACTTAGCATTAATATCCTCAAAGTTCATCCATGTTGCTGCACATGGCAAAATTACCTTCCTTTTTAAGGCTGAATAATATTCCATTGTACTGTATTCCAAAATACTGTATTTTCTCTATCCATTCCTCTGTCAACGGACATTTAGATTGTTTCTACATCTTGGCTATTGTGAATAGTGCTGCAATGAATATAGGAAGTGAGCTATAAGCCATTTAAAACTTGGAGCCTTTACGGGCTTTTGTGATACACACCGATCCTGATTTGATATCAAGTGCATCAATGACCCCCTCTCATCTTTCTTGTTCCTTGGTATCTAATTGGGCAGGAAAGATCAACAGGCATCGTTCTGTCATTAGTAGTACTCATCACATGTACAACATTTAGATGAGCTACAAATGGGAAAGTAACGAGAAAGCATCCGTGTGTGTTACATCACTGTAGAGATTGGCTGCTACACTGTAATTGCACTGAGTATGATTTACCCTAAAGGAAATCTGTAAAAAAGATTTAGACGCTAAGTACAGAGTCACGATATTTCCAAATTTAAATCTTCAGATATTTTTAGAAGATGGGTATGACATATCCACCAACATCCCCCAAGATTCTCTCATTTTCATAATGCTAATTGAGCCTTTCACACTAAATAAAGAAAACTATCCCTTCCACTAAGTGAAATCAGATGGAGCGGGAACTTACTTTGTAAAGTTTACTACATAGCACATTGATAGGTTGTTGATGGTGTTTGTTTCATATATTGACAAATTTTCAATAGGTAGTGTTTATACCACAGATCAAACCCTTCAGGAGGAGCACAATTTAGGGCTTCTCTAGCCTTCAGGAAAGGCTGAAGCTCCCCATTTTGAACTTGAATAAAGGAACTCTAATGCCCAAGCAGAAATAAATGACATATTCCTCTATTAGAAAAATATTCCACCCAATGGTTTTTGCTTTCCGGTAATTTGGTAACAGTAGTATTTAATTACTAACAAGGTTAAGGTGATTCAGACCAGCTCTATTGGTTCTCCAAAATCACAACTGTGCTGTGATGAAAGGAGTCTTGTAGAATGTCTCCCCAAACCGTCCTCTTAGGGACCAGAAGCTGGGGCATCTGTCCACTGACTCCCACTACTATTGGGTGAGGGTTGCCTCCAAGGGAGTTAACTTTCCTACTTCAAGGTCAGGAGGCTTCAGGAGAAATCCTAGAGGATGAAACAGAGAGAAACCAAGGTTCTGTGCTTACAGGGCATTTATGGGCACATGCAGGCACTGTCCCCATGGCTGCATTAAAGCCAAATGGGACACAGGGATATGACATGGGCAAAACAAGCATTCCCACAGTAAGTCAAGACTCTTAGAATGTGAGATTTGGGGGCAGAAGACATGCACTAGACCTTAGAGTTCCTACGTTGACTTGTTAAATCAGGGACAAGTCACAGATTCTGAGGATCAATTTCTCTCTGAAGAGAGAGAGGAAGGGAAGAGTCCCGGCCTTCTTTGTGTCACTGAGCTGTTGCTAGGATCAAATAGGATAATGTGAGGAGCTACGAAGTGTTGGGCAAATGCTATTCATTTTGTTGACCACTTATGGTTCCTTCTGGGAATCCATTATTAACTCTGGGTCTGTGAGCATCGAACACCATGAGGCTGCTAAGGTTATTGCTTGAAGGTCCCCCTTGGGGATCCCTGGATGGCTCAGCGGTTTGGCGCCTGCCTTTGGCCCAGGATGTGATCCTGGAGTCCCGGGATCGAGTCCTGCATCGGGCTCCCTGCATGGAGCCTGCTTCTCCCTCTGCCTGTGTCTCTGCCTCTCTCTCTCTCTGTGTCTCTCATGAATAAATAAAATCTTGAAAAAAAAAATGAAAGTCCCCCTGACAGCTTCTCCTACCAGTGGGGCAGATGTGGCCTTGGTTTCATCTGCTCTAGAAGGATTCACTCCCTTCTCCAGTCTTGCCATTCCAGGATTCTGCAGTAGGTCTGTGCCAGTGACAAGACCCTTCACCAGCCTTTCAGCTGAGTGTCTCTAATGGGATAAGCAAGCAGCAAGCACCACTCCCCACATGCAAATAACACTCACCACTCCCTTCTAGACTTCTGCCTTAAGATCTTCTTTCCCACCAATTTACAGCAAAAATAAGGCATGAACTACCCTTTAATCTACTGCAAGCTTACCAGGGCTCAGGCATTATACTGAATGCCTTACAATACTATGTGTCCTCTAACCTTGTTTATATATCATATGCATGTTATATATAATTATTATCCTAAATTTATGGGAGAAACAGGAGCTCATCTAGATTTAAAAACTTGTCCAAAATGGTTCAGCAGTAAGAAGTGGAAACAGTAAATGAATCCAGGCTGGATCCCAGAGCCAGACACCGTGTGATAGCCCATCCAAAAGTCAGATCATCACCCATTTTGTTTCTTCCTTGGGGAAATAATAACATAATCTCACCCATCACTTCTCCAAAGGACCTTTCAAATATCTCTTTCTTTTTCCCGCTTTCTTTTTTGGGCAAGATGTACTTTTTTTTCGTTGATCTATTTCTGCTCTTCTCTCGTGGTGACCTATAAAAATGTCTTCTAAAATGCGATTCTAGTACTGAGAACACAGGAAGGCAGGTACAACATTTCACCCTGAAGCTACTGTCATTTTAATTATCTGGCACATTCATGGAAAAGTGTCCTGGAGATGCTTCCTTTTCTTTTTGTTTGTGGTAACATAGCTGGATCACTTAAAGAGTCGAAGCCCCCAAAGCAGAGATACTATTTGGTCATGTAACACTATAGTATTAATAAATTTATGAACCACCTTAATTTGCTCTAATTAAAAATGGCTTTTTAATTGGTTTAAAAAAAAAGTCTTGCTGAGAATTGCTCCTTTATTTTTTTTTTAAAATATTTTATTTATTTGGGATCCCTGGGTGGTGCAGCGGTTTGGCGCCTGCCTTTGGCCCAGGGCGCGATACTGGAGACCCAGGATCAAATCCCACGTCGGGCTCCTGGTGCATGGAGCCTGCTTCTCCCTCTGCCTGTGTCTCTGCCTCTCTCTCTCTCTGTGTGTGTGACTACCATAAATAAATAAAAATTTTTAAAAAATTTTTTAAAAGATTTTATTTATTTATTCATGAGAAATACAGAGAGGAGAGAGAGAGAGGCAGAGACACAGGCAGAGAGAGAAGCAGGCTCCATGCAGGGAGCCCGACATGGGACTCGATCCCAGGTCTCCAGGATCCGACATGGGACTCGATCCCAGGTCTCCAGGATCACGCCCTGGGCTGATGGCAGTGCTAAACCGCTGAGCCACCCAGGCTGCCTGAGAATTGCTCCTTTAAAACTGATAAAGTAGGGTGGAGTCAGGCAAATTTCTATCCTTCTACAATCTAACTACTCAAACCACTTGAATCCCAGCCCAGCTGCTGAGATTGCACAGAAAGGGCACACAGAGAACAGGAGGAGAAAAGATGCTGCTCCAAGCATTTGCTCAACTCAAAGAGTGGTGTGATTTTTGGAAACACCCACTTGGGCTCTGACTACATTGAGCTAATCTGTTCAATGAACAGTAGTGACATTTTGTGCTACAATAGATGTAACATCTTCAAAAGAGTAACTAATCTGGCAGTAGGGGCCCTTTGCACCTCAGAAAGTTAATTACATCATGAAATATTTGATGATCTATAAATCAAATCATGTACTGATTTGGAGAATGCTCCAAATATATCCTCACTTGGGCTGTACATCGATAGTGTATGGTAGGATGTTGATTGTTACCAGAATTATAATCCCAATACTGATAGAGCAATGACATCTTCATTATTTCTTGCCCGCTCTCCCTCCCCATCCCTTCCAAGCCTCCCCGCACAGAGGCAGGATGGTCACACGGTAAATCTAATACTGTCATGTAAGTGAAACACTGGGTTGGAAGTTACAGTCAAAAAACACACAGGCAGGGATGAGATACCAGCTGCATGACAGCTATGTATGATTTCCTAGACCATTTCCAAATGCTTTCCTTCCCGTGTGTGTGTATGACATTTCTATCATGCGGTACACTCAATATCTGTGTCAGGCCTTTCCCTAAACAAGACTGCTGGTGTATGATGATAAATAGTGCCATGATCAGCAGTGATTCCCACCCCTCCACATGCTGGCAAAGGTCGCCTAGCAACTGTTGTTAGGGGCAACACCAGCATGTTTAGTTTAAGGCAGTGCAACAGGACAGCTTTGGTCTCCTGAGGGAGGTTCAAGTTTATGCCCTGGAGATTAGGGCCCCGTCCTAAATCCATACCAGTTATAACTCCCCTTGTGCTTGCATAAGGTTTAACCATTATTAGTAAATTTGCCAATTTAACAAGATCAAAACGGTCATTCTGAGCATATCACACCTTCCACATAGGCAGTGGAAGAGGGTTAGTATCTGATTTTTACAACCAGGTAACAGCTTGGCCTCATTCCCTTCCCTGCTTAATATTCACAATGCTGACTTCAAAATGGTTTCCAAACTGTGAAGCCTGGCATAAAAATAAAAAGTAAAAAAAGAAGAAGAAAGTCCTTTATTAAGCCCCTGCTGGGATGCTTTTCTCTTTAATGCATTTCAAAAAGGAAAAAAAAGGAACAATTTTGCATTCAGATGCACGTCTGTGTTTGTGGATTACACCACCCCCTACTGATTGATCCTCCTAATGGCTCAGCATTTTGCAAATGAAGAAGCAGTTACTCCAGTTCCATTGGCTGTTAATTCAGTCTACATAGATGTCTGCTGGTCTAATGAGCATAGAATATCTTCCACCAAAATCCATACTTTAAAAGTATATGATAAAAGAACCCTAAAAAATTGCCTATATTAAAAGTAGCCTATAATACAACAGGCAGATAATACAAAATTTAATTTTATGTCACCATATTTATAAAATAGCCAGACCCCATTCAGAGAAAACAAGAATGTATATCAAACAAATTCTACTGTGACCTGAGTTCTTTATATTAAGCAACTCAATAGAGACTCAGTTGGAACAATCTGAACCTATTATTTGAAATAGCTACTAGAACCTTTTTGCTACTACCAGCATTTTTTGCATAACCTTGTATTTAGGCAAGGCTGATTATTCAACAATAATTAAGATTCCTATTTAACATAAAAGAGATTTCAATTATGAATTTATTTTTAATTCTTGGTGTTTTTTTTAAAAGTCTTCCATTCCTAAGAGCAGAAATACAAAAATTGCAATGGTTTGAAGGACACTATGAGTTCAGACACTCATGTTCAGAGTTTATATAATTTACATTCAAATTACTTTATTAGCCAGTAGTGATTGTAATCCCCTCCTACAGAGTAGTGGAGGGGATCTGTTTTCTCATTCTAAAAAAAGCCAACAAAGAATTAAAATAGAGGTGTTATGAGGAATAGAAATTGCAAAACTAAAAGAACACAACTGTCACTTGCATGTATGTGCCTCCCTGCTTGTTAGAATGGGAAGATGGGTTCCTGAGGACTCTGAGACCACACACGTAGGGCTTTCTGGGTGATTTAGGAAGCAAGACCATAGTTAGAAAGTCTTTTGTTTTCCTAAATTTGCATCATCACCCAGCTGCTTTTCTTGGAATGCTAATAAGCACACAGGTAGGAGGGGATTACTGGGTGCCCAAGACAATGCTAAAGGAGAGCCTGACTTGTAGAAGTATCCGAGAGAACCCTGGAGAACTTGTTTTATCTGTTCTCTTGTCATTGTACTTCTAAAGTCATTGTACTTCTCTTCACAGGCTAAAGGCAGAATCTTAGGAAAGTAAAACTCCCTCAGGTTTGGGATCTAGGAGATGTGGGAAAAATACACCATTTCAAAAGTGAAAGGGATAGATAATACTGAGAAAATGGGGAGGAACTCCCCTGATGAGTATTTATTATCATTTGAAGTCAAGGAGAGTGGATTAGGGATTGGAGACCAAGTGTAGATTTCACTATAGTGCCTAAGTGTTTTTATTCCAATTTAATAGCATGTAATCAGACATATCTAGCAAACCTAAAAAAGTCAGACACTAACCAAACATCAAGTACATTCCTAAAATTAATTTTACTCCCACAAATCTCTAAGGGGCTATGTTTCTATATTAGCTTCTGCAAATATTTCTTACATGTCATTGCTAAGGATGTTGGAGAAATTCAGTGATAGATAGCCCATAGGTATAGGTAGTATATTAATAGTAATAAAAAATGACAAAAGTCCAATAAAGACATACAAAGGATAACTTTCATTTCACATGTTCTTTGTAAAGATTTAAAGTATAACCTCAGCCTCCAGCCCATGACCTCTGAACAAAATTACAAAGTAAAACAAGGATAAGGAGGCAATAAATGCCAAATTAAGTCATGATAGATGGGATGCAAGAGGGGACCCTGTCCTCTGTACAATAATGTGAAACAAGCAACTAATGTTCCCAAGCTCTTCATGGGAAAGCCAGCCAGGGAGCAAAGAGTAAAGGGACATTGTTGGTCGGGAGATAAAGTGGCACAGGTGCTGTGGCAAAGAATATTGCAGCTACTTTAAAAATTAAAAACAGAATTACCATAAGCTCCAGCAATTCCACTCTTGGATATACACCCAAAAGAACTGAAAGCAAGGACCCAAGCAGATACAACATGAAATTACAAGCATCATTCCTTCTGACCATGCCAGCTCTTAGGGGAGCTTGTCATAAGGGATCCTGGTCTATAAGGAGCTATTGTCATCTCAATTTTTATTATTTTGTTAGTACTGGAAAAGTCCTATCCCAGTAATGCCTTCTTAGTGTCACAGACTAGTGAGTCTGTGACTGGAGGCATCTCACGTTCTTGTGGGAAACCAAAGACACTGCTCTCACTAAAGCATTCTTACTGCCTGTAAAAAAAAACAAAAACAAAAACAAAAACAAACAAAAACAACAAAAAAACAACAAAACGACCAAAAAAAAAAAAAAAAACCCCACAAAGTAAGGCTTTATTTTCTTAGACTATCTTTGGGAGTGAACTTTTCTGGCCTTTATAAGGGCTGCATCTTTTGCACCTTCTTTTGGGACACTCATATCTGTGGTTAAACTATAAAAGGCTTATTGGATTGAGTCACTATTGAGATTATATTACTCATCAATGACCAGATGATGGATCCTTTGAATTGGCGATATTTAAAAGAAAAAAATCAGAGAGCTCTCACGCTAAATAATTGTCCTATTGGTACTTATGGAAACAATCGAGTTAAAAAGTAGACACAAAGGAATATAATGGCTAGCTTTAGGGACTCAGTTAACAAGATGAAAGGACAGAAATTAGACTTAGAACAAAAAGCTAAAATCCATATCCAACATAAACTGCTCTTCTCAAAATCTGAACCCATCTGCCTATTTTAATTTCCCATGCCCTATGAGATTTATACAGAACACTCCAGGCTAATCTCTAGGCTCAAAGTATACAGTTAACTCATGTGTTCAAAGTTAGGAAGTGAATTTAGCAGAACTACCCAAGACAGGTGGTAGGGCTCTTTTTACTATTCTTTATAACTCTTCCAATTTCCCAGGGCTCTGTAATCAGGCTCTGCCAGCCTCAGGCCTTCTGATACAAAGTCTTTTGCAGATGTAACTTAGATCCCCACTGCAAGGAATGCATGTCTCCCAGATAGCAGCAGATATTGTAAATTATAGAGTCCTTTTACTTCCACTTTCAGAATATCCTACCAAATTTAGAGAGGAGTTAAAAAAGATTAGTGGCCATTTGCAACCCCACTCAGAGGGACCTAGACTGGCTGTTAAGGGGTGTTCTTCCCACCTATGCAAATACAGTAGTTATCAGGTAAGCCAGATGCTCACACCCCCCCTCCCCTGGAAAAAAACATCTCACGGAGAAAACAGATGGCCATAATTTCTCCCAGGCCCTCATACAAATGACTAGGAAATAGCTCAGTGGAGGCTGATGTTCAGGGGCCAACAGAAGCAATGGCAAGAGGATTCCTCCCTAAAGTGAATTGGTCCAAGGTTGGAATGTACACTCAGAAAGAAGACTTTTGTTAAACATTTCATACATACTTTAAAGACATAATGTATTAAATCTTAAGGTTCTAGAACATTAAAAAAAATCTTTTGATTTCCATCATTGTTGGAAATCTTCCCAAGATAAAGAAGCAAATTAAAGAAAATGTAGTTTGATGGGCAGCCTTTTGATATCATTCAGTCGACAGCTCAATTGTAGGGGGAAATAGAAACGACCAATTTCCACAAAACCAGAAATTGACTCTAGAAGCAATTCAAATCCCATCTATCTTCACCAATCCCCTAATCTCACCTATTCATCTGAAAATGCTTATCAATATCGGGATACTTAAAACAGAATTGTCCTGAACTTAAGAAAGAGGAAAAATTTAAATTATAGCTCCAATAATAGGCAAATATTCCCCCAAAAACTTTATCTTGGAGAAAACTTGATACTTTCTCAATCAAGAAAAGTTGATACTTTTAATGCAGATTTTCAAACTCTCCTCCTCGAGCCATTCTTTGAAATACAAACTTTGGAGAAATGATTTCCATCAGGAGGAAAAGAAGGGATAGTATTTGGAAACTGGGCTTTGGCCATCTGAATAGGTGAACTTATTCCAACTGCCAAGACAAATTTGGATCTAACTGTTCTTTTGTAAACTGGTGAATTTTATACTGTTGTGTCTGACTCTGGTTAAAATTTTAAGACAGCGGCTACAGGAGTCTCTGCCTCAGTCTCTATGTTTACGTGTGTCTATATATATATATGTTGTAGATATGTGATATTTTTCTACCTCCAGCCAAGACTGCCAAAAATAATTTGTAAAAGAACTCTATTTAACTGGATTAAACACAAACAAGTACTTATGTAAGAATTGGGTGTTCTAAAATTCACAGAAATATAAAAGCTAACCTAAGTGGGTCCCTAGAACATCTCAAAAGATTTGTTCTTTCTCCTTATAACAATAAGATGTTACAATAATTAGACTTATTTGGTATGTTAAATCACATAGCAAGCGTTGTCAAATAAGTGATGATAAGCCTTAAGTTATATTGTATGGGTAAGTGTTATTAATAAGATTATATTAAAAAATTGTAGAAAGGTTCTAGAAATCTGGTATGTCCTGGTATAGTATTATCACCTGTAATTCCAGTAATTATCTTGAAATGTTGTACACACATACACATCATAGAAATAACCAATTCCTTGTCAACCATTTTATAATGGATTCTCATCAGATCTTTAACCACAGCCATTTTTAAGTCTTTTGGTACTTAGTTCTTGCTTTACTCTGATGCTTCTGCAAAAGCACTCCCTTTTCAGTAAATCTCAGGAAAGAACTCTGAGTACTAGTTTCTGATCACTTTAAGATCATACCATTGAACTAGGTAAAAATTTATGAAACTCCTATAAAAAAAACTGGGTTCATAAAGCTGTTAACAAAAGATCAAGATCAACAAGAATTAATTAAATGGGGCCAAATGAACTATGATGACTTATTTTTATGACTTTTTCTTTGAAACGTTGTTGGTTCTCAAATGTTTTGCTTTTCCAGATTTAAGGAAAATTTCTTCTTTTTTCTAAAGCAAATTATGACTTACAATTTGGTAAAGTGTACTTCTGTGAACAAAGATGAAACAGTTTTTCTCCCTACCGGATCCCTCCAGAATTTGGAAACTCTTAGTGAGTGTGTATTCTTATTTTAATACATTTATTTGCATAAGGTCAGTAAAAATTTGTTCTTCTGGTAATAGGACACAACTGGAAATACCAGTTAAATTGTCATTGTTGTAATATGACTGGAATGTCATATTTGATAATGATGTGCATAAAATCAGATATGCCAAAAAAAAAAAATCAGATATGCCAGACAGCTTTAAGGAACTAAGATTGACTTTTAAAGCCAATAAATTCTCTTAGAAAAAAGCCTAGTACGTTCCTCATAGGATTCCTATCAGCCTAATTAGGTGAGTAGGGACCTGAAGAAAAAAAGAATTCACCAAAATCTATAGGTACTACAGGGAAAGTTTGATGGTAAATCCTTGGCTTGACTTCCTAGCCTCAAAAGGCTTTTAAAAGTTCAATTTGTGATTCCTTATGAAAAGCTCCAGCAAAGCACATTTAAAGGAGCCTATATGCTCGGGGTGCCTGGGTGGTTCAGTCAGTTAAGTGTCCAACTCTTGGTTTCAACTCATGTCATGATCTCAAGGTCCTGAGATTGAGCCCTGAGTCGGGCTCCACACTCAACATAGAGTCTGCTTGTCCCTTTCCCTGTGCTCCTCCCCAGGTTTAAGCTCACTCGCTTGCTCATAAATAAATAAATAAATAAATAAATAAATAAATAAATAAATTCTTTTAAACAAGAGCCTATATGATCAATCACTATTCTTGCTGCACTGACATAAATAATCAGGCCAAATTTACTGGAATGAGGCTTACTTTGTAAACAAATTAGTTTTAATTCTGCTACCTCTGGTAGGAATTGATGAGGGAACAGTAAGTTAGCTAAGGACAAAGCACAAGCTAACACCCCACAAATGAAACCTCCCCCCCCTCCCGCCGCAGGTGGGATATGAGTGACATTCGTCAGACACTCACCAAACCTTACCTATATTCCAAAACTACATCAGGAATGAGGGTGACTGTGGAGAGAGAAAAAACTACGTTTCAACAGCAACTATAATACGTACTTGTGGATAGTAGATTCAAGGTCTGTTAATTGTCTTTGAGGTTTTGCCATTTACCTGTAAACTGGACTTGATCCTAAATTTTTCTAGTTTCCTCATCTGGCTACACATCTCCAAACTAACATTTCCAATTTTCTCTCATTACTAGAATCCCTGACAGCTAAAACTAATTTTTTTTTTTTTTTTGCCTCAGCCCTTGCAAACTGAAGCTAGATGACTAGATAACAAATTTCAAAGAAATCTGAAGCCACCATTACTCTTTTCAGCCAATCTTCTGCAGGCCTGCTCCTTTATGGGCCACTCAGAAACCTCACTGGTGTCCCCAGTGACATCACGAGAGATGTTCAAACTGCAAACCGGGAAAATCTGTCAAATTTGCCTGCCCTCACGCCATCTCAAGATGCTTCAAGCCTGACACCCAAAAATCTCAACTGGCAGCTCTTGGAACTCAAGACTTTGTTTTTCTTTTGTTTTTATAGAAACCTCTCTTATTAAGTACCTGATTGCTTGCACAATACAGGCCTAACTTTGGGAGCCCAACTGCATCACTGTTTCCGGAAATAAGAGACACAACTGTTTAACTGACCTAAATGGACACTTCTCAAGACTGAGACTGGTTTAATAAGATATGGAGCAATAGATCAACTTAAAATTCTGGACTGTGAAATTTCTTATTTGAAACTTCAAAGATGGGACTGAAGGGGAGAAGTTTGTCACCCCAAAACGTGCCACTTTAGCATGAAGTCTATTGGAGCTAAAGGCAATTAAACCCCAGTAGATTCAAGAAAAGCTCTTTTCCTTCCCCTCATGCCTAAATTTACATTACAAAGGTGGCCTGTACCAGGAAGAAAATTTTTTACCAGGGTTACCTAAGAACCTCCTCTGCACAACAAGGGCATCCTTGGACTGTCAAACATCTTCTCTGCCTTCCTGGGAAAGGCCTCCCTCCCCTTTGGGTCCCCAGGTCCCTACCTGTTTCCCTGGCTCAGACTGTTATTATACAAGCCTCACCAAGCTGCCCTTTGGGTCTCATATTTTTATTGGGTTCCCATATGTACAAAGCTTTTCTGCTGTTATTCTGTCTTACGTCAATTTGGTTATTAGACCAGCCAAAGAACCTAAAATTGAAAAAGGAAAAAATTTTCCTTCCCTAGAAGATGGATGGTGGTGATGATTACACAACAGTGTGAATGTAATTTAATGCCACTAAACTAATTACCTAAAAACGGTTAAAATGGTAAATTGCATGTTATGAGCATTTTACTACAATTTTTTAAAAAGGGGGAAAGGAAAAATCACTACTGAGATTGCAGTTTAAGTCTAATCAGGTCAATGACAAAAAGTAGTGTGGCCCTCAGCTGTACATTTCAAATAAAAATGACTGTCTCTGAACTTTATCCCCTGCCTGAGACACACAAACACAGACAAAATTCCACATGTGCATAAAGTCTTGTTTTCTACATAAGGTCAAAATGTCTTCTTTTTATAAGTGAATCTACATAGCTCCATCACGACAGCTCAGAGAATAATAATTGACTTCGGGATATTCATAGATAATTTTCCCCAAGTGTGAGGGGGCAAGAGGACATTGGACTAAATCAATTAGTACACTTAATTAGGATTAATTAAGTCTTGCTTGAAAGAGAGCAAATGAAACAAAATACAATCACTTTCAGAAAAGGCAGGACAGGTCATAAGAATGTTGGTATCATTTACTAAGCACCTACTCTAATGAAATGTCATTACTGCTTCCACCAGCTATACTTGGCTTCCACCACGCAGGCATTGGAAGGTCTGCACATCGTGGCAGATTAGGTAGAGTTATGTCGTAGGTCCAGTTAATGAGCTGTAAGAAGTTACATGTGTCACTTCCAAAACAAAGCATTTAATTGCTAGTGCAAGATTCTCCAGAGATCTCTGGTGACCAACAGAGCTTGTGATGGTGGCTCTCCTGTCAGAGTGAGAGGTCATGGGTAAACACACTATCAGAGATGATATATTTGCAGTTATAAACCATTAAAAGTGGGAGTAATTTGCTACTGCAGTTTATTTAGCCTCGCCTATTTTTGCTACAAAACAAAACAGACAACCTAACACTGAACTCAGCACCTTACATTATATAATCTAAAATCCTACAATGAGGGATGCCTGGGTGGCTCAGTGGTTGAGTGTCTGCCTTCGGCTCAGGACATGATCCCAGAGTTCTGGGATCAAGTCCCACATCAGGCTCCTGCAGGAAGCCTGCTTCTCCCTCTGCCTATGTCTCTGCCTCTCTCTGTGTCTCTCATGAATAAATAAAGAAATCAATCTTTTAAAATAAATAAATAAAGATAAAATCCTACAATAACCCTGCAAGGAGATACTGTATACCCATTTTTTCAGGTGAAGCAACTTAGGCTAAAACATCACACTCAGAAAGGCAGACTTATGATTAAAACTCCTAAACTTGCTTTCCTTCGCTATAACCCAATGTTCCTTCAACATTCATGTCTCATTTGACCATTAAGTCATTTTCTGTCACCTCTAAATGGCTACCGTGCTCTTTTTCCTCAAGATAAAAAAGATGATTTCTCTGCTTCAACTTATTAACATCTAAATAAGTACCACCTTGCCAAAACAGCAATCTTTGGTAGGCAGAGACCTTCTGAGCTCTTATGTCCCTTACCTATAGAATCTTGCACAAAAGGCTCAATTTCCTAGGAACCCATGTATAAGATGAGGACAATAATAACCTCTGTGCTCAGTCTCATGACAAGTTTGTCACAGACGATGCACAACAAGAGTTTAGCTTGGGTCCTGAGGAGGAAGTTAAGTCATGAGCCTTTCTTAGGCTCCTAGAATCAGGAGTAGTGGTGCTGGAGGAGGGTGGGA
This sequence comes from Canis lupus familiaris, assembly GCF_011100685.1. Classification (NCBI taxonomy): domain Eukaryota; kingdom Metazoa; phylum Chordata; class Mammalia; order Carnivora; family Canidae; genus Canis; species Canis lupus. The sequence continues at coordinate 21,293,296 of NC_049223.1, read as the reverse complement.
GGCTGAGGCATGGAGGCAAATCAGCCGAGGGACAAGAGCTTGGGCACTAGAGTCAGGCCTCTGGTTCATGAAGCAAGTACCACCTCTGAGCACGTGCAGGGTGTCTTTCTTCTCTGGTTTTCTCATGTGTGAAATGGGGACAAAAGTAATACCTACCCCAAGGGACTGCTGTATGGAGAAAATTAGTTCCTACATATAAAACAGCCAGGGAGAAAGGTAGAAAAGAACACCTGGGTCAGTACTTTTGGCATTAGAAGAGAGGTAAGTGCTTTCCAGAAGCTGTTTGAACTCTGCTAAGGGCTGAATTATCTCCCCCCACCAAGTTCATATACCTTAGATATCATAGTTCTAAACCCCAGTACCTCAGAATGTGACTCTATTTGGAAACAGGGTCTTTTCTGAGTAATTAACTTAAATGAGGTCATTAGGGTAGGCTGCAATCCAATACAACTGGGACAGGAAGACAAAAGAAAAGACTAGGACAGACACAGACGGAAGACCATACAAAGACACAGGGAGAAGATGGTTGTCTGTAAGCCAAGGAGAGACAACTTAGAAGAAATCAACCCTGCCAACACCTTGCTCAGACTTCTGGCTACTGAAACTGTGAAAAACTAAATTTCTATCCTTTAACCCACCCCCATCCCCATGCTGTGGTTCTTTGTTTTGGCAATCCTTGCAAACCAAACAGGCCCTGCTGGTTGCCATGGTCAGAGCAACTCTGAAACTCTCTTTACATACTGATTCTGGACAGCCAAAGCTGGCTTTGCCCTGAAGCTTAAAGAGGACGCAGCAGACCGTCAGCCTCAGAGAAACCCTCATCTGCTTGTGCTGTGCTCATCCTGTGAACTGAGCCAAAGCGGGGGCTTCAAGACTCTCCCAGGAGCTTCTGCAGATCAGCTCCCAATCCCCAAGGTCCAGGAATACCTCCTGGAGAAACTGTTGACCAGTGCTTGGTTTTCTGTTAAGTCGCCAAAGTTTTCTCAGGTCTAATCAGAGATGTAGGTCTTTAATTTAGGGGTGTTACAGAAAAATGGAGGCAAAGTCAATTTATCAAGAAGAAACTTTATATCACAGCCTAACACAAACCTAATGTTAGTACTATTAGGAAAATACTTTTCAAGCACACACCTGGGCCTAAGAAGTGCTGGTTCAGACACACACACACACACACACACACACACAAACACACACACTTTATCCCACTGAGCCCTAAGTAATTAAGTTACTTTGACAAAACACCAAGTCCACTAGACAAAAATGTTTAGCACCATTCCCAAAGGACAATATGGTATAAAACATCAAGAAAGGGAGGTAAGGGCCTTTTTTAGGGCAATAGAGCAGAGAGACAATGTGGAGACAGCGAAGGACTATAGGAAAAGTAGCAGGAAAGGAGGAGGGCATCAGCTGTGGAAGGGAGACAGCTGCAGTCACAGGCACGTAAGCACAACTGGAGGAACTGGGTAGCCTTTAGAAGGATGTGCAGCCCTAGAAACTTCAATGGAAGGTTTTCTACATGGTCTGATGGTGATGGCACTTCTCCACTTCGATTTGCCTGTAGCTCCATCAATGTGTGCACCGAATGTGAGCTGGGGTGTGATATAAACAGCTGATGGCCTCTGGCATCCACAAACAGAAACTGCCAGCTACATGAAGGTTCTAGTGACCCAAGGAGACCAGACAGAGACTGGATGACCATTCTCTGGTGGAAGCCAGTTTGCTACACAGCTAGACAGAGCTCCAAACAACACTCAGTTATCTCTCCAAAGGTCCCCACTGCTAAGCACTTGCTCCTGAAGAGCTGGAATCAAGCCTCAGGTCCCTGGAATACAGATATTTACACAGTGCCCAAAACAATAGCAAATTGAAAATTCAGCTCATAGTGCCTGTCAAAAGAAATAAGATCACATTAAAATTCTTGCCATTTCCTTTTTCTGTCAAACTAGCTGCTTAATATGCAGATAGCCTTCTCCTACCCTTCCTCTCTCCCTCCCTTTTACTCTCTCCTCTCTCTGTCTCACTGGTTTCAAATGACACATTTATTCTCCTCCTTTCAGAGCACCTTGTGAAATCAGTCCCATTTAAAGAGATTCAAATAAAAGCAAGGACACGGAGTAGAAGGCCTCATGGAGCACCAGAATGATAGAGTCTCACCCTTGCACTGAAGCCCAACCTCCTCTCCACACTTTTATTTGTTGTGAGGGAACAGAATAGCTTGGTTGTAATTTTTAAAAGGCTTCCAAGCATCGTGCGAGAGTCAGAAAGCTCTCTTGGGTTCTCACACGCAATATCATTTTCATGAATTTTTGTGGGATGCCTGGGTGGTTCAGTGGTTAAGCATCTGCTTTTGGCTCAGGCTGTGATCTTGAAGTCCCAGAATCGAGTTCCACATCAGACTTCCTGCATGGAGCCTGGTTCTCCCTCTGCCTATGTCTCTGTCTCTCTGTGTGTGTCTCTCCTGAATGAATAAATAAAATCTTTTAAAAATTAAAATTAAAAATTATTTTTGCAAACAGGCAACTGTACAGGGTACATGGTAAAACCCTATCCTAAACCAAATGATAAAGTAAGTAAAATTTGCCTCCTGCTCCTTCCACTCCCATCCTAATGGGTGCTCACCCAGAGTTCATGTCTGCTGTCTGACCCCCCACATAACATGAGCTAGCATTAACTGAGCATGTGCTACGTGCCATGCAGAGGGCCAAGCACCTCATGAAGATCACATTTATATTCTCACACAAGACTATGAGTTAGATAACCAGTATAACTGCCCAGGTTTAGGAAGACCCATCTTACCCAATGAAAAGACTCTCTGAATGCCACTTTTTATCCAATTAACTATATAAACTCTTAGATGGAGCTAAAGTAAATAAGACTTATAAAATTTTATTTATTTATTATTCAGTTGCACATACATATTTAACACCATACACTATTTAAATTATACATTAATGTAGAAATACTGCTTTTTTCCTGGGCTTACAGATCATTATACAATTTTATTCACCAATGTGTTCTTTTTCTCTAGAGCCAAATTTGGAGTCACTCAATTCATCTTTTCCAGGACACATCATCTTCATTTCCATCTTGGTTGTTTGAGATGCAGCACACTGTCACTGGAAATTTTATCCCAAGCCACAAATACCCACTGATATAACACTGGGACAGTTGTTCCGTTTATTCAAACTACAGGTGTATATTGATGAGCTGCGCAATGTAACAATTTACCACAATGCCTTTTAAAGGAATCCTCAGAAAGTCTGTTTATAATGGATCCAGTATTTGCATTCAGGGGGTCACATTCCCAGAAACAATTGCTAAATCTGTGCTCAAATCACTTGCCTCCTTTCTGTTTACTGATTCTGTCTGGAGGCCTCTGCAAGCATCCCAAACCAGCACTGATTGAACTCATTTCAGACCAATGTATTTTCTGTAAACAACACCATGGTTTTTTTCCAGTTTAAGTAAACAAGACAGCATCCCCAAATTTAAGACTCTTTGTAAGGATTCCAATATATGGATATGCCTTCTTTTCTCAGGGGTGATTTTGGTAAAAGCCCTTGTACCTATGCTCCAATTTATACGACATCATTAATCCCATTTTACAGACCATGAAATTGAGGTTCAGAAGTTGAAGTAACTTTGCTAAGATCAAAGATCTAGTGTTTAAATAACAGGTGGCTAGGACTGCAGGCCAGGAGGCCATGTGCCAACGGCACTGTCCATAGTCTCCCGGTGTGGCCCCTGAACTCATGTCCACTTTTTACAACCAATTTCCTTTCCCGAAGTTCCCTGCTGCTCTCAGAACCTGTACCAATCCTCACTCCTGCCTCTGACCCCATCACTTCACTTACAGAGTTTAACTGAAGGAAATACTCCGGTACACAATGATTTAGCCTCAGGATATTCATGATAGCATTATTTTTAAGGGAAAACTTTTGAAAAGACACTAAACATCCACAATGAAGGATGTGTCAAACTAACTATATGCTCACAGTGGAATGCTAAGCAGCCATGTTTAACCTTCATGAAATATTAAGTGGGAAAAATGAGAAGTTATATAATAGGATTGTAGTTTCATTTTTTTAACAGTATATTTACATCAAAGAAGACTGGAAGGAAGAACAACATGTTAACTTAGTTAATCCCTGAGAGATGGAATTATAGGAGATGGTTATTTTCTTATTTGTACTTTTCTGTTTTCCCTCTTCCAAAAAATTATGCCTCTTCCAAAAGGAGAAGTCCAACAGGCTGCAATGTGCCTCCTGGAATGACAGGAGAAATACCTGAGTGAAAATGGTGTCTTATTTCATAAACTGTGGCCTATACTACTTTCACAAAGGTATTGCCCTGCAAAAGGATTTTCCAATTAAGGGAAAAAGATTAAGGTTGTAATCCTGAGAAGTTATCCAGTCCAAAATCTGCTTGGTCTCTCTATTACAACTGCACAGGTATAATAGCCTGTCTTACAGAGTCAACTAAGTGTACAAACCACTTGGCCATATGTCAGACCCTCAGCTATGGCCAAAAATCAAGCGAGCTCTCCTAGAGAATTAGCTAGTGCTCTTTTAACCCAGTCCCTGGCTCAGGGTTGTACTAGGTGGGAAGTAACAGATTTAGCAAAAATGGCACATTCCCTACCTTTGGAGAGTCCACTAATCTAGCAAAGACATGCTGATGAAGACATGGACACAGTGAGCCGAACAGAAATGGGCACTCTCTGGGGGAGGCCCAACAGTCACTGCCGGTCACTTGCTGCTTTCTGGGAGTAATGTCCAGTACCTGGAGAGCTAATGGTACTGGATTGAAAAAGGTAATAGGAGTCCAGTTTTTATTCATTGCCAGGTAGACGCAAGGCTGTCTCTTAGAAAATTACCATTCTATACCCCTGGTGTGTTAAAATAAACTGGCCTCTTTCGAGAGATCATAATGCTCAATGAGAACAAAAAAAAAATGTACACAACTAATATGTAAACTCTGGTAGGCAGCATCAAAGATGGCCATGAGTGATACTCATTTTTTGGTATTTACTCCCTATTATAATCCCCTCTCTTTAGGAGTAGGGTGGGCTTATTGATTTGTTTTTTAATGAACAAAATACAGAGGAAGTGATGGCATACCAGTTCTGAGACCCAATTATAAGAAATTTGTAGCTTCTATCTTGAGTATCCTCTCTTTCTTTCTCTCTTTCTCTCTCTCTCTCTCTCTCTCTCTCTCTCTCTCTCTCTTATGTTCTCTCTCTCCTTACTCTGGGGAAATCCAACTGTCATGTCACAAGAAGTTTTATTAAGGTCCACGTGGTAAGGGACCCAGGCCTGCCAACAACCAAGCGAGTGAGCTTGAAAGCAAATATCTCCCAATTGAGCCTTCAGATGAGAGCACAGCTCCAGGCAACAGCTGCAGCCTCTTGAGAGATCCTGAACTAGAGGCACCCAGATCAGATTCACCTAGACTCCTAACCAACAGAAATTGTGAGATATTACATGTCTATTGTTTTAAGTCACTAAATGTGGAGGCAATGTGTTATAAGGATTAGCTATCTACATAACTAATACAGATTCCAAATAGAAACTTTCAAAAAGAGGTTCCAGGTGGTATTAATGAGACCTGATTCACTTAGTCCTTACATGGACTCTGGATTCATATTCCTGGGAGTTCATACCCAACTCTACCATTTACTAGCATAAATACATATGCTATATAACTACATATAACTACAGTCAAATTATTTAACTTCACTGTTCCTAGTTTCCTGGTATGAAATGGGAATTATAAGATCACCTAGCTCGTATGTTAAAATATCAAATGAGTGTGTGTGTGTATGTGTGTGTCTTGCAACGGTGCGTAAAAGCGAGTAAGTGCATATACATGCTTGTTATTATGACTATTATTAGCATATCATAATAAAAAATGAGACATGAGTGTATATACCCTGTATTTTTAAAATTTTATTGTTCATAATTTATTTTTACAAAATTCAGATTTAGGTTAAAATTTCAAAAATAGAAAAAATAATAATCCTATGCTCTTCTAGATTCCTCTGACATTAACATTTTGTTCTATTTGTTTTATCCTTCTCTTTCTCTTATATTTTTTCAGACTGATTTTGTGTCTTTTCAAAAAACAAGAAATTTTATTACATAACCACAGGAAATCATCAAAATGAGAAATGAACATTGAAGCAACATTATCATCTATTCTACAGATCTTCAGATTGTTTTTTTGTCTACTGTCCCAATAATGCCCTCTACAGCAAAAGATCCAAGATCATATGCTGTATTCAGTTGTCATGCTTCTTTAGTCTCTATAATCTATAACGGTTTCTCTTTTTTGTGTATTTCATAGATACTTATATTTTTGAGGAATACAGGCCAGTTATATCAGAGAATATTCCTCGGTTTGAGTTTGTCTAATATTTCCTCGTAATGAGATTCAAGTTACACCTTCTGGTAGGAATACTCCGTAAGTGATGCTGAGTATCAGTGCATGATATCAGGTGACACATGCTGTTGATCACTGCCATTTCTGGTAATGTTAGCTTTGATCATTGATTAAATGTCTGCCATGTAACTCTAATGTTACTATTTTACTCTTTGTAATAAAAAGTAGCTTGTGGAGGATAAAATTTGAGACTATGTAAACATCCTGTATTCCTTGAACTTCCATCCACAATGCTAAAACCAATTACCACTATCCTGGTCAGCAAATGGTGTTTTTCTAATTCCATATCTTATTTTACATTTATTAGTTGACATTATACTAGAAGGAAAACACTTTCCGTCCTTCCTCATTTATTTATTTATTCATTCATTTATATCAGTGTTGACTCATGGATTCTTACCTTGGTAATCTTTTACTATCTATAATTTTTATTAAAACCAAATATAAATCTAAATTTATAAACTGTAAGTCATATGGATACTTTTTGACAGCATTTATGGACCCAGAAAAGATATATTCATTTCTAAAACACACAGGTATATTTTCTTTTATTAGAGCAGAGATTTTGCTCATGTGAAGAATTTTTCATTGTCTTTGTCTATGTTCTGGTCAAGGTTAGTACCCCTGAAGACTGAGAAACTGGGTTGGCATTATTATTAATCATTCCTGCAAAACATGACAGCAAGGAGCATTCAAGATAAATAGTGGGCATCTTTCCTAAGACTTCAAGAAACCTGGTTCTACCCCAATATCTTATCAGCAATTTGGCAAAGAATTCCAACATGACTATACCTTTTCACACTGATTTTTGTACAAGTATAGTGAACATAGAGAATGGACTGAATTCATATGGTCCAAAATGGGAAAACAATTTTTTTTTGAAAACCACTTCCTTTAAGCAAATTCTAATTTCTCCTTCCCAGCCCTGAACAGATCTGCAGCTTTGCCCATCCTTTCTGGTGTCAGAAGAACCTCACTAAGGCTCCCAAAGTCAAGTTTCAATAGGAATAAGCACTTCAATCTCTCATTCAATTTAAAGCTTCTTTCTTTTCCTAGCTCAGAATAAACACATGAACATCCTTGACCTGCAAAAGAGGAAAGAGAACTTAATCTGTTTCACTCTTTCTTCATCTGGTCTTTTCCTTATCACTCTGCTCATTGTTTTTGGCTGCTCCCTGTAGGATGGAAGGGTGCGAAGCTGGGTGAGTGAGCAAGATCTTACTTGACTAGTAATGTAATTTAGCTACGTGTCCTCTGTAGGGGAGCTGCCAAAAGCCAACTCTTTCTCTTTCTCTCACCGGTGCTTTTCTGGGTCTGTGTGAGACAGCCCATTTCAGACACTTCTCTCCTAAAGCGATGCACTTTCTCCTTAACTTCTAATGACGAGTCTCCTCTGTTGGCTTCTGTAACATCTGACTCAAGAAAAGACTGAGTGTCTTTGCCTCTAATTGCTAGAGAAACGATTTTCCACTGGTCAGCCTTTCATTGACCTCCAATTGGAGTTTTACCATTCGAATTTGTTCCAGGAAAATCCATGCAACAATATGATACTTTCCTCCTATCTTTACTCTGGGGAACCGAAGTCAATTTCTTCCAGAAACTCCTCATATACACCCTGGGGTGCACCTGTGGGTCTCCCCAGTTCACAATGCATTTAAGGATAATGAGGTGTCACCTTCTTCTCCTGGAAGATAATCCCACTCTTTACAAGTGCCTCTCTGGAAATACCCTTCATTTGGTCTGGAGAAGGACATCCTTCTCAGGAGGGAAAATAATGGACACCCTGACAACTCTCTCCAAAGAAATCCTGATTCCGGAAACCACAAATGCTGGAGAGGATGTGGAGAAAGGGGAACCCTCTTGCACTGTTGGTGGGAATTTGAACTGGTGCAGCCACTCTGGAAAACTGTGTGGAGGTTCCTCAAAGAGTTAAAAATCGATCTGCCCTACGACTCAGCAATTGCACTGCTGGGGATTTACCCCAAAGATGTATCTTTGCAATGAAACGCCGGGACACCTGCACCCCAATGTTTATAGCAGCAATGTCCGCAATAGCCAAACTGTGGAAGGAGCCTCGGTGTCCATCGAAAGATGAATAGATAAAGAAGATGTGGTTTATGTATACAATGGAATATTCCTCAGCCATTAGAAATGACAAATACCCACCATTTGTTTCGACGTGGATGGAACTGGAGGGTATTATGCTGAGTGAAATAAGTCAATCGGAGAGGGACAAACATTATATGGTCTCATTCATTTGGGGAATATAAAAAATAGTGAAAGGGAATAAAGGAGAAAGGAGAGAAAATGAGTGGGAAATATCAGTGAGGGTCACAGCACACGGGAGACTCCTAACTCTGGGAAACAAACTAGGGGTGGTGGAAGGGGAGGTGGGTAGGGGTGGGAGTGACTGGGTGACGGGCACTGAGGGGGGCACTTGATGGGATGAGCACTGGGTGTTATTCTATATGTTGGCAAATTGAACACCAATAAAAAATAAATTTATATATATAAAAAAAAGAAATCCTGACTCCTTCACCATCTCAATTCTGCCTTCTTGTATACATAGGCTTGAAGTGGGATCAGCTAGGATAGAAGCACCAGTTTCAGTCCCTTGTTCTCCTGTAGACATGTCGAGCGCTTTTAGGATATGAAGGTTCTTGTAAACTTCTTTGTCTGACACTTGCTATGAAATAAATGCTTTGTGATTTGTATTTTTCCACAATGCTGAATAAATTTTATAAGGATGATAGTGCCTAGGCTTCAAAAGGAAGGGCAGGTGGGTGAGGAAGGGCTTGTACAAATGTTTCAGAAAACTCTCCTTTTTCTATGCAGGCTAGCATGCTAGTTTTCAAAGTCTTACTACATTTGCCTCCAAACTTCTTAATTTCCTATTAAGAACAGCATCTGGTTTGTAGCCCAAGAAGTAAGATCCACCAGCTTTCCACTGAAATACCTGTGTGTAGGAGGAGAACTTAAGAACTTACAACCATTTCAGAATTAGAAGTGGCTATCAATTTGTTGCTAAAATCTAGAAAAGATTTTTATTATCTGCAAAGCATATGGTAGTGTTAGCAAATGAACTAAGCCATCCTCCCAAAATTGGGAGGAAAACCATTTCTGCTTCTCTCATTGTCTCCTCTGTTAATAAAGCTGAAATAAGCTGAAAGCTGAACAGTCTCCTCTACTGTCTAATTGCTACTTTCTAAGGTAGCCATAATTCTGCCCTTACCAGCTCTCCTCCATGTAACTGGATAGAGCAATTCTCAGGAAAATGGATCAGGCATAGAAACTGGTATTGGGATATTGTATCGAAGTATGATATCCAAAAGGAGATGCAGGCCAGGACACAAGAGCCCTTGGAGTACTGCTTACTGGAAATTGTACATTTTAATGCACCAGGATGTTGAGAAACTCAGGGAAGAAAGCAGCAAAGGCAAGAGGCAATCAGACCAGCAGAATAACACTCTCCAAACATTGGGAGAGTGTTCTCCTCTGCCTTCAAATTGCAGATCTGAAAAGGAGATTAATCCAGCCATCAGAAAATAATCATCAAAGGGGCCAAAAGAAAAAAAAATAGAATTTAAATTTTGGAGGCCAAAAGGGGATAAAAGTAATTTTTTAAATTACAGAATTAATACAAGTAGTTTTAGTAAGCAACCAGATTGAATATAAACCTACCAAAAGAATTTATGTGCCCATATATCAGTAGAAACTGATTAGGAAAATATAATAGGGAAAATAAAGACCTCATACATAGTAGAAGGCAGTAAGTAAAAAATACCCAGGAATGATGCTAATAAGAAATGTGTACTACACAATGAAGCTTTAATGAAAAATGGAAAGGATCTACATATAATAAAGCATACTTCTCCATGGCATGACTAAAATTGAAAAAGTGAGAGTTCTCCAAAAATTATGCTTTGGTATAATACTAGTCCAGGAGAAACTGCAATGGACTTAAAAAATTTTGAACAAGTAATTTTGAAGTTTATCATAAAGAATAAGCAGGAAAAATCAAAGTGATAGGAGATCTTCCCTAATAATTATTAAAGCCAATTATAACATTATGCTTAGCACTAGTACAAATCTCAAAAAAAAAAATAATAGAACAAAGTCGGCCCATATATATGCTTTTAAAACCTTAAAGGAAGCAACAGAGAGGGTATGAGATTAATTTTTCCACAAGTAGAAAGTGGCTATTTTTGAAGTATATGTGATCACATATACACATTTACATGAAATTTTATGACTATCTTTAGAATTTAAAACATAAAATAAATACTAAGAAGGGTAAGGAAGAAAATTGGTTATTAGGGGAAAAAACCTTGCACCTATATGGTGCAACCATATACCATATTCCAAAATTTACTCTAGATTTTAAGGTTAAGTTGTTTAACAAACTAGAATAAAACAGAGGTTAATATTTCAACCAATATCAAGATAAGCAAGGAGTTTTGAAGCATAATGCAATGAGCCAAATTACAGAGTCTAGGTCATATGATCTTCAGCAAAAGTACCCAAGTAATTTGGTATGGAGTTAAAGTCAAGTCTACCCAGAACCTCAGAATGTAACTTTATTTGGAAATAGGGCCTTTGAAAATGCAGTTATGTTGAGTTCATATGGAATAGAATAGCTCCTAACTCCAGGTATCCTTATACAATGGGGAAAAGGAAATCTTCAGTGGATAAAAGGAAACCTTTTCAACAGATGGTACTAAAAATACTAGATATCTTAGCGGAAAAATAAATAAAACCTGATACTTACTTCATACTATATACAAAAATTAACTCAATGGATCATGCTCTGTGATACATTTATAATAAAACATAGATGAAAATTGTAATCACCTTGGGTTTGTAAAAAATTTCTAAAATAGGACACAAAAAGCACAGGTTGTTAAAAAAGAAATCAATTTGATTTCATCAAAACTTAAAACTTACACTCTTCAAAAAACATGTTACAAAATAATAGGCAGCTACACACTGGGGAGAAAATATTTGAGAAACATATATGACAAAGGGGTTTTATCTGAAATATATAAGGACTCTCAAAATTCAATAATAGACAAAAAATACACAAATAATCTTAACAGAAATTTCACCAAGGAAGATATAAGAATGCCAACAAACACATGAAAAGATGTTGCACATCATTAGTTATAAGGAAAAAGTAAATTAAAATTACAATGAGCTATCACCACATTGTCACTAGAATTACTAAATTTAAATTTAAAAGGCTGTCCATACCAAGGGGTAGTAGTGACATTGAGCAACTGGAACTCTCCTACATTGCTGGTAGGAATGTAAAGTATTACAATCACTTTGGAAAACATATGGCAGTTTCTTAAAAAGTTATACCTACACCCACCATGTAACTCAGTCATTCTGTACCAAGGTATTTACTTAAGAGAAATGAAAAATATATGTAAAGACCTGAACAGAAATGTTCATTATTTGTACATTATAATGAACATTATAAATGTTCATTAGCTTTATTTGTAACATCTACACACAGGAAAAAATCCACATGTCTAGCAATGGTTGAAAAAAACAAATTGTGGTATAACCAATCATATAATGAAATACTACTAAGCAATAAAAAGAAATGAAAAATTGATACATGCAACAGCATAGATCAAATAATTATCCTGAGTCCAAGAGGCTAGGGGGAAAAGTTATATTATATGACTTCATTTTTACCAAATTCTAGATAGTTCAAACTAAGATATAGTGATAGCAGATCAGAGGTTACTGGGGACAGGAAGAAGGAATTGAGAGAGGAATTGCAAGGGCACAAGGAAATTCCTAGTAATGATGGATATGTCCGTTATCTTGACCATGGTGATGGTATACTTTACCATGCAGTTTATTGTACATTAATTATACTTTAGAACCCCTTTGAAAAAGAATGGAACTATAAAAAAAGTAAAAGGCAAAGAATAAGGAGAAATATTTTCAAGAACAATGACATATAATTGTGAATGTACCAAGCACATAAAGTATATAAATCAGTAAGAATAGATAAACGAGGGCAGCCCAAGTGGCTCAGTGGTTTAGCGCCCCCTTCAGCCCAGGGCCTGGTCCTGGAGACCCGGGATCGAGTCCCACATCAGGCTCCCTGCATGGAGCCTGCTTCTCCCTCTGCCTGTGTCTCTGCCTCTCTCTCTCTGTGTCTCTCATAAATAAATAAATAAATCTTTTTAAAAAATCGATAAATGAATTAAAAAGCCAAGAGTGTAAACAAACCACTCACAACTGAAAAATATGCAAATTTTCAATAACTATATTAATAGCAAATAATTTTTATTGTTTATTGTTTATTTTTTTTAAAGATTTTCTTTATTTATTCATGAGAGAGACACAGAGAGAGAGAGAGAGGCACAGACACAGGCAGCAGGAGAAGCAGGCTCCACACAGGGAGCCTGACGTGGGACTCGATCCTGGGTCTCCAGGATCACACCCTGGGCCGAAGGCAGGCGCCAAACCACTGAGCCACCCAGGCTTCCCAATAGCAAATAATTTTTAAAACAATTATTTACCTGCCAATTCTCATTTATAAAAATGGCATTTTTTTAGGCTTAACGATTAATGCTGATATTGATACACTGGGGTGAGCATACATATTCCAGTAATCAAAATGTAATTGGGAAAATTTTTCAAAAAAGCCATTTTTTAATATCATTAAAGTCTTCATATTTCTAGGTATTGCAACCTGAGTCATTTTAATTTTTCCCTTTATAATTTCCTGTGTACATTTTTAATAGCAAGCACAAATTTTTTAATCAGAGAAAATATTTATTTGTAAAGTGGAAAATATTTGAATTAGTTTCATTTTGAAAACATACATGCACAAAGAGTAGATTGTACCTTCCAGGTCTCGCTGCCTATTGACTGCTCATTTCCCATGGTCATCGTCACCACGGAGTCACTGTCACCATGGGATGTCTCTTACACATGGCTCATAAAATGGAACCATGATGACAACAACAGTGCCCCACTAGCATCTCCAAGCCACAGGATTCTAGCCTATTCCATCACATATGCATATATGCATTCCACCATATATGCATTTCTAAAAACACTCAGATTCTTGTCAGGAGTCTCAAGTCCCCGAGGACATTAATACTAGCTTCTCAAGAAAAAAGTAATCTCTAAGGATCTTTATGTCCATGTATGTGGGGGAAAAATAATCCATGTTTTGTTCTCTTGGCAGCTAACCTAGATTTAAAGGACAGGTTATCACTAACCTCATACAGAAAGAACATAGTGGAATGAGTGAAGGGGAGGTAAGACATAGTAGACCGCAGCAGATCATGGAAAGTCCCAGACCAGTCTGCCATAATCCAACTTCCAACTATTGGTCTCTCTCCTTCCTGTACTGTGTGGACTCCTATTTGCTGTCAGAGTAATCCAAATTTTGAATGGAGATCTATTTATCCTTGAGTGAACTAATAAAGAAGTTTAAGTCCCTACAAACCAGACCTAGCAGAAGGAGACCGTCCAGTCTGCAAATATTGACACCAAACAGTGACTATGTCAATGGGTCAAGCTGCAGAACAGCTGCAACAACACAGACAAGGTATGAAATGTCCTCTTGGGCTCAGAGTTCACACACTGATCCAATCCAAGGATTATCAGTTGTCCTAAATACTCATTAAATCACAAGTAAAGAGTGTTTTCTTTCAAAGCCTGACATCTCAATGACTGTGTTGAATCATTTTTTAAGATTAGAACTGAAACCAGAATGATTACCATTCAAGGCACAGGCTGGTCTTGACTACTTCAAATTGGCCACCCCTGGCTACCTCCAACCCACTGGTAGAACAGACGAAAAACATTCACAGCCATGCTCACAATTTTCACCTTTGTTCTTGAGAAAAACACCCAGCAATAAATAACAAAACATGGATTTTTGTCAAAGCAAACTATTTTCTTGACCATAAAAAATGTATTACAAATTTTTTAAGCAAATATGGGTGACAATTTAGACATTTCCCCAAGTAAGAAAGAAAGTCATTTAGAATGCTGGATTCCAAGTGGAGCTCCGGAGTCAAGTCTGGCTCTGCCATTAACTTTTTGGGATATCTCATTCAACTCTTTATGCTTCATTTCTCACTGGTAAATAAGCGTGTTGAGGTGGATAATCTCTAAAAGCATTATGCCTGAACACCTGGTTAGAATTCTAATACAAGACGGCATCTGGTCAACAGACATGTGGTATTGAAAGGCTAGAGCCTGGTCTTGAGCCATAAAAGTGGTCCATGATCTTTTTGTTCTACTTAGCATCCAATCTTTCCTTCCTTGGGGCAATACGCCTTATAACCAGCCTTGGAAGTAGAGGAATCATGATTTAAGGGGGAATCCAAACACACTGGTTAAACATTTGGAAATACTATCCCAATTATAATTGCTTATAAGCTTGTTTATGGATTCCTTACACATGATGGGCTAAAAACACACTTGGTGAATTAATGAATGAACAAATAAAATGCAAAATGAGATACAAGGAAAGATTCACATTGGAACTAAAAAGTGAAGAAGAAAATGTGGTACCATTGGACAAGGTAGGAAGCAAAGAAGGGCCAGAATTTGATGACAGTAGCATGACATCTGTTCCCCATCAGTGTGTGTACTGGTTAGGAACTGAGATCCAAAAGCAGACTACTAGTTTGAGCTCTCACTGCATCATCTCTTAGCTGGGTAACCATTGGAAAATGATGCTCTCAGCTTTAGCTCCATCATATGTAGAATGGGTACTAACAATTTAACCTGACAGGGTCACTGTGAAGATTAAATATCACCACTGCCTGGCACTTAAAAGACTATCTGGTATAAACTAAGAAGTCAGTAAATGGGGGTTGTTACCACGGCCAGTCTCTTGGATTGAGTCTGAGTGTGCATGGTCAGGAAAAGGAGAGCTAGAGTAAGTTTTCAGGAGAGACTTAATGGAGTCTGGGTGAGAGACTGAGCCAGGAATGGGCCCAAGTATTCAAGAAAAGCTTTATAAAATGCGAGGCATAGCACACCAGAAGATAAATGGTTTCTGTGTAGGAAGCATCCATTCTCTCCAGGTCTACAGAGAAACTAACCATGCTATAGACCGAAAAGTGGAAGCCTGAGAGATACCCAGGAATAATGGCCTTAGTATTAATAATAGTGTACATTTGTTGAGCACTTATTGCCTGTCAGGCCTGATTTTAGTTATATGGACTGACGGACTTAAGCATGGAGATTCGCCTTCCCATGAAGGGCAAGAGCAGGATGAGGCTCCCAGCAGCTCTGAAGTCAGCGGCCATAGGTGTGTGGGAGCAGGGAGGGATTGATAGGTTTTCAAGACCAGGGGAGGCACTTCTCTGAGGAAACTCCTGTGACATCTGGGAGGCATGATCCAGGAGAGCTAATTCCAGCTATGTGAGCTAATTCAAGCTGGTGAAGGCTCAGGCCTTCATACTGTGAGTATCAAAAAGAAGTACTTACTAATCTGAGGCTAGTACATGCCGTGTTAATTGGAGCACTCACCCAAATTGTCAAAAAAAGTGGATTTATCTTCATGGCTCTAGCATTTGCCAACACATGGGCCACAATCAGTTTCTCTAAGGGAACCTGAGACCATGTCATAACCACATGAAGTCTTCACCCACATCTGACTCTAAACACCACCTCTGCATTTCTGTTTGGCATGTAGGTTCTTAATTATTTTTGTATATTTAACAAATACATGTGCTGATCTATGCTGACTGTGTATCATGTAGTTTGAAATGTTTTATAACTGCTAACCTATTTAATCTTTACAGACAATCCTATGGGGTAGGTACTACTCCAATGCCCATTTTACAGACTGGAAAAGCGAGGTAAAGAAGTCAAGTAGAAAAAACTATAGCCTGCATGTAGGGTCAGAGACAAGGGTATGGATTCAAGCCCAGATACTCTCATTTCCAAGTACATATCCTTAGCTCTGCCACTGTGGCCTCCCACATCTCAGGGAGTGGGGAGGAGATGCTTCTTTTAAAATATTATTCTCTATCTAGTAGTTGCACTTTTAGAAGGAAAGGAAAACAAAAAGAAACAAAATGGTCTGGAAGCTCAGAGGGAAGAGACAACCCCAAGGCACCATTAAGTACCTGACTGACATTCAGTCACTTTAGAGCACATCCTTTTCCAGTGATTACTCTTCCCCGATCACTGGCCTAGAAAGTGATGAGACACTGCATCTGAGACACTGGCATGTACCCAGAGTGGATTTTGCTGGAAAACTGACTATCACACTGTGTCCCTCTTATCTCCGCATCCAGGTGGTTCCAAACAGAAAACTGACCTTCTGGCCAAGGCCCTCATGTCCCTTTCGAGGATTCAAATCAAAGCTATCACTTCCATAACTGAAACAGCTGTCAGAGAAGCAGCTTCCCAACAGCTACCTTTTCTAGATCTTTTCCCTTCCAGGGAGCATGCCATCGCAATGCCACCCTGTCCCATTTCAACCCAGTGCACTTCAGCCCCACAGGGGGGAGGCAGCAAGTACTAGGCAACAAGAGAAGCCCTGAGCTCTGCCCCAGCACTTCAACAGTTAGTTGTGTGGCCTTGGGTAAATCATTTAATATCTCTGCACCTTTAGTTGTCCATCTAAAACCTGAGGTAAAGAACTAAGAAGGACTTTTTTTTTTAAAGATTCTATTTATTTATTTGTGAGAGAGAGAGAGACAGAGAGTACTGTGAGAGAGAACACAGAGGGAAGAGGGAGAAGTAGGCTCCCCATTGAGCAGGGAGCCCCACGTAAGACTTGATCCCAGGGCCCTGGGATTATGATCTGACCCGAAGGCAAATATTTAACCAACTGAGCACCCAGGCACCCCAAAGAAGGACCTTTTTTTCCAACATTTTGTAGACAGTAAAGATCTTTTACTACCCAGTTTACTAGGTTCTTTTGTGCCTATTTGTTTGCTCACCAATCCAGCTGGTGAGAGGTAGTCATTCATACTCTTTCCCCTGACACCTTCATCTCCTACCCCCCCTGTCCCATTCTCTGCTCTCTCTCTCTCTCTCTCTCACCCCCCTCTTTTTATCATTCTTCAACATACCTCCTTTACCTCTACACAATACCTCTACACAAAGACTACACAAAGAGTAGTCTTTGATTCATAAGTGGAAAGACTTTCAGGGAAAATCTATCTTCATGTGGCAGGGCCACAAAACACAGACAGATGTCCATGGCTTTCACTGAATTTCTCCATGAAAACTGGGTTATGAAATTGCTTTCCACTACTTACCTATGCCGGTTATCTCTTTTCCTGGCCCCCACCACTAAGTAACCCTGGACAGTTACTGAATTCTGGTTCTGTAAAATGGGGCTGAAATACCTACAGTTAACAAGTTGTGTTAAAATTTCAGTGCTTAGTACAGTGTAAATTGTTGGTCCTTATTATGTGTAAATTTATATATATATATATATATATATATATATATATATATATATATTAGATTTTATTTATCTATTAATGAGAGACTCAGAGACAGGCAGAGACATAGGCAGAGGGAGAAACATGTCCCACAGGGAGCCCGAAGTGGGACTCGATCCCAGGACCCCAGGAACATGACCTGAGCCAAAGGCAGATGCTCAACCCCTGAGCCACCCAGGCGCCCCTATTATGTGTAAATATTTGTAATGATATTTTGTATAATGAGCTTATCCAGAAGGCTCTGGAATGGCAGTATGTATAGGGCTGTCGGCATGGTCAGACAGGCATAAAGTAGAGGAGTGGAGTGCTTTTCCTCAGAGAGCTAAACTGCCCTCATCTCAATCTCCTCAGACCCTTGCCAGAGCTCATGATTTACAAATACACAAAAGGCTCCTGGGTGGTGAGCAGCCAAAGGAATTTGGAATGAGCTTCTTCTCTTTCTCTGAGGGGTTCAGAGACAAATGATCATGTTCCAATGATGGGGAAAACATTCAGCACATCACAAACCCAATAGTGGTCGTCTTGGGCCTCAGACCACTGTGGTATTTAATAAGGAACTCAGGTGTGCTAAGCATTGTGGTGAAGAGTGCCCTATCCTAAGAACATTCTCTTCTACAAGTTAATTAAACAAGTCAGCATACTGAATAAGCTTTCTAATTCATCAGGAAAACTGGAGGGCAAGCCATAAAAGAAATAAACCACAAATCCAGTGTGTGCTGTTCCCATTCTGTCAGTCAGGGCAAGCAAGAGGGGTAAATAAACCAGCATAGTATTCCTCTGGCCTGGATCCCTGTCCCATCCTTGCTCAGAAATTTCCTTGCAGGATAAATGGCCTAGAGGAGACTGTGTGCTCTTTCCTAATGGCAGTGTTAAAGGAGATAGAGCCATAAAGTTTGGATCAATTTGATTTGAGAAAGCAGGACACTGATGTCCACTCTTACGAGCTGGCATGGCAGCCCAATGGCCCAGCTTGGTTCCCTCCCCTCCAGCCCCATCAGAGCAAAGCTGCTCCTTGGCAGAGGCAAGGCCCCTGCACAGAAACAAAGCACATGGCCTTGACATCAGCCAGTTCAGGAGGAGGCGAAGGCAGGCCACATAAATCACTCATGAAGCCAAAGGACAGGCTTGCTAATAATCACCTAACATTTCCACCTTCTTCCTTTGTTTCACAAACTTTTTTAAAAGATTTTATTTATTTATTATGAGAGACAGAGAGAGAGAGAGAGAGAGGGAGAGAGTCAGAGACATGGGCAGAGGGAGAAGCAGGCTCCCCACAAGGAGCCCGATGCAGGACTCGATACCAGGACCCCAGGATCACGACCTGAGCCAAAAGCAGATGCTCAACTGCTGAGCCACCCAGGCATTCCATGTTTCACAAACAAAAAAAATTTTTAAACAAGTGGATCCATTCCATTTGCTTTGGAACCTCAAAATATCCAGGTTGTTCACAGCAAATCCCCTTTACCCTTCACCAGAATGTCATCCCTGCTTCCAGTGGTCTCTGAGTTTCCTCAACCTGTTCTTATACCACATGCCACGTGCTCACTGCCCAGAAGGATGCTGCTGGGACTGACCTGGAAGTGCCACTGTCAATGGTAGGATCTTTGGATGCCAGAGCCGGCTACATTCCTGAGTTCTATGTGGGCAGAATGGGGATAAGTGCAAGGAAGCCCTTAGAGTTATCAAAAGAGCTAATATGACACTTAATTTCCATTGTGACTCATGGCTACCCTTGAAAAGTGCTAGAGCCTGCATATTTGTGCCCCCACAGATTCATATGTTGAGATCTAACCCTCAAAAGTGATGGTATTAGGAGGTTCAGCCTTTGGGAGCTGCTTAAATAATGAAGGTGGAGCCTTCATGAATAAGGCACTACTCCTATTGTTCATTCACTAATATGAACTAGTGCCCTATTCATAAAAGAGACCCCAGGGAACCCCCTCAGCACTTTTGCCATGTAAGGACACAGTGAGAAGATGCCATCTATGCATCTGGAAGCAGGCCCTCGCCAGACAAATCAGCTAGCATCTTGATGTTGGACTTTCCAGGCTCCAGAACTATGAGAAATAAATGTCTCTTGTTTATAAGCCACCCAATCTATGGTACTTTGCTATTCAGCAGCCTGAACAGACTAAGACAATAAGCAAATCTCAAATCTAATTAAGATACTCCAGCAGCAAGGTCAGTTGTCAGGGAAGACAACCCAGAGAAGGTACGTGGGGATAGACTAGAGCTGGGGGAAAAAGCCGTCAGTAGACATCAAAAGGAAGAAACTGGTCACATCAGCACCAGGCACTTCTCTCCGAGCGAGCATCACGCTAACCACAAAGAGCTGCTGCATTAATTACATGTCTCCTTGCTAAAGATTCACTCCTGGAATACCTACAAAAACTAATGAGCACAATCACTGCACCTCTCAAGAACTTTTCACCTGCCAAGCACTTTACAAGATTAGCTCATTAATCTGCATTGCCCTCCTGTGAAGCTGGTAATTATTATTATGCCCAGTTCAGAGATGGGGTGACTGAGCAGAGACTAACCTACTGCCTGACGCCTCTAGGCACACTGCAGCCATTCCTGTTCTGCACAGTGGAGCACAGTGTTTTGAGCTACAGTATCCCTGTCTTTCCCCTTGGCCCAGCCTCCCATTGATGGGAGTATCCCTGAACGGGGTAGATAATACATGGGCTGGATCTTCAGGTCATGTAATTATTGATCAATTCCCCTATAAAATAGTCCTTACCCAAAAGAAGTTACTCTCTTAGAGTAGAGATATTGCTAGACTCTTGCAAATGGCCAATTCATATTTTTTATTTATTTATTCACAAGAGACACACAGAGAGAGGCAGAGACATAGGCAGAGGGAGAAGCAGGCTCCCCGTGGGGCACCAATGAGGGACTCGATCCCAGGATCACATCTGAGCTGAAGACAGACACTAAACCACTGAGCTACCCAGGTGCCTCCCAATTCATATTTAAAACAATGACTTTTTAATCAAATCAACAGATATTTACTGAATGCCTTCTGTATTTCAAACATGACACCACACACTGCACTCAATGCTTAGTTTTAAAAATAATGTGGATGTCCCTTCAATTTTACTGTAATATTACTTAACCAAATTCAGGGGATTCCTATTGAATTAGAATACCTGTTTCATATTTCCCGTCCTCAACTTTTGTGTTCTCTTAATTTTGTTGACACAAAGAAGGAACTAATCACTTGATATTGTAATCTAACAACATTATCCCAAGCGTTGGAAAAGGAGTCTTTTGCCCATTAATGGCTCTCAACTTACTCTCTAGCCAATTCTGCCCTTGGAGGAAGTAGGTGTCCCTCCCCTTGGTTGCCAGACTATAGCAAGCACCCCTTAGGGGGTAGGAAACCTCCAGTGAACCACTGTGCAACTTTCCAGGATGTCCGTTCTGATCAAAGATTCAGTAGGTAGACGCTAAGTAAATTACCTGGTAGGTAATTTAAAATATTGATTTCTTAATAAAACAAGCAAGGTCATATTATGGAGTAAACTCAAGCACAAGACCTTAAACAAATATCAAGCTCATGGCCCGCCTTCAGCTGGCTCAGTGCCTTGATGTGCTCAGGGGATACAGTTGGAGGGGTGCTGTGGGTCTATACTACCACGTCATGTCTATGTTCAATTTTGGGGTGATCTGAGTCAGCACTAGAGGGAATCTTGTTAAGGCTCAGGGTCAGATTTAGAGGTCCATTGGTCAAAGGTGCTGATTAATGTAGCTATCATTGCCTGTGGCATCAACCATGGGTGTCAAGCTTCTGGGGAGCAGAGATCAGATGGATATATGTCAGGAAGAAAACAGACAGGTACATTACAGGAAGGCCATCTAGGTATATCTTGTGAGAGCTGGAGTGGCTGCTCCTGATACCAGGCCTTTCCTAAACCAGTGTGATGATGCTTGTGAGAGCATGTGCCTAAGAATCCAGAATCTGATCAGACGGGTCTGGTTCCAGTCCTGGTACCATCACCTATTACTTGGATGAGACCCTTAACATCTTTAGGCCCTCAGTTTCTTTATCTCTAAAACAGACTGAGCAGTCATGTTTCATGAGATGGCAAGGATTAAACGAAACAATCCACACAGGGCAGCTCAGGTGGCTCTGCCTCCAGCCCAGGGCCTGATCCTGGAGACCCGGGATCAAGTCCCATGTCGGGCTCCCTGCATGGAGCCTGCTTCTCCCTCTGCCTGTGTCTCTGCCTCTGTGTGTGTGTGTGTGTGTGTCTCTCATGTATGAATAAGTAAAATCTTAAAAAAAAAAGAATCAACACAAAATGCTCTGTGTGCCAGATACATAATATTCCTAAAATAGCCATAAACTGTTATGATTTCTAAATTATAAAGTGCTAAACAATTATAACAAATTATATTAATTTTCATTATTACTTTCCTTTAAAAAATTTTTATTCAGTGCTCTTAGTTTAAGGTTATGCCTTAAAATGATTAAAAATGAACAGATATTTTATCCTTATGTGTGTAGGACCACGGTAATTTTTTTCCTTTTTTAAATTTAAATTCAATTAAAACATAGTGTATTATTAGTTTCAGGCATAGAGTTTAGTTCATCAGTTGCATATAAGACCCAGTGTTCATCCCATCACATGCCTTCCTTAATGCCCATCACTCAGTTACCCCATCCCCACACTGAACTCCCCTCCAGCAACCCTCAGTTTGTTTCCTATAACTAAGAATCACTTATGGTTTGTCTCTCTCTGATTTCATCTTATATTATTATTCCCCTTCCTTCCCCTAGATTCCATGGGATTTGGATTTATACTATATTCAGAAAAACCTATTACTTACTAGAGTGAAAATTTTATTTATTTATTTATTTATTTTTAAGATTTTATTTATTTATTCATGAGAGACACAGAGATACAGAGGCAGAGACACAGGCAGAGAAGCAGGCTCCATGCAGGAAACCTGATGTGGGACTCGATCCCAGGACCCCAGGATCACACCCTGAGCCAAAGGCAGATGCTCAACCACTGAGCCACCCAGGCATCCGTAGAGTGAAAAATTTTAAAACAAACTTTGGAACAAGGACCCAAATACATGAAATAGCAGAAGCCAGAAATAATACAAGTATACTTTAAAGATTCAGCCCTATCTTGGGGAGAAGAGCAAAACCGATTATCCCTGTAGTGATTTCTGATAATCTCACTGGCATTAAGACTGAGTGATCCATTATCAATGCGACAAAGATATAGTGCTGGTGGTAAGGGATAGGATGTAGCTATGGAATTCTAGGAAGTACAGGTATTTCATATCTGCATATCAAAATCCCAAATCAATCCCCTTCAGGTAGATTGGAAATGTGACTTCACCTGTGTGTGGTGTTGGTTGCCAGAGCAGCCAAGAAGAAAGAGAATCATTCATCATAAGTCCTGCATGACGCTGCCCCTGCAGTCTCTACTCATGTTGAGGTGAAGACTTCACCTCTACCTGCCCAAAAGCCACTATAACAACAGTTTGTTGAGTTGTGCTATGTCTATTTCTCATTATTTCAACAGAAGTTATTTATGATGAATAAAGACCTTTTAGCATATAATAACTGAATAAATGATCAAGATGTCAATGGGGAGGACAGAAGCAGTTGGTGTGAGGAGGATGTGGAGAGGAGGTTATGATATACTCCGAAAATACAGAAGTATGTAGCACATCTTGACGTCTCGCCCCCAACCTCTACTGCAGCTGAAGTCTTAAAACTTGCAAGCAAAGAAGATAGGCTTCAGATAGCCAATATAAATACTTCTGGGTCACTGGAACCAGGGAGTTGAATCAGCTGCAGGCTTTGAGCTGGTTTCCTGACACTACTGACTGACATTTGGGGTTAATTCTTTGTGCTAAAGGGGCAGTCCTGTGCATTGTAGCATGTTTAGCAGCACCCCTGTCTCTAATGAGTAGATGTCAATAACACCTTCCCCAGGACTGTGACAAGCAAAAATCTCTCCAGACATTGCCAAAAGTCTGCTGGGGGTGGGGTGGGTGGGTGGTGGTTTGGACAAAATAGCCCCCAATTGAAAACCACTGCTTATCATCTCTCAAAAGAGTTTCTCTCAAAATCAGATAAAGATTGGGGAGGGGCCTTAAGACTATTAATAATATTTTCTGGTACAGTGCCATTAGACTATTGAATTAAATTATCCCATTTCTGCTTCATTTGATGCTTAGAACTCCGCGTGTGTGTGTGTGCACGCGCGCGCATGTGTATTTAAGGATATGCAGGGTTGTTTTACACAAATATGCAGAAAATCAAAGCAGAAAAAGCTGTTTGAAAAATGTTCCCCAAAAGATTAATGACATAAATAGAATACATTCATATAAGAAAAAATGAGGAAGAAAAAAATCATTTTCATACTTGAAGGTACCCATTAGTTGAACTGCCTTTATTTTCTTTCTTATCATGAAGAGACTCCAAGAAATGTAATTGCAAATACTGTCAAAAGTTAATTACATGATTATAAATTATATCCTTTTACTACTCTCTGGGGAACACTAAGAATTTTAGGGTGAATAGATATATATAAATGTTCATGTTGTAGTCAATATACAATTTATATCATCGAGCTAGTATTAAATATAATGAATTCCCACACTGTGTCATGAAAGTAATCAAGAACGCAACTATTTCTTCTTTGGAATTCCTAAGAAGCATTTAAGTTTTAGTGCTGCTAGTGCTGTGCATTGACAAAACATGTTTTATTTGAGAGACTCGATGCCTGGGGCAGGCAGACAGATGTAGTTAACAGAGTCGGATCAAAGGCACACAGAGTAGACATAATTGACTAGAATTCTACAAAGCAAGTCTATGACTAAAGAGAGAAAGAAAGGTTAAAAAAGGTAAGAGGTTAAGACCTTAGGATTTTTAAAATTATTATTTTATGTATTACATGTCTCTTTCAGACAAATGCAGCTCTGTGTGCTTTGTGGTTCTTGTGAACACATGTCTGAAGATTTAAAAGAAGGAAGAGAAGAAAGGAAAACTCAAGGGTCTTTATAGATTGTCTCATTTAATCCTTGCAATATGCCTGGGAAGTATGTTATTGACCCATTTTAAATGAGGAAACTGGAGGCCCAGTAATTTGTCCAATGTCAAATGATAAAACAAAGATGCCACAGCTCAAGCTCAGCTCTATCAAGTTTCAAGGTCCCCTTCTTACTCATAAACCGCTTAAAGTAACCTCTCTAGCCAAAATATCTCTTTTCATTATGAGAATGGTCTACCCTTCTCATTTTCTTTCAGTGTCTGCAATGAGGAATTCATTTAAGTTAACAAATAACCTCTTCTAAAGCTCCAAATAATCTAGGTTAAATTTTGTTTTGTTTTAAAGATTTTATTTATTTATTCATGAGAGACAGATAGAGACAGAGAAAGAGAGGCAGAGACACAGGCAGAGGGAGAGCAGACTCCCTCCAGGGAGCCTGATGCGGGACTCGATCCCAGAACCCTGGGATCAGGACCTGAGCCAAAGGCAGATGCTCAACCACTGAGCCGCTCAAGTGCCCTGTAGGTAAAATGTTTATAAATCATGTATATGTCAGTATAAATAAATAGGAACAGATTAACACATTTTTAGAATTTAGACTTAAACTAGGTTCTTAAATTTATTAACTATGTATCTTATGGAGAGTCAAATGCTTTATGACTTAATAGTCATTTGTGACCTAACCTAGACATCTAATCACCATGTGGGATCATTTTATACAAAATGATGCATTCTGGATTATTGATTTAATAATAATGCAATCTAAATAATTGATTTACTAATGTTAGAATACAATCTAACATTAAATAGAGGATCCTTGTATTTTAAGGGTCTGACTCAGTGGGATAATATGTGTGGGCTTCATAATTTATAAAATAATACTCCACCTATGTTGTCACAATTCTGATAGGAATATCAAATGAGATAAAATATGTCAAAGTGCTTTGGAAAATGATCAGAAGGATACAAATACTACTAATACTGTTACTTAAATGTGCACATCTGTTTCCAGCTAAAAGCAGAAAAAATAATTACGGTGCTACATGTAGGTTTGGTTTAGGGCTTTAACATACAACTTTAAATTCATGGCATAGCTTTAAATTAAGAAAAAAATGACACTTGTCAATCAAAATGGCAAGCAGCGAAGAGCAGTTTCTCCCAGTGTTACAGGCTACTCGTACTGCCCACGATATGCACAACAGATCACAGAACATGAATTCTTTTTGTGGATGTCTTCATCTAATCAATGAACACCTCGGACTCTCTTCATCCATAATACTTCAGCCCTGGATCTATTTATTTTCTACAAATGGGCCTAAACATTGCAAATGTAATATATTGTAAGGATCCTTCAATGCATTTAGTTTTTCATTCATCTTCATAGAAGAGTATATAGCAATGAAATTGCTATAGTTCTTCATGTGCTACCTACCTGCCAAGGGCTCCAACAAACTAGTGAAGATTAACTAATATTTGGAGAAAATCACTTAAAGTCTGAAATATTTGATGCATTATGAAATCTACACGCTATCCCGATGGAAATGCAAAGCTTGGTGGCTCTTTATTTGCAATTCACATGCATACACAAGATAGAGGAAATGTTCTGTCCAAGCTAAGCCAACAGCCAATAGAAGCCTGTCAGCATTTCCTGCAATGTCAAACCACCCAGGGAGTCAAGGCTAATGTTTCAGATTCTATACACTTTGTGCTCATCTTCAGTTTATAAATGCTCCAAATCAAACAGCGATTGCATTTAAAAATAGTCCCATATTTAAAGCAACCATTTAACAGTTGTCCACTAAGCATATCCCTTGGGATAACAGGACAGGCAGTAAACAAAACTAAGGTTTGATTAAGGGAATTAGGGAACACGAGAGGAGAAACCTCAGATAAACTTCTGTTCTCTTTGTGTTTAGATGGTTGCATTCTGAGCCCTGAAGTCATACCACAATAGCTCCATGGCTGCTACTGGTTGAGCAAGGCCATGGATGGGTGGTGGTTCTTCCTAAAGGAGAGAAGGGCAGGTGAGCAGCGCCACTAATGCCACATTAATTGCCATCTCAATAAAGAATCTGTTTGAAATAGCAACCACATCATAGTTTAGCTGGAGTAGAGACTGGCTGCTTTATGAGCAGATTTCATATCTTCCACAGTTGTATTGGTTTCCTACTGCTGCTGTAACAAATTACCACAAACCCAGTGGCTTCCAAGACCCAAATTTATTATCTTACAGTTCTGTAGGTCAGAAGTCTGTCATGGGTGTCACCAGGCTAAAGTCAAGGTGTTGGCAGGGCTGTGTTCCTTTGTGGAGGCTCTAGGTAAGAATCTGTTTCCTTGCCTTTCTCAGTTTCTAGAGACTTCCGGTTTCTTGGCTCATGACCCCTTTCCTTCGTCTTCACAGAAAGAAGCATCTTCCTGACCCACTTCTGTTGTCACATCTTCTCAGACATGGGAAAAGTTTTCCATTTCTAAGGATTACTGCAATTAGATTGGATCCACGTGGATAATATAGGATACTCTCCCTATCTCAAGGTCCTTAACCTTCATCATATTTGCAGATGGAAGGTAACATATTAATAGATACTGGGGGTTAGGACAAGGATATCTTTGGGGGGCTATTAACCTGCCCAGTAAAATGGTTCATTATCTAAAGATTCTCAAATCCTTTACTCACCCATCCCCTTTAATGAGAAATCCCTCCCACCCAGTACAGTGAGCAATTTTGCTTGCTGCATATTAACCCTGAGAATTATTATTATTATTATTATTATTATTAATCATTTATATAGAAAATTCTTAAAGGGTTCTCCTGACAACTATTAGAATATAGCTATGCTTTATTACAACTTTCTTCTTAAAAGTAACATCTTACGATATTGGTTTGGGGATATTTTTGCGTTACATTATTATTTTATTTAATGATCAGCACGTGTAAAAAATTTAAGTTGAGAAGGCAGTGAGGCATTTTCCTGATTTTTGTCTTACATGTTCTGCATTTTTTAAAATGTTCTTTAAAAGTGATTAACTGAGGTAAAATTAAACTGTTCCGCTCTGTAAACTGCAAAGTGGCCAACATCATGGCATTAAGATAACCAGTGGAATTCTTAAGACTGTTCTTTAGTAACTAGCTTAATTAGCACAGTTATAATTAATTTTAATAATAATTAAATGTATTTAATAATTAAAATCTTATTTGTTATTTTACCCAAAAGGCTTGGAAGAAAAGTCATAAAGAGACCTATTAAATTGATCAGGTTAGAATAAGCTATGCTAGGGGAGCCTGGGTAGCTCAGTCATTTAAGCATCTGACTCTTGATTTAGGCTCAGGTATGATCTTGGGGTTGTGGGATTGAGCCCCAAATGAGGCTCCATGCTGGGCATGGAGCCTGCTTAAGATTATTTTTCACCCTCTTCCTCTGCCCATCCTCCCACCTTTTTTTTTTTTTTTTTAAAGAATAAGCTATGCCATGGCAACCAATAAAACTTGACATTTCCGGCAGCCCGGGTGGCTCAGTGGTTTAGCGCCGTTGCCTTCAGCCCAGGTGTGATCCTGGAGAACAAGGATCAAGTCCTGGAGATCTGGGATCGAGTCCCGTGTTGGGCTCCCTGCATGGAACCTGCTTCTCCCTCTGCTTGTGTTTCTGCTTCTCTCTGTGTGTCTCTCATGAATAAATAAATAAAATCTTTAAAAAAAGAAAACAAAACCTTGACATCTCAAAAAACTCTAATAAAATAAACATTTATTTTTTTCTCATGCAGAGCCTAGTACGGTTCAGGAACTTTATCCCATCTTGTAGGTAACTATGCCATAAGGAAAGTAGGGTTGCCGAGGTTGTTATAGGCAGGAAGAAAGAGATGGAGAAACCATACCTGCTTTTAATTCCCCCGGCTACAAAGTAACACGTGTCCTTCTTCTCACAAGCCATTGGCCAGAAATAGTCATATGACTGACTGGCCCTAAGAGGATGCTGGAAACAGAGGGAGTGCTTGGGTTATCTGATCAGAGCTAATTGTCTTTGCCACTCTATCACCTTCATCCTTTCTTATTATGTCTTTTGTCTTATTATGAAACGTGAACAAATGGAAGTAGTAGTAAAAGTGATCTGTAGCTAAACAACCAAGCCACAATCTACCCTAACACCGCCATTAGTATTCTACCATTTTGCAGCTCTAGAATTTTCTAAAGGTAGGATCGTTTTCTGTATCTAAGACAGAGTCTCTCAAGGTTATCTAATAGGACTAATTTCCATTAAAGCCATGGCAATTTCCGTGACTGACAGTTTAAAGCCACTTCATTTGTCTTTCCTTGAATGATTTACTTTTATGATGGTCAATAATGTTGACTCACTCAAAGCTTATACCACAAAGGGGCCTGAATGCCACTTTCCCAGGTGTTTGAAGTTAATATTTTAATCAATTTAACTTGCAAATATTTTACTCAAATAGACATCTCAGGCTCTGAAACACCTTCTAGTTGCTTTTACAAAACATACCTCTCCTGGCGGCAGTGAAATAACCAATTCTGGTTCTTGGTTCTGAAGTAACCAATTCTCTAATTCACTTTAGAGAACTATGATTTGGAGTTATGCAGCCAGATGCAGAAATTCCAGCTCTCTAGATTAAAGACTCCCCATTATCCTATTGATCTATGTACAAACTTTCAACCTTTGTCTCTTATTTATAACACTTGTTTCCTACGGAATCATTTTTGCAAATGAAAAAATAGGTGATATAAAATTTATCAGCTCACATAATCTGACTTTGAGTGAATGAATTTAGTAGTCTTTCCTGCTTACATTTTTTAAAGAGTTATTTATCCATTTTTTTTAGAGAAAGAAACAGTGAGAGAATGTGTATGTGCTCAAACAAGGGAAGGGGTACAGAGAGAGAATCTCAAGCAGATTCCACCCTGAGTACAGAGCTTGACATGGGGCTCCATCCCATGACCCTGAAATCATGACCTGAGCCAAAACCAAGAGTCGGGTATTTAACTGACTGAGTCACTCAGGTGTCCCTTCCCTGCTCACATTTTTAAGTTAAAACAGTCTAGATTAATGGTAAAAAGTGAATGCCTATCTTTTCACTGTCCTTTCCAAATCCAAACACTAAACACAGATGTGGCAAGAGTTAGGTTGCAACCCCATCTCCGCACACCTTTGACCCAGAGTTCTGGGTGGTCAGAGTCAACTCCAGAAAGGGTTCTATGTCTTCTGGATAAATGGGAATGGGGACTCTGGGTCCTTTGACAATATCTCTGGATTCAAGGTTCAGACTGTCTCATAGAAAAGTTGAGATTTATTCAGTTATTCAATAAATACTGTAGATCCCTTAGTAGTGCCCTTACATTGTGCTGAAATCTATCCTACAAGAATGGACAAGTAAGACATCATCCTGACCTTTCGACATCAGAGTCCAGTGAGAAAGATGCTGAGGGAGATGGAGAAAGGAAGAAACAAACTCCAGTAAAAAAAACTATGAATAATGCTGATTGCCATAGGGAAAACAAACAGGGTATTGTTTTGCAGAAAATACCAGAGGGAAGTCCTGTGCATAAATGGAGAGTACCCCCTGAAGAGTGGTAGGGACAGAGGGCTGGTGTCCTGCTCTAGATACAAAGCCAGGGTACAGTCAGCTGACCCATCAGCATAGACCAGAGCAGCCACATGTGTGAGCAGTTTACTACTAGAGGGGACAACAGAACTTGAGGACCACCTTTCTGCTCCATCTCCTGCCAGATTATGATCACCACCATTTCTTGACAACCGACCTCAGCTCTAAGCACTTTACATGGGTGAATTCATTTTACAGATAAGGGAATGGTGCAAGTAGTTCTACCCTATCTCTCGGAAGGGTGGGTCTGACTTCCTGGGTGCCCGGCTCTCTGCATCATCCCAGGCACATGGAGACTATCAAGGAAACCTCTTGTGGATCACTGACCTCCAAGACTTATAATCAGGTCGTAGCAACTAGATTAAATGACATATAGTTAATAATGATTGCCAAAGCCTCAGTCTCTCCCAATAGGACTAAAGATAATAAAATCCACTTAAATTTTATAAAGGAGAGTAACAAAATGCACAATGTAATATGGCATCAATGGATAAAGTACATTGGAAGTGTTGGAAGTGTGTACAGCAATACTGCCTTTCTTTTTAGGCAAAATATTCAAACACAACTTGTATTTTCATAAGCAGCCAAATGGTTGTTGGCTATCTGAATATGTTGAGCCTATGCAAAGATGTCAAGCAATACAAAGATGGGGAATATAGAAAGAAGAAAGAAAGAAAGAAAGAAAGAAAGAAAGAAAGAAAGAAAGAAAGAAAGAAAGAAAGACAGACCCAAGAGGCAAGAATCAAGCCAATTTGTACTTTCAGGTGATATTTTTAAAGTTGTTTTAGTGTGTTCTGAAGTTTTTGCATTTCTTATAGACAATCAGACTGCCATTAGATGATAAAGTTGGTTAAATGCAAATATCTTGTTATTTAAATAAATTGTCTTCCCATCAAGAGTCCATCCTCAGTCTTCAAAAATACAAAATGGCAGACTACATCAAGAGACCTTGGCTCTGGCCTTGGTCCTGATGATGTCTGGCACTGGCCAAGTAATACAACCTCTAAGGGGTATTTTCCCCTACCAGAAAACAGTATTTTATAATAGTTAACCTGTAAGGACCCTTTGAGCTCTACACTTCATGCCTCAGTGTCACAAGTATCAAACACTGCCTGAACCAGTGGCCATATGAGGATGCTATGTGCCCTGAGATCTGGGAAACAGTGGAACAGAAGTTAAATGTGGCCACCTTCACAATCTGGCCCAGTTTGACTCAACTTGGACACTTCCTCTGTAGAGCCTTCCCAAGACCCCCCAAAGAGTGACTTGGCACAAACCTTGCCTTCCTCTTTTGCCTTCCTCTCTACCCCGTGAGAAGCCCATTCAAGGAGAAAGAGTCCTTCAGAATCTCTTAATGAGAAGGCCCCAGCCATCTGGTCCTTTCAGCTCAGGAACTCAGTGTCCCCATTTAAAGTCTGGCTTGCCACTTTGGCCCTCTGCCTCTGGTTCCCATTCCTGACCAGGGAAGTCTGAAGTTATATAAAATTGTGTGAGGAAAGCTGCCCTGTGTCATGGACCCCATAAGCAGGGGAAAGAGGCAAGAATTGCACATTGCTGGAGCAAGACAGGGTTTTATTTTTTTTCTGTTTGTTTGCTTCTCTATGGTTTTAAGCCTTGACCTTCCTTCTGACATGGTCAGCAGTGTGTCTGTCCCCTCCATTTGTCCTGTTATAGTTCCCTCACTTGTGCTACAGCACCATATGCTGCCTATCAAGACCAGTTGAGATTCTCAGGAGGCTTGGCAGTCATCAGGAAGGAAGGTTAGAATCTGAATCTTAGTGCTGGGGAAGAAGAAATAAATGAGGTAAATGAGGAAGCAGGCCCTACCCACATGCTGTCACCATATTCTCCATCTGGTCCCCTTTCTAGTCTCTCCTCTCCAAATGCTGGACTTCCTACTGAGGACACTCTGGGTTGAATCTTAAATTCTTTGCCTGCCAGGGAAGGGAGCTCCAACCCAGCAGGGCCCAAGGATAGGAAAGCTC